>NC_086326.1:90305592-90648509 GCF_036172605.1 Pelobates fuscus
TTTTTTAGTAGCCACCTAGTCACAAACACTGGCCAAAGTTAGCGTTTTTTGCATTTTTAACACACAAACAAATATAAATGCTAACTTTGGCCAGTGTTTGTGACTAGGTGGCTACTAAAAAAGACTGGACATACCCCATTTTGAATACCCTGGGTTGTCTACTTTAAAAAAATATGTACATGTTAGGTGTGTTTCGGGCATTTATGACAGATAACGGTGTTACAATGTCACTATTGATACATTTAAAATATATATATATTGAAACAGCAATTTCCTACTTGTATTTATAGGCCTATAACTTGCAAAAAAAAGCAATAAAGCATGTAAACACTGGGTGTTTTTAAACTCGGGAGAAAATTTTGAATCAATTTAGCAGTTTTTTTCCTTAGCTTTTGTAGATAAGTAAAAGATTTTTCAAGTAAAAGTCCAAAAACATGTTTGTTTTTTTTAAATTTTCACCATATTTTTTTATTTTTTTTTAATACAATATATGACATAATACAAATAATGGTATGTAAAGAAAGCCCTTCTCGTCGTGAAAAAAACAATATATAACTTGTATGGGAACCGTAAATGAGAGAGCGGAAAATTACAGCTAAACACAAACACCACAAAAGTGTTAAAACTGATCTGGTCCTTAACGTACAAACATCGCAAAAACAGGCCGGTCCTTAAGGGGTTAATGGCTGTGTGTCGAGTTATTTTGAGGGGACAGCACATTTGCATTGTTTTACAGGCTGTAATTTCTTCAGTTTTGTCATTTGAAAAGATATAATATATATATATGTATAGCCTCATACATTAAATCATTGATATCGCTATACAGTTATGAATACCACATGGGTTGCTTGAGGTCAGGACAGTCAGGCTTTAATAGTAGCATTAGACTAACATTTACAGTTTTTCATAACGGACAAACTGAAATATAAATGTTAGTAGTTTTAATTTACACTACTCATGAGAGGTAGCCTAGATTGCTCTTATATGTTTGTTCTGCATATTCCCTATGAATAAGTTAAAAATAAATATTAAAAATAAGTTAAAAATAAATATGTCTGCATGTCACAGTTTAACCCCTTAAGGACACATGACGTGTGTGACACGTCATGATTCCCTTTTATTCCAGAAGTTTGGTCCTTAAGGGGTTAAAGAAAAACTATAATAGAAATGACATTTTAAAGCATGTATTAATTACTATACAATTAAGATGATGGTACAACTTCTTTACGGTTTTTGGCCTCTTTCTCTTTTTTTTGCCCTGTTTATAATCATAAAGCCAAACTCACAAATAGAGATAAAGATTCATTAGAAGCTGATGATGACAGGGCAGGAGGTTTAATGTGATATAACCCTAATATCTACGAGCTGCAGATTAACCCTCACAGGAAGTCACCAACCTTAAAACAGTCCTAGCGTTTCAGGATAAAATTAGAATGCCCGACTTCAGAAACTGGATATAAAAATACATATGTTATTCATTTTTGTGATACCTAGGAGGTTTGGTCACAATATGCTTTCTCAAAGTAGACATTAGAAAAAGTCACTTGCCATTTAAATGTGTATACACTGAAAAAAAGATATGGCTTGATCAATCTGATTATAAGCAGTGTAAAGGCTCTACCTTGTAAAATAATGCTTTAACCCCTTAAGGACAGAGCTTCAGAAGCTTGACTTACGCTTAATGACACAAGCAATTTTTGCATTTTCTTGCTGTTTGCGTTCAACTGCAATTTGCATCTCTCTCATTTATTGCACCGACACATATTATATACTGTTTTTTAAAGGACAGAAAGGGCTTTAATTTGATATAACATATATATATATATAAATGCTTACTTATTATAAAAAAAATACAGAAAAATGCAAAAAAAATGAAAAATATTGTTTTTTTTTACAGTTTTTGCAATCATAATGTGTGCATAATTAGTGCAGGTTAAGGAAAGTAATTAAAAATAAATTCATTTATTTGTTCTGATTTACAGAATATATAATGTGTCTGGGATTTTAAGTTTTTTTTGGTAGTTACAGGTCACAAAGCACAAGGAGTAAAATAAAATTTTAATGTGGAGCGATTTTAGAATTTGGTATGTTTGTCTTGTAAGCCTAATAGCCATAAAATAAAACAAAATTGCCACACAAAAGTATATATTTATATAAAGTAGACATCACAGGCTATTTACCTAAGGTTGTTTTGACACTTTCTACGTAGCCATTTTACCGCCAACCTCTGCTAAATATTGGAGTAAAATTGTGTTTTTGGGGGGTTTTCGCACACAAACGTATAACAAAGAACTTCTCATGTGTATTTTGTAAAGTTGGTGTGTGCTATTCCTGTACAAAGTTTTATTATGTGTTCAGTTACTTCTGCTGAGTACAACGGTACCCCCATTGTATGTCTTTGGCACTATTTTGTGAAGCTACAGTGCCATATAGGAGACCTGTCCTTTTCAGTATTCACAGTAGAATTTTGAGAGACGGATTTAATGAGCCTATGCTTCCATTTGGGGTATTATAACAGTTTGACTGTTCAAAAACCCCAACAAAGGCCTACCATTTGTAAAAGTAGACACTCCAGGGTATCTCATAAGGTGCATATTGTGCCTTAACATGCCCCCATTTTTTTACCATTACATGCCAAAGTATGTGGTAAAAAATAATTTTGTGCATTTTTTACATACGGATTGCATTTTTGCTGGGCATTTTGTATATTTCATATGTGCCACTAAGTTCAAACCCCCAAAATTATGCTCAGCTAAGTCTTCTGAGTAAAAGGACACCCCCATTGTATGTCTATGGCACTATTTCGTGAAGCTACAGTGCCATACAGGAGACCTGTCTTTTTCAGTATTCACAGTAGAATTTTGAGAGACGGATTTAATGAGCCTATGCTTCCATTTGGGGTATTATAACAGTTTGACTGTTCAAAAACCCCCACAAAGGCCTACCATTTGTAAAAGTAGACACTCCAGGGTATCTCATAAGGTGCATATTGTGCCTTAACATGCCCCCATTTTTTTACCATTACATGCCAAAGTATGTGGTAAAAAATAATTTTGTGCATTTTTTACATACGGATTGCATTTTTGCTGGGCATTTTGTATATTTCATATGTGCCACTAAGTTCAAACCCCCCAAATTATGCTCAGCTAAGTCTTCTGAGTAAAAAGACATCCCCAATGAATGTCTTTGGCACTATTTTGTGAAGCTACAGTGGCATATTGGAGACCAAGCCATATCAGTTTTTACAGAACTTTGAATTTTGACGCTGGGCCTATATGCAATTTCCAAGCATCTTCGTAAGTTTTAAATTCAAACTACCCCACAAAGGCCTACCATTTCTTAAAGTAGACACCCCAGGGTATTTCAAAAGGCATATTTTGAACCTTAGCGTGGGATAATTTTTCCGCTAGCTTGTACCAGGTGTAGTGGTAATAAGCGTTTTTTCTGCCTTTTTGACACACAAAGTGAGTTTGCACAGTATATTTTGCAAACCTTATGTGTACCACCACTCTATAATACTTTATATGTTGCTCAGCTATGTCGGCTGAGTACAAAAATACCCCCGTATGTACCTTTGCCAGGTATATGTGGACATCGGAGGGGCACATTTGGGACACAGCCATTCCATTTTTTTTCAAACTTTAAATTTTTACGCTGTGCCCATGTCCCATTTTAGAGTATTTTACCAGGCTATATAATCCAAATACCCCATAAAGCCATACCATTTCTTAAAGAAGACATCCCAGGGTATTTCAAAAGGCATATTTTGAAAATTAGTGTGGGATCATTTTTCCGCTAGCTTGTACCAGGTGTAGTGGTAATAAGCGTTTTTTCTGCCTTTTTGACACACAAAGTGAGTTTGCACAGTATATTTTGCAAACCTTATGTGTACCACCACTCTATAATACTTTATATGTTGCTCAGCTATGTCGGCTGAGTACAAAAATACCCCCGTATGTACCTTTGCCAGGTATATGTGGACATCGGAGGGGCACATTTGGGACACAGCCATTCCATTTTTTTTCAAACTTTAAATTTTTACGCTGTGCCCATGTCCCATTTTAGAGTATTTTACCAGGCTATATAATCCAAATACCCCATAAAGCCATACCATTTCTTAAAGAAGACATCCCAGGGTATTTCAAAAGGCATATTTTGAACCTTAGCGTGGGATCATTTTTCCGCTAGCTTGTACCAGGTGTAGTGGTAATGAGCGTTATTAAATTAATTTTGTAACTTTTTAAAACTTTTTTTACTTTTTAAAACTATTTTTTAAACTTTTGTTTTGCTTATTAATTTTTTTAAAGTTTCCTAAACTTTCGTAAAACTTTTTTTTTACAGATTTAACATTTTTCTAAGCTTTTTCTTTTACCGTTAACCCCTAACTAGCAGTAAGCAGCACTAACAGTAAATTCCCCATTTTCCCATAACTCCCACCCACCCCAGCTAGCAAAATATTTAATTATACAATATTTAAATTAGTTAATTAAATTAATTTAACCCCTGAGGGTTAAAAAATAAATAAAAGTTAATCGTCAGGGGTTAAAAAAAAATTAGATCACAGTATAATACTGTGATCTGTATTTTGATCACTGTAGGCAGTGATAGACTGGCAGGTAAGGGGTTAATTTTTATTTGGACTGGGTAAAGGGTTTATTTTTTTTTTATTTTTTACTTAAACGTTAATAAAACTTTTTTTTTACTTAATTTTTTAACTTTTTAAAGCTTATTTTAAAACTTTTTTTAACGTTAACCCCTAGTTAGCCTAACACTAAATCCCCCAATTCCCCACTAACTTCCACCCTCCCCAGCTAGCTAAATTTATCATTTTAAAATATTTAAATTAATTAATAAAATAAATTTAACCCCTGAGGGTTAAAAAAAAAAAAGAATTAACCCTCAGGGGTTAAAAAAAAAATCAGATCATATTAAAATGTAATCCCTGCCAATTGATCACTGTAGTCAGTGATCATTTGGCAGGGAAGGGGTTAATTTTTTATTAATATGGGTAAAGGGGGGTGGGATTTTAATTTAACTTTTTTTTTTAACACCAGGGGGCAGGATCATCACTGATCCGGCTCCCTGCACTTCACAGTGAACCCGGAAGTGCAGGGAGGCGGAGGTGAGTATACAGAGCACATGTGCCCGCTCTGACATGCTGTCAGAGCGGGCACATGAGCTGGGACAGCCCGATCCGGTGCTCCCGGTCTGCCTCTAATGCAGAGGCAGACCGGAGCACCATTAACCCCACGATCGCCGCGATTGCGGCGATCTGGGGTTAATTTTACCGCGTGACGGACGAGGTCCGTCACCCGTCGTTAAGGGCATCCCCAGGATGACGGACCTCGTCCGTCACCCGTCGTGAAGGGGTTAAATAATGAATTCTAAATGTCAGTTACATAAACCAAGAGTAAACAGTACAGAGCAGAACTTGTCAGGGTTATTTAGATAACATAATGTAAACTCGACTGCGGTGATTACTCAACATTATCTCATGACAAAGAAAGAAATTGAGCTAAATCTCAAAATCATTTCTTTAATGTTTAAATTGCCAATAGACAAATGCCAAAAGGAGTGGTTAAGGTAAATCACCTAAATTAAACCAACATTCTGTGTTGAAGAATAGTTTTTTTTTCTACTAATGTTTTCTATATTTTGATCTAAACTCCTGGTATGTTAAATCATTGTCCCTTTATGATTGAATCAATATGGCAGCTTGAAAATTTAAAGGAACGCTCTAGTGTCAGTAAACACAAAAATGTATTCCTGACACTAACTGTCTTGTAAAAAGATGTTTAAACCCATCTTTTTTGCCACGCTGACCTAGTTTCGCTGCGGCTGGCCCTGCCTCGCTCTGCCTCCATGGCTGAAATCATCTAAGTTGAAGAGAGATCTAATGTTAAACTTTATTTATTGCACATTTTGTTTAAGTTAGAATTTCTTATTTCTTACTCTGTTATTAGTCTTATTGACCCTGCAGAAGACTCACTCCTGTGTGTGATTAAGGTTCAATTTACAGAGCAAGAGATACAAATTGACATTCTCTTTACATTGTTGTAAACTGTACTGCTAGTAATGTACCCATGAACCAGTAAAGCTAAGGGGAGTGGGTCTTGAAATTGCAAGGATACAGGCATAGAATGATGTTGGTGTTATATATAGGTTATATATAAAGGGGCCATTTTAGGTCAGGGATAGGAGTTGGAAATTGCTCACCCTTTTACTAGTTCAGGAACTTGCCAAAGGGGGGCCTCAGTTCCTGTTTGGGTAGCTCCAGGAGGGTGGCAGACAGTGGGGTTATGGGCAACCAGGCAACAACTGGATCCCTGCTCCCACTCAACGTTCTTTAGTTCCCCCTGACAGGCAATTTTAGCAGAGCATTTCACTTATATTACCTCCCAGAATCACATCAGGGCAGATCTAGGTTTGGAGGAGGACCATAGGGCAGGAGTCCCATGCAGGTGGCCTGAGTTTGGAAAAACACAACCTAGTGTCCCCATTTAGGAGTGACAGTGATGGACAGCTTGGAGGGTTTTCCTCATAGGTGGGTGGAATATGCTGCACTCAGGAAGTTCCCTGGTAATGCTTATAGGTATGGACCCTGATGCCCCGTCTAGGAGCGGACATCATAGCTGAATTCACAGTGACAGCAGGGGGTCACCTAGAGGCAATGCCTATTGCTGGCATTCATGTTCCCCTGTTAGGATGGCAGACAGTAGGCGTAGCGGGTCCAAATATACTAGTGGAAGTTCTCCCTATAGAGGCGAGGCTGGTACATCTTCACATGCTCACGACCGTGGGGGGTCAGGACGCCAGGCACAGGAGTGGGTGTATGATTCACCGTGCCCACTCAGAGGTCAGGTAGGTCAGGACTTGTAAGGATGGCATACCTATGATGTTTTCACCTTACAGATCACCAACACGGTTGCCCATGGATTGGGTGAGACCACATGTTGTGGAACTGCAGCTTGAAGCACAAATGCACTTGGGCCAGGACAGCAGAGCTCGAGTTGCAGCGCCACAGCCTTCAGTGGGGCGATGGTAAGTTCCTTTCTTAACATCATTCGGGATCAGGATTCTTGTGCAGGAATGGGGAGGAATGTTAATGTTAGTCAGCTTTCGGTGGCAAGGTCTGAGGGTCAAGGGTCAGGAAAAGTGGGGGTCTCTGTAGCTGTGGGGAGGGGAGCACATGCATGGTGATACAGTGATGACTTTGGCTGTTTCAGTGGCTATTGACTTGCGGAGCGAGTGGGCAGATCTGCTAGGGAGCGTTCCAGATGGACCTTTGGGCTGTTATCTTAAGTCTGAAGTGAGAGCATTCAGCCAATGACGACGAGAAGGAGGAGGAGAGGAGGAGGAGAGTCCCCCGCCCGGCGCTGGAAAAAGAGATAAATTTAACCCCTTCCACCCCCTAGAGCCCGGCGGGAGGCGGACCCTGAGGGTGGGGGCACCCTCAGGGCACTATAGTGCCAGGAAAACGAGTATGTTTTCCTGGCACTATAGTGGTCCTTTAATCATAGCCTATCTGAAGCAGTAATTGATACTCTTCTGAAAGCAAGGAAACATTCTACTTTTTCTTGCTATTACATAATTTGGGAAACCTTTAAACAATGGCCAAAAGCTAAATCCTTTGAATTTCAACACCCTACTCACCTCCATATTCTGGAATTTCTACAGGCAGGCCAACGCCTAAGCACTTTGAAGGTACAGTCCTCAGCTTTATCTGCACTTTGTAATACTTCATGGGCATCTCACCCTCTCATCTCGAGATTATTTAAGGCTACAATACGTTTACGCCCTCCAGCCAGAAACACAGCTCCTCCATGGGATTTACCAATGGTACCGAATGCCTTAACAGAATATCCCTTTGCACTATTTCAGAACTTCAGGCATTTTCTAGGGATGATTCTCACACTCTTATATTTCATGATAGAGTGATCCTAAAACCTTGAGAAGACTTCCTTCTGAAAGTAGTATCTAGGTTTCATCTGCTTCAAGAAGTGGTTCTCCTTTCCTTCTGTTCTTCCCCATCTTCTCCAGAAGAAGAGAAATACCAGGAACTTAATGTGAGAGAACATATAATTAAGTACCTATCTTTAACCTCTGGCTTCATAAAAAACAAGAAATAATGTGTACTTCTTTCTGGACTTCGTAAAGAAGAAGCAGCCTCATCCTCTACCTTAAGGCAATGGATAGCTTCTGTTATAACAGAGTCCTGCCGAAGCAACAAGCTAACTCCTCCAGCCAAAATTAGAGCTCACACCACCAGATACCTGGCTACATCTTGGGCTAATTGGACAGAGGTTCCCCCGGATGACATCTGTAGGGCAGCTACTTAGTCCACTCCAACAACCTTCACTAAGCACTACAAACTGGATCTTCAATCTTCTACTACTTCCTTTGGGAAAGGAGTCTTATCGGCAGTTACTATGCATAATAAAAATGAGATATTTGTAGCAATTGGAGTTTTGTGTCAATTACATTTTAAAATGTTTCCCTCCCTTTCAATTATCAGCTTTGGTATTACCCATAAGGCATGCTGCCATGATTAGCCAGAAATAAGGAAAATTAATATTACATACTTACCTAGTAATTTTCTTTTCCTGGCTATTTATCATGGCATTTTCCTTATTCTCATTTAACATTATCCTTCTCCATTTAGAGTATATTTTGCATCATCATTATTATTATTATTATTATTAATATTAATATTATTATTACTAGCCACATACCCAGTTTCAGGCCTCAATCCACAAAATGAGCTCACAGCAATACCCAGACTCTTCATTTTGCCTCTCCATGTAACTTTCAAGTATTGAGTGAATTTTGGAAGATACTTTACCTCATTTATTCTATCCTTGGTCACCATATTGTTATTTTTACTATAACATTTTCACCATTTATACCTCTACTTTACCACTGTCGTTCTCTGTACATGCAGTTATTCATGGTTATTCAGTAAATGTATTTCATTCATATTTAAAGGGGCACTGTCATCCCACTTCCCCACCCCACACCCTGAGAAAATAGTAATAATTTCATAAAGATAGAATGATTTTGACTTTTTAGGAATCTCCCTGAATTTCACTGAAATTCCAAACCAGTCAAGAGATATACAGAGACAAAGTAGGGACTAATTTGTCTCTGCATATTTCCTTTGTCTGACTTTCACATGCGCAAGACTACTGCAGTGATGTCGATTCCTGATGCTGAAGTACCAGAAGCTGAAGACGATCTGCTGGAGCAAGATGGCTGCTCCTGCAAGTGACAGGTTCAGGTAAGTAAATCTTACCTTTACCAGCTCCCCATCACCACCAGACCACCAGCAGCAAGATCACCATTGGGAATTCTTTGTGAATTTGGAAAAGTCCCAAGAGGGTGATTGTGCTGCTTTAATGTAGATATAGTTATTAATATGTTATATACAATTAAAACATTTACAAACCTAGGTTGTAAACTCTTCAATTGTATACAATAAGTGTTTGCTCTACCCATTCCCTTTCTCACCAGCCTTTGCCCCTCCTAGCTGTAATTACCTTCATTTAACTGTGTCTTATCTCCATTGATGTTTTTTAGGCCTCAATCCACAAAGCAATATCCAGACTCTTAATTTTCTCTAAGCACTTCATTGCCCACTTATCCGCTTGAGATCTTGCTCAATTACCTCCTTATTCCCTTTACATTTTGACAGTAACTGCAACTTTCCTTTAAATTTCTCTGGCCATCACTTCCAAATTCCCCCTTCTACCCTTTGTCTCAAATCCCCTTTAAAGCATTTATATCTTTAGCTCACAGGCTATCTAATTAATCACATTGTATAAAAGAGCTTCAATAGCAATATCTCAACTCACGGGCAGGGACCTCTTTACCTTTGATATTGGTCTGTGTATATTGCACTGATTTTACCCCCTAATTGTACAATACTGTACTGTTATATTGGTGCTTGATAAATGCCAGTAATAAAAATAATAATCCAAGTAACCCAAAATACATAACTTTGTGTATACTGCATATCATCTGCTTAGTCCCTGGTTTCTCCAAATGTATCTCTAAAGAGCTAACGTAAAGATGGCATAATCTTACTTAACACTGCTGCTCAACTGGGCTGGAAATACTTGTAAGGACCAGAAGTGGAAATACTGCCAGAGCAGCCAGAGCTCCAGGAGTTCACCAGAAGTTCTGCCATTAGTAGTGATGTACCGAACTGTTCGCTGGTGAATAGTTCCTGGCGAACATAGCATGTTCGCGTTCGCCACGGCGAGCGAACACATGCGCGGTTTGATCCGCCCCCTATTCGTCATCATTGAGTAAACTTTGACCCTGTGCCTCACGGTCAGCAGACACATTCCAGAAAATTAGCAGAAGACCCTACCTCCCAGACCCTCCCACCTCCTGTACAGCATCCATTTTAGATTCATTCTGAAGCTGCATTCTTAGATAGAGGAGGGAAAGTGTAGCTGCTGCTCATTTGATAGGGAAATTGATAGCTAGGCTAGGGTATTCAGTGTCCACTACAGTCCTGAAGGACTCATCTGATCTCTGCTGTAAGGACAACACCCCAAAAAGCCCTTTTAGGGCTAGAACATCAGTCTGAGGATGTAGATAACAGGGATATATCTCAGGCAGGCAGCATTACACACATGGACGTACGGTGTGATGATGATGATGTTGTACCTGCAGCTGCTTCCTTTGCTGAGTTGTCAGATACAAGTGAAGCGGTTGATGATGACGATGCGTCCATGGATGTCACGTGGGTGCCCGCTCGGCAAGAAGAAGAACAGGGCGAAAGTTCAGATGGGGAGACAGAGAGGAGGAGGAGGAGACGAGTTGGAAGCAGGGGGAGGTCATCGCAAGGAGCTAGTGGCACAGTCAGACAGCATGCATCGGCACCCGGGGTCAGCCCGACAGCACGCCAATCAACGCATGCTGTGTCCACCACCAGAATGCCGTCATTGCAGAGCTCAGCAGTGTGGCATTTGTTTTGTGTGTCTGCCTCTGACAACAGCGATGCCATTTGCAACCTGTGCCAAAAGAAACTGAGTCGTGGGAAGTCCAACACCCATGTAGGTACAACTGCTTTGCGTAGGCACATGATCGCACATCACAAACGCCTATGGGATCAACACATGAGTACAAGCAGCACACAAACTCAAAGCCGCCATCCTCCTCCTGGTCCAGCATCTTCAGCCACGTCAACCACTGCTGTCCTCCTTGCCCCCTCTCAACCATCCGCCACTCCGTCTCTCGCCTTGAGCAGTTCCCGCTCATCTGCCCACAGTCAGGTGTCTGTCAAGGACATGTTTGAGCGTAAGAAGCCAATGTCAGAAAGTCACCCTCTTGCCCAGCGTCTGACAGCTGGCTTGTCTGAACTATTAGCCCACAAGCTTTTACCATACAAGCTGGTGGAGTCTGAGGTGTTCCAAAAATGTGTAGCTATTGGGACACCTCAGTGGAAGGTACCCGGACGAAATTTCTTTTCACAAAAGGCAATCCCCAACCTGTACTCGATTGTGCAAAAGGAAGTAATGGCATGTCTGGCACACAGTGTTGGGGCAAGGGTCCATCTGACCACTGATGCCTGGTCTGCAAAGCATGGTCAGGGCAGGTATATCACCTACACTGCGCATTGGGTAAACCTGCTGGCGGCTGCCAAGCATGGAATGCGTGGCTCTGCAGAGGAGTTGGTGACACCGCCACGACTTGCAGGCAGGCCTGCTGCCACCTCCTCTACTCCTCCTACTCCATCCTCTTCCATAACCTCCTCGGCTGAGTCCTCTTGTGCTGCTGTGTCTTGCTCCACATCAACAGCACCCCCCCAGCTCCCCAGGTACTATTCCACATCCCAGATACGGCAGTGTCACGCCGTCTTGGGTTTGACTTGCTTGAAAGCAGAGAGTCACACCGGACAAGCACTCCTGTCCGCCCTGAATGCACAGGTGGAAAAGTGGCTGACTCTGCAGCAACTGGATATCGGCAAAGTGGTTTGTGACAACGGAACAAATTTGTTGGCGGCATTGAAGTTGGGCAAGTTGACAAATGTGCCGTGCATGGCACGTGTGTAATCTGATCGTACAACGCTTTGTGCATAAGTACACAGGCTTACAGGACGTCCTGAAGCAGGCCAGGAAGGTGTGTGGCCATTTCAGGCGTTCCTACATGGCCATGGCGCACTTTGCAGATATCCAGCGGCGAAACAGCATGCCAGTGAGGCGCTTGATTTGCGACAGCCCGACACGTTGGAATTCAACACTCCTAATGTTCGACCGCCTGCTCCAACAAGAAAAAGCCGTTAATGAATATTTGTTTGACTGGGGTGCTAGGACAGTCTCTGGGGAGCTGGGAATTTTTTTGCCATGTTACTGGACGCTCATGCGCAATGCCTGTAGGCTCATACGTCCTTTTGAGGAGGTGACGAACCTAGTCAGTCGAACCGAAGGCACCATCAGCGACATCATACCATTTGTTTTCTTCCTGGAGCGTGCCCTGCGAAGAGTGCTGGATCAGGCCGTAGATCAGCGTGAAGAGGAAGAGGAAGAGCTGTGGTCACCATCACCACCAGAAACAGCCTTATCAGCATCGCTTGCTGGACCTGCGGCAACGCTGGAAGAGGATTGTGAGGAAGAGGAGTCAGAGGAGGAATGTGGCTTTGAGGAGGAGGAGGAAGACCAACCACAACAGGCATCCCAGGGTGCTCGTTGTCACCTATCTGGTACCCGTGGTGTTGTACGTGGCTGGGGGGAAGAACATACCTTCATTGAGATCACTGAGGAGGAGGAACGGGAAATGAGTAGCTCGGCATCCAACCTTGTGCAAATGGGGTCTTTCATGCTGTCGTGCCTGTTGAGGGACCCTCATATAAAAAGGCTGAAGGAGAACGACCTGTACTGGGTGTCCACGCTACTAGACCCCCAGTATAAGCAGACAGTGGCGGAAATGTTACCGAATTACAAGTCGGAAAGGATGCAGCATTTCCAAAATAAATTAAAAAGTATGCTTTACACAGCGTATAAGAGTGATGTCACAGCACAACGGGAATCTAACAGGGGAAGAGGTGAAAGTCATCCTCCTCCTCCCACGACCATGCCATATCTGCCAAGTGACCCTATGTAGGGGGAACAGTCTCTATTCTGCTCTGTGTCAGTGTGTATCATGGTCTCTGAGGACAGGTGTCAATCCATACCTGCCAAGTGACCCTATGTAGGGGGAACAGTCTCTATTTTGCTCTGTGTCAGTGTGTTTCAGGGATCCTTAAGATAGGTGTCAATCCATATCTGCCAAGTGACCCTATGTAGGGGGAACAGTCTCTATTCTGCTCTGTGTCAGTGTGTATCAGGGATCCTTAGGATAGGTGTCAATCCATATCTGCCAAGTGACCCTATGTAGGGGGAATAGTCCCTATTCTGCTCTGTGTCAGTGTGTATCAGGGATCCTTAGGATAGGTGTCAATCCATATCTGCCAAGTGACCCTATGTAGGGGGAATAGTCCCTATTCTGCTCTGTGTCAGTGTGTATCAGGGTCTCTGAGGACAGGTGTCAATCCATATGTCAAGGTGTCAATATGTCATATGTCAGGTGTCAATCCATATCCATTGTGATTTAGGAATGTTACGTGATTTCTGCCCTTTATGGATTAAAACCAGACTCTGCATCAACTGTGTTATTTTCCATGGGAGTTTTGCCATGGATCCCCCTCCGGAATGCCACAGTCCAGGTGTTAGTCCCCTTGAAACAACTTTTCCATCACTTTTGTGGCCAGAAAGAGTCCCTGTGGGTTTTAAAATAAAAAAAAATGAATGCAGCTTCAGAATGCATCTTAAATGGATGCTGTCCAGTAGGTGGGAGGGTCTGGAAGGGAGGGTCTGCTGCTGATTGGCTGGAATGTGTCTGCTGAATGTGAGGTACAGGGTCAAAGTTTACTCAATGATGACGAATAGGGGGCGGACCGAACATCGCATATGTTCCCCGCCGCCGCGAATGCGAACACATAATGTTCGCCAGGAACTATTCGCTGGCGAACCGTCCGGGACATCACTAGTGATCCCCTGAACACATGTTAATCAGTTTAGAATGGTACGTGAAAGTAAGTGGAAATTCTGCCAGAAAAAAATAAAATAATCACAAACAAGGGAATCTTTACTCTATATTTTGAACTTTAATATTTATATTAATTGTGACTTTAGCACTCAACATAGCTGTTTTATTTATCAACAAAGGTATTCAATACAGCTTTAATCATGAGAGTCTAATAGATTCAGAGAAGGCTTATTCTGGATCATGCTGAGCTCATCGTTAGCCAGCCATTCCATAGCGCTCGCACACCTTTGTAGGATCCTCCTTTTGTAGTACTTCCACGGTGCATGCATGCTTATCATACTTGACAAAGCATTTGCTCTGGTCATAGTTGGCAGGTCTACCATAACTGGAACATAATAGGAATAGTATAATTCAAAAGTGAGATATAGTCAAACTACTTTTTTTAATTGTGTGTCATGTGTGTGTGTTAATTGTGTGTCAAACCCACTAACCTACATTTTCTATTATTACTTATCTCTATCATATTTATCACTCTTTGACATATGTATCTATACAAAACGACTTATATTTACCCCTATTGAAATATTAAACCCCAAATTAAACATAACTTAAAATAAAAAAAGCAAAATGCATGCAAGAATCCAGTACTCATGTGGCCCTTTGCAATGGTGCTATTCAATATCTAGAAGCATATTCACAAAATTATTATTTTTATAAATATTTCCTGACACAACCATAGAAATGAAGCCGTAATTATTGCTCTAACATGATGTGTCTACTTTGGACACAGCAGATTCTCAAAACAGCAAACTTTCATAAATAAAACAGAGGGTGTTGATGGCCCTGTTCAAACAAGGTTACATTCTAGAGGGAGTGGGGTAAAGTGACTCAAGAGGTAATAGTAGGTTTTTTTTCTTCCATTTACAGGAAAAGTAGACTGCTAGAATAGTTTAGCAGATGAGGAAACAAGATGGGGTTCCCAAAGTGCAGGGAGGGAAAGCTTTTAACATATTTACTGCCACAGGGTGGAAAGAGTATAATACTTAAGAAGGTGGAATTACACAGATAATTCGGATTTTGTGTTGGAGCAGCACAGTTGGGAAAGATTCGGGTAAAAGTTTATCATTGTAAAAGATAGTAGATGGAATGTGTAAACTTGGATATTCACATGACATGAAATACAACTTTTACTCTGCAGCTGTGCAATAATAAATAGTTCCACGATTGAACAAAACAGAGCCAATAAGTGGAGCAATGATGTAGGATACAAGCTACGGGATGCGCCTACACTCATGTTGAGGGTGTGGAGACCTAGGAGGTGCATGTCAGCTAGATGCCATTGTCCACTCAAATTCTGGTTGGCAAACAATAAGCCTTCTGTCTCCCGACCTACCTCACGGAGTCTTTGAACAGTAAGGTTGAAAGTAACCTGGCTGCTGTACAATACTATACTGGGGCCTGTAGGCTTTTTTACCGAGTCAGTACAGTAGTACAGAAAATTGTTAGAATACGGAGAGAGTCAAGCCACTCTGGGTGGGAGAGAACTGTAAGCAAGCTGCAATAAGATTTGGGTGAGCTGAGTCAACATTGTTGTAGTATGTGCAGCCCATTATAATTTCTACAGTATTATACAGTTGTGTTCTAAAGTTTGCATACCCTGACAGAAATTGTGAAATTTTGGCATTGATTTTGAAAATATAACTGATTAAGCATAAAAAATTTTTTTATTGAAGGATAGTGATCATATGAAGCCGTTTATTATCACAAAGTTGTTTGGGTGATTTCTATTATCATTATGATTTTAAATAGGAGCCAAATGTGCCTAACCAAAAGTTTACATACACTTGGATGTTACAGACATATAAGATGACACACAGGTTGAAATGGCGATTAAAGGTTAATTTCCGACATCTGTGTATTTTTAAATGGCAATTCGTTTCTGTGTATTAATAGTCAATAAGTTGGATAGCTCTGCACTGAGCAAGTTAGATACTGAGCCATGGGTAGCAGAAAATAACTGTCAAAGACCTGCGTAACAAGTTAATGGAACTTTATAAAGATGGAAAAAGATACAAAAAGATATCCAAATCCTTAAAAATACCAGTTAGTATCGTTAAATCACTTATTAAGAAGTGGAAGATTCAGGGATTCAGAAGAATTGTTCGGGATACAAAAGAAAACAAAACTCAGGTATCCTCAGGAGAAATGTAGGCTGCTCTGGAGAAAGACTGTGTGGTTGTTAAAGGCATTTTGTCAAGACGAATGGGCAGCTATACCGCCTTAGACATGTGCGATTCGTTTTGTTCTGTATGTACATTAGTGCGAATTTCATGCCAAAGTTCTGAAGTGATGAAGTTCGGTAGTTCGGAGGTGCCGAAGCTCTAAAGTGATTTGGATTTCTGAAATTTGGCAAACCAAGAGAGGGAGGGAAAACTATGTGAATGATGACAGGAATCTAGACCAATAAGCTAATTCCTTTTGTGCAATGACATCATATCCTGTATGTGTCACATTGCGGCTGCCAGCGGACCCTGAAGGTCGTGCTAGAGACCTGTGCTGCAAGAGCAGTGTAAGTACTCTGCTCCCTCGTCGCCTGGCATTGGATGTTTGTCCCATGCAATCTCGCGCAGTCACTAGTGCGCATGACTGCATCGGACAAACATCCTTAGCTAATTATTATATAGGATATATAAAGTAGACATATGCAATTCGTTTCGTTCCGAATGTACATTCGTACGAATTTCATGCCATTCGGATGCTTCCGAATGTCCAAAGTGATGGCGTTCGGCAGTTCTCAAGTGCCAAACTGAACCGAATGCCATCGGTCCAATTTGCCGAAGCAGACACATTTTTTTTACTTACACGAATTTCCAAACCAAACCAAATTTTTTGCCCATGCACATCCCTATACCACCTGCAAGAATTAGGGGCCTCATAGACAACTATTACAAAAGACTGCACACTGTCATTGATGCTAAAGGGGGCAATACACAGTATTAAGAACTAAGGGTATGCAGGCTTTTGAACAGGAGTCATTTAATTGTATGCTTTGTTGCCATGTTTTGTTTTATGATTGTGCCATTCTGTTATAACCTACAGGTGAATATGAATCACATAAGAAGAGAGAGCGACATAAAACAAAGCTCTATTGGGTATTTATGAGTTTGTCTGTCTCTTTATATTTATCTATAATAAACATATGCCACTATATAATACCTAATGCGGTGAGGAAATGTTTGTGTGTGGTATGGTATGTAAGTTCTAGTGTCTGAATGATGAAGACTCTGAGGAAGGCTTGGGCAGGCTCAGGCACATTACTGATTCTCATAGAGAATCACTGGAGCATGGCCACTGGTGGACAGTCTGGTTGAAATACAGGAAGCAGGGAGAAAGCAAAGGGGATATGACATGCAACCAGAGGAGGAGCAAAAAAATCAGATCAAAATAAAGATTAAAAAAGGAACTTCTAAAGTTCATTTTTACACTCTATAGGGGGGAAAGCATTTTGTGACAGTAGGTTTACTGTTGGGGGGACAAAAAGGATATGTATTGTTTTACCTATTCAATTCCTTTAAGGTATCAGAATAACCTTATCTTCCAATCTATTGATTTAAAGCAACTTTGCACTGTGCAAGGAGTTTTGCCTGTATTGATTCACATTTTGTATTAAATTAAAGACTTTGGTGAAAGTAACCTCGCCACATGTACTTGGAGGGGTCTGCTTGACAGTCTCCTACCCACAGACTATGGGCCCTGCATGGAAACCTGTAAAAGACTACCGAACTTGACCTACTGATAGCACTGATTTCCCTGGAACTGTTTTGGGCATAGGACCATGTGGACGGTTGGTCAAAACTATGAAATCCAGGAAATCCCTGAACCGATCTGTGTGATTTTTGGATATGTTGTTCACCTAGATCGGGGTTATCAGGGGATCATGGGGTTTTATGTGTTTTTAAGGTACTTTTTGGGGTTTCATAAAATGTTATGTTTTTCTGTGTTTGGAGATAATTGGGTTAGATTAGTACAGTTCCTGATTCAATTATCTCCAAAGCACAGAGGAGGATTCTATTGTTTGTGTATGGGAGTGTCTGACTGTATGACTCTGTTTTTATTGGTTTATTCACTTAGTGTCCCTGTGCCCAACAAGGTCCACCTGGGTGTCACCCTTGTTGGGAAACTTGCATAAAAGGCCAGTGTGCCTCCATTAGAATTCTGTTCCTGCCTACCCTCAACATAGTCTCATCTCATGTCTGGGGGAAACGGCTGTATCTATCCTGGGGATTGCTATATCACTATACTCCCCAGGAATTATAATCACTAGCTCTTATAAGAGCTGTTCCTGCTATGCTCTCTGGGAGTAGGAGAGATCTGCCCACTGGAAGCTGGATGCCAGTCTTGGGTCCAGGGTGGGTGAAGGACGGCAAGACCGCGGCACAGCTGCATCGCTGGAAGTAGGGTCTGCAGTGCTTATGGTGTCTGGTGGAGTGCTGAAATTGCTCGGTGAGCACTCGGAGCATCGATTGGCGGAGGCACTCGGTTGGAGTGCCAGGCGGTCCGTTACAAAGAAGGAAAACGTTTGTCTTGTCCATGTTAGGGGATCTGCTTCACACCATTGGAGAATTCGGATACATAGTTATTTTGTGGATTGATGTTTAGTTTTATTGGTGTATCAAGTCCTTTGATACTTTTACATGGTGCTAAAAAATGATCCATAACAGTTTGTGCTCTTTATACTGCATTTATTATAGATATTTATGCGTCATTTTGCAGATTTTTTTTATTTATTTCTCATTGTCAATAAAGTGTTAGTTCTTATGTTGTCCACTTTGTTGTGATATTTGCAGTTTCCCTTTTGTTTTGTTATTGTTTTTTGTCATCTCTTTATTTCCCTAAACCATTTCTGTGGTTTTTATTGTGATAGTATTGGGAAAGGTTTTTTGGTGATCAGTTTTTCATAGTATTGTTTAGTAGATGATTCCTTAAGTGGTTCATTTATTTAGAAAAGTTTTTTTTCTGATTCTAGGGGTTTTACATTACCGTGATATTCAACCATAATTCCTCAGGAGGAATGCGATTGTGTAAAAGGTGTTCTTTTCTGGGGTTCCTGAGTAAGAATTCCTACTTTGTTGCAAACATTAGCTCTGACATTATTACACAGCTCACATCAGGTTATAGTATAT
Organism: Pelobates fuscus; assembly: GCF_036172605.1. Classification (NCBI taxonomy): domain Eukaryota; kingdom Metazoa; phylum Chordata; class Amphibia; order Anura; family Pelobatidae; genus Pelobates; species Pelobates fuscus. The sequence continues at coordinate 90,324,810 of NC_086326.1, forward strand.
GACACATTACAATCATACATCCCAATCCAAGTGGCATACACCCCTTAAATCCTCACATTCAGCCATGATGTATGCTATTTACAAGAGCATGAAAGAGCAAACAAGAAATTTGTCAACCCCCTCAGTGGATAGCCCACATTCTACACCCTGTGTAAGCACTCTGGTCTAATTGAATCATAAGAAATTATTGCAACTTACACTTTGCAGCAGTGCATCTCCTCAGTATCACAACTGCAGTCAAAGCAATTTTTCGTCCTCCACCGAGTATTAAATTTATGGAGCACGCCATTTTTATCCAAACAACCTTCAAAATAGAATTCATTTTAGCAATACTTTTAACACGTATATAAAGAAACTGGAGAAATGGTGAGTACATTCAGAAAAAAAGTAAAAAGATATCAGAGTTCAAGTACTCAGGTGAAGGAAAAAACTGAGAAAATAGCAGGGACATACTGAGGTTAACTACCAAATGAAAAAAGTGAAGTGTGAAAGAGAAGTATAAAATGACTGGGTAACAGTAATAAAAGGGCAAATGAGAGGGATAAGGAGAGAAAGGAAAACAGGCAGATGATAATGGGAAGGCGAAAAGATTATGAAATTACGGAGTGCACTCACTAAGAGACCAAAACTAGCCATTGGGCACATTGGACAAATACCAGGTGGGCCAAGATGGCCATGGGCCAGGGTCGGTGCAAGGATTTTTGCCGCCCTAGGCAAAAGTAAAGTTTGCTGCCGCCCCCCCATATGACATCACAATGCCCCACCTATATGATCTGCCGTTAACTAACGCAAGTGCTGCAGTGCCGCTGTGTTTTTCCTCAAAGCTTCTGGAAAGACTTGTCTTTACCCGTGTGTCTCATTTCCTCAATTCCAACTCTCTCCTTGACCCCCTTCAATCTGGCTTCCGCCCTCTCCACTCTACAGAGACTGCCCTTATCAAAGTTACTAACAACCTAATTGCAGCTAAATCCAAAGGCCACTACTCCATACTTATTCTTCTTGACCTCTCAGCGGCCTTTGACACCGTTGATCATGCTCTCCTTCTTCAAACTCTTCAATCGCTTGGTCTCTGTGACTCTTTCCTCTCGTGGTTTTCCTCTTATCTCTCCCAACGCTCATTGAGTGTCTCTTTTTCTAATGATACCTCCTCCCCTCGTCCTGTCTCGGTTGGAGTCCCCCAAGGCTCTGTCCTTGGTCCCCTTCTATTTTCTCTTTATACTGCCTCTCTTGGCAAACTTATTACCTCATTTGGATTCCACTACCACCTCTACGCTGATGACACCCAGCTATATCTCTCCTCCCCAGACCTCTCCCCTGCCGTCCTGCAACATGTCACTGCTTGCCTTTCTTCCATCTCTGACTGGATGTCCTCCCACTTTCTGAAACTCAATCTCTCAAAAACTGAGCTCCTTGTCTTTCCTCTTTCCTCTTTCACTCTCCCTTCAAGTTTGTGGTACCAACATCAGTCCATCCTTGCAAGCACGCTGTCTTGGCGTCATACTTGACTCTGGTCTCACCTTTGAGCCTCACATCCAGCATGTTGCCAAATCCTGTAGATTCCATCTTAAAAACATAGCCCGCATCCGCCCCTTTCTTGCACCAGATACTACCAAGGAGCTTGTCCATGCTCTAGTAATTTCCCGCATGGATTATTGTAACCCTCTCCTGATTGGTCTTCCCAAAAGCCATACTGCACCCCTACAGTCCGTAATGAACGCTGCTGCTAGACTGATATTCCTCTCTAGTCGTTTCTCTCACACCTCACCCCTCTGCCAGCCCTTACATTGGCTTCCTGTATGCTATAGGAGTCAATTCAAGGTACTAACTCACACCTATAAAGCACTGAACAACTCTAGACACTCTTATATCTCCTCACAGATCCATAGGTATGTCCCTTCTCGGTCTCTCCACTCTGCCCGTGACCACCTCCTGTCCGTTGTCCGCACCTGTACAGCCAACTCGCGCTTGCAGGACTTCTCGCGGGCGGTTCCCTTCCTATGGAATAGCCTGCCATCAGACTCACCCCTAGTCTTGCATCTTTTAAGAAGTGCCTTAAAACCCATCTCTTTAGGAAAGCTTATGGCCTCCAAGACTAACCCCTACCTCACATACCTGTCTCTTGCCCTCTCCTAAAGGGCAGCCCACCTTATTTGATTGCAAATTCCTGTCCTAATGTGTTTTATACCCCACCTCCTATAGAATGTAAGCTCGATTGAGCAGGGTCCTCTTCAACCTATTGTTCCTGTAAGTTTATTTGTAATTGTCCTATTTATAGTTAAATCCCCTCTCATAATATTGTAAAGCGCTACGGAATCTTTTGGCGCTATATAAATGGCAATAATAATAATAATAATAATAATAATAAAAATAATTAAAAGGCCTGCATGGACAGGCTATAGACACCAGAACCACTACATTAATCTGAAGTGGTTCTGGGGACTATAGTGTTTCTTTAACCCCTTAAGGACCAAACTTCTGGAATAAAAGGGAATCATGACATGTCACACATGTCATGTGTCCTTAAGGGGTTAATGTGAGGTAAATTAGAGATTAGTGCCACGAATAATATACTAGATTGCCTACTTACAACCAGATGAGGATGATGATGGGCTCTAGCTGTAGTCTGATTCCACTGGTCTGGTGTAGAACAGGCTCTCTGGAGGCTGTTTGTAACTGTGGTCACAAAAATCAATGTTCTGGGAGAACGGGAAGCAGCTTCATTTTTTAACGCCCTTTACACAGCTCAAGGTCTGGGTCCCAGGGTCCACCTTCATGTTCCACCAATGAGTTTGTTCACAGGAGGTGGAGTAGGGGATGTCCTGATATGTGTGTAAGGAATACATTGTGTGAATCTGTGTTTGTATGTGTAAGGGCTGCAAGGTGTGTTTCTGTGTATGTATGGGATGCAGTGTGTGCATCTGTAAGGGGTGCATTGAGTGTGTGTGTGTGTGTGTGTGTGTCTGTGTGTGTTTTTCTGTGTGCAAGGGGTGCATTGTGTGTGTGTGATGGATGTCAATCTCTCCCCCCCTCCCTTGTCACTCTCTTCTCCCCCTCTCCCTCCCTTTTCACTCTCTTCTCCCCCCCCTTGTCCCTCTCTTCTCCCCTGCTTGTCCCTCTCTTCTCCCCTCTCCCTTATCACTCTTGTCTCCCCCGTTATCACTCTCTTCTCCCCTCCCCACTCTCTTTCCCCCTTCCAACCCCGTCAATTCCCCTCCCTGTCAATTTCTTCCCCCCACCCTGTCAATTTCTTTCCCCTTCCTTTCAATTTATCCCCCCTCCCTGTCAATTTATTCCCCCCACCCTCCCTGTCAATTTATTCCCCCCACCCTGCCTGTCAATTTACCCCCCCCGTCCATTTATTTTTCCCCCTCCCTTTCAGTTTATTCCCCCCATCCTCCCTGTCAATTTATCCCCCCTCCCTTTCAATTTATTCCCCTCCCCTCCCTGTCAATTTATTCCCCCTCCCTCCCTGTCAATTTATTACCCCCCATCCCTGTCAATTTATTACCCCCCCTTTCCATTTATTACCCCCCTCCCTTTCCATTTATCCCCCTGTCAATTTAATACCCCCCCCCCTCCATTTCCATTTATCCCCCCTTTCCATTTATTCCCCCCTTTCAATTTATTACCCTTTCAATTTATTACCCCCCTCCCTTTCCATTTATCCCCCCTCCCTTTCCATTTATCCCCCCCTCCCTTTCCATGTATTCCCCCCCTCCCTGTCAATTTATTACCCCCCCTCCCTTTCCATGTATCCCCCCCCCTTTAAATTTATCCCCCCACCCTCCCCTACCTCTATTGTAGCGTGGCCGAGCCATGTATGGTCCGCGGGTACAGGGAGCTTTTGTTTCCTGTACCCGGCCGGACTAAAAGGAAGTGCACTCTCAGTGTTCACTTCCTGTTAGTCCGGTCGGGTACAGGAGACAGATGCTCCCTGTACCCGCGGACCATACAGAGCTCGGCCACGCTACAATGAGGGAGTGACAGGAGGGAGCGCTGAGCGGTGCACCCTCATGGACGCACCAGCCCAGGCAAAGCTGCAGCCACCTGAGGCTCTCTGCAGAGTGCTCGGGCGGCTGCAGCATGAGGGGGGCCGACGCTCCTGGCGGCGCCCCTTCCCAAGGGGCAGGGCCGGATTAAGAGCCCAGTGGGCCTGGTGCTGATAATTATGATGGGCCTAATTACAAAATTTTATTGACCAAAAACACTAAAACAGTCCTACCTCCTAAGCGTCATGTATCTGATGGAGATGGTGCTGGAGGGAAACTCATAGGATGCAACTATGAGAAAACACAAACCCTTTGCTAATCTCATGCTTTCATCTTTCAAGTAAACCCATACCCCCTAACAGCAGTGTCCAGTAATGCAGGAAGTCTTTGGATGCGGTAAAAGGGTGGGCCATTGACACAAATCACATAACCAGAACGGCCGAAAGGGCGAACATACACAAAAAGGGCGCATGTCTGTGTCCCCATGTCTCCCAGTCCCTTAATGTCTGTGTCCCCATGTCTCCCAGTGTCCCCATGTCACTAGGACACTAGGGGACATTGAGAGACATTGGGCCACTGGGAGACATGGGGACACAGATACTAGGGAACACTGGGAGACCTGGGGACACAGACTCTTGGGGACACTGGGAGACATGGGGACACAGGGTGACAGACAGGAGGGGACACTGGGAGACATGGGGCACTGAGACACTGTGATATATGTAGGGGGCACTGCAGACTTGATTAAGACCTGGGTACAGGTCAAAATGTTGCAGTGTCCAATAAACCTGCCTAAAGCTAATACAGTGAGTGCCTGAGATTTTTTTATTTTATACTAGGGGACACTGAGACACTACGGGCACTGAGAGACATCGGGCACTGAGACACTCTGATACACAGGGGACACTGATACCTAGGGGACATTGGAGACTTGATAAAGACCTGGGTACAGGTCGAAACGTTGCAGTGTCCAATAAACCTGCCTAAATCTATTACAGTGAGTGCCAGAGATTTTTTCTTTTATACTAGGGGACACTGAGACACTAGGAGACATGGGGACATTGGGAGACATGGGGACATTGGGAGACTAGGAAACACTAGGGACACTGGCACACTACAGACACTGAGAGACACCAGGGACACATGGGGATACTGAGATACTAGGGACACTGGCTGGGAGACGTGGGGACACTGGGAGTGCCCCATGTCTCCTAGGTCTCAAAGTCGCCCAGTGTCCCCATGTCTCCCTGTGTCCCCCAGTGTTTCCATGTCTCTCATTGTCCCCTAGTGTCTCAGTGTCCCCATGTCTCTCATTGTCCCCTAGTGTCTCAGTGTCCCCATGTCTCTCATTGTCCCCTAGTGTCTCAGTGTCCCCATGTCTCTCATTGTCCCCTAGTGTCTCTGTGTCCCAATGTCTCTCATTGTCCCCTAGTGTCTCAGTGTCCCCATGTCTCTCATTGTCCCCTAGTGTCTCAGTGTCCCCATGTCTCTCATTGTCCCCTAGTGTCTCAGTGTCCCCATGCCTCTCATTGTCCCCTAGTGTCTCAGTGTCCCCATGTCTCTCATTTTCCCCTAGTGTCTTAGTGTCCCCATGTCTCTCATTGTCCCCCAGTGTCTCAGTGTCCCCATGTCTCTCATTTTCCCCCAGTGTCTCAGTGTCCCCATGTCACCCAGTGTCCCCTAATGTTTGTATCCCCATGTCACCCAGTGTCCCCCAATGTTTGTATCCCCATGTCTTCCAGTGCCCCTTAGAGTCTGTGTCCCCATGTCTCCCAGTGTCCCGATGTCATTAGGACACTAGGGGACTCTGGGAGACTAGGGGACTCTGGGAGACTAGGGGACTCTGGGAGACTAGGGGACTCTGGGAGACTGGGAGACATGGGGACACTGGGACACTGGATGGGAGAGATGGGGACACAGACTAGTGGCCACTGCGAGACATGAGGCCACTGTGTCCCTAGTGTCTCAGGATCCCCATGTTCCCCAGTGTCCCAATGTCTCAGCATCCCCATGTCTCGGAGCTGCTGTCTGGACTCTCTGTGCAGAGCTGCTCCCCCGCGGATCAGAGAATAGAGAGAGGCAGGGAGGGAGATGCCGTAACTTCTTATCACTGCCTCTATCCACACAAACAGCGACCCCTACTGGCCGGCGCTGGTATTGCAGAATAATCTCTGTTTATACTGAGACAGACCGGCACCAGCTAGGCAGCCTCAAATACCTGAGAAATACTTCTGAGAAATACCTGGCAACCCTAAGAAATACATAAGAAATACCTGGCAACCCTAAGTGTAGTGTGTAAAAAAAAAAAATGTAAAAAAAAAAAAATTATTATTTTTTTTTTTTAAAATCAATGGGCCTATTCCATGGGCCTGGGCCTGGAGCTGCAGCTCCATCAGCCCCTATGTTAATCCGGCCCTGCCAAGGGGCATCCTAGGCGGCTGCCTAGTTCACCTTACAGGTAGCGCCGGCCCTGCCATGGGCCAAAGCCGACAAGGGTGATCAGAGCATGTAGTGTTGGCACCAGGGCCGGACTGGGAAAAAAATTAGGCCCGGGCATTTTTCAATCAGAGAAGAACGCCCCCTCTCAAAGTGAGCATGTTGGTTCAATGCGCAGAGCCCCACTGAAGAGCTCTAGCATTAGAAAAAGACCCTGTATTTGTTCTGCGCAGCGCAAGCAAATTTAATAACATGCTTGCGCTGTGTTTGCTTTTAAATTGTCTCTGGTGTCTCCACAAGTGGGATACCAGAGGACAAAAGGGCCAGGAAAGTGTATGGTGCATGTGTTTGGAGCCTGCTTGTGAGATTGTGTGTGTGTAGAGTGTGGTGTGGTATTGTGTATAGGTCAATTGCATTTGTGTTTGTGGTGTAATATGTGTGGCTAGGGGCTGTAGAGATTGTGTGTATAGGGGCATAGTGTTATAGGGGATGTAGCGAGTGTGTGCATATGGGCTGTAGTGTGTGTAGTGTGTATATAGGGTAAGGGATCTAGAGTGTATCTGGAGCGTCATGTGTGTAGTGGTGCAGTGTGAGGCGTGCTGTAGTGTGTGTGTATATATATATATATATATATATATATTTGGACGTATTGTATGTGTGAGGTGCGCAGCGTGTGTGTGTGGGTGTTTTTATCTGCCATCACATTCTAGGTTTCTAATTTTATTTGTCTGTTAAATCACTGAGGGTTATTTTATATGTTGTGTGTGTCTGGGGGTGCTGTGTGTGTCTGGGGGTGCTTTGTGTGTCTGAGGGTGCTGTGTGTGTCTGAGGGTGCTGTGTGTGTCTGGGGGTGCTGTGTGTGTCTGAGGGTGCTGTGTGTGTCTGGGGGTACTGTGTGTGTCTGGGGGTGCTGTGAGTGTCTGAGGGTGCTGTGTGTGTCTGGGGGTGCTGTGTGTGTCTAAGGGTGCTGTGTGTGTCTAAGGGTGCTGTGTGTTTCTGAGGGTGCTGTGTGTGTTAGAGCTCCCCGGGTCCTCTCTCCTGCCTACCTCACTCCCTCCCCAGCTGGCATAGCAGTGTTACAGTGCCTCTGGGCCGGTGAGGGAGATCTTTGATCTCCCCACCGGCCCATGAAGGCACACAGCAGGGCCGGCGCTCGGATAGCGATGGCCCTGCAGGGGCTGGCATGGGAGATCCTGTGATCTCCCCTGCCGGCCTCAGCCCCACAGCCATTGCAGCCCACCGGGCATTTGCCCGGTATGCCCGATGGCCAGTCCGGGCCTGGTTGGCACTATCAAAGCTATTTGCCTCACCAGCCTATTGGCACTTTGCTATCTATCTATCTCTCCATCTCACCCAACACACAAGCACAATATAGACCCTATACCACACCGCTCATGCACATACTATATTCCTGACATATACACTACATCCTCTATACACAGTCTGGATCCCCTATGCACACACTAGATTCCCAGTATGCAAACACACACTACATTCACTAAAACACACAATCGTCAGAGCCTGCATACATACTAAGTGATCTATAGTGGCTGGGGGGGTTCTTGGCCTTGGTCTTGGCCCCCTACAACATGCAGTGCTCCCCCTTGTGCCTCCCAATTGATGTTGAATCTGGGAGCAGAACTGTCACTGTGGGCCAGAGGGGGCACTGTGCTGGGAGGACTTCCGCCTGGGTCACAGAGAGTAGAGCAGGGGAGAGACAGGGAGAGGAAGTTCAGCTCTGTACAGAGGCATACAGGCAGCTGCTGGTAAGTGTGAGTCAGTTTGTGTGTTTCAGCCTGTGTGTGTGTGGGGGGGGGGGGTTGTGTCTGTGCGTGTGTGTTGTTCAGTCTCTGTATGTGGGGGACTCAGTCTGTGTATGTATGGGTCAGTCTGCGTGGGGGAACAGTCTGTGTGCATGTATGGGTCAGTCTGTGTGTGTGTGTGTCTGTGTGTGGGTTTATATGGGTCAGTCTGTGGGTTTGTATGGGTCAGTCTGTGTAAGTGCTTGAGATCAAAGAGAGATACCTCTCATCTTGTGACTTCCCCTGTACCCGATGGATAGGCAGCCTTCTCAACCACTATGGATCTGTGTGTGGGGGGGTGTATGGGTCAGTCTGTGTGGGAGGTCAGTCTGTGTATGTATGGGTCAGTCTGTGTGTGTGTGTGGGGGAGGTCAATCTGTGTATGTATGGGTCAGTCTGTGTGGGGGAGCAATCTGTGTGTGTGTTTGTATGGGTCAGTCTGTGTTGTGGGCAGTCTGTGTGTGTATGGGTCTGTGTGTGTGTTTCTGTGTATGGGTCAGTCTGTGTAAGTGCTTGAGCTCCAAGAGAGATAATTCTCATCTCGTGACCTGCCCTGCACCCGATGGATAGGCAGCCTTCTCAACCACTACGGATCTAATTGTGCCACCCCCTCCCTGCAAGGTAAGATCAGGAAAAGGGGAATATTATTTTTTTAATTTAAAAAACAATTATCAAAGGCATGGGGGGGCAGCTTACAAATCAGGAAAGTGAGGCATGGCAGGGGGCAGCCTACAGATCAGGGTAGTGAGGCATGGCGAGGGTAGCCTACAGGTCAGGGAAGTGAGGGAGGGGGCAGCCTACAGATCAGGGAAGTGAGGGATGAGTGGGGGAGACAGCCTATAGATCAGGTAAGTGAGGGATGGGGAAGACAACCTACAGGAAGGATCAGCTAGGAGCAGGAAGGTAAAGTAAGAGAAGGAGCAGAAAGGAGAAGGAACAGAAATGAGAAGGGACATCAAGGAGCAGAAAGGGTCAGCAATGAGCTGGAAGGGGCAGAAGGAGCACAAATGTAAAGTAGGAGAAAGAGCAGAAATTAGCAGGAAGAGTCAGCAATGCGCAGGTAGTGTCAGAAATGAGCAGGAAGGGTCAGCAATGAGCAGGAAGGGTCTACAAGGAGCAGGAAGGGGCAGAAAGGAGCAGGAAGGGTCTGCATGGGGCAGCAATGAGTAGGAAGGTTCTGCAAGGAAAAGGAAGGGTCTGCAAAGAGCAGAAAGGGACAGAAAGAGCACAAAGGTAAATGAGCAGAAAGAATTAGATGGAGCACAAAGGTAAAGTAGGAGAAGGAGCAGAAAGGATAGCAAGGAGCAGAAAGAGACAGCAAGGAGCACAAAGATAAAGTAGGAGAAGGAGCAGAAAGGGATCAGAAAGAGAAAGGAGCTGAAGGGCGCAAAATAAGCAGAAAGTAGCAGAAAGGTAAAGGAGCAGAAAGAGCCAAGGAGGAGAGAAGACGGTGTCAGAAGAAAAAGAGGACTGTGTCAAATGAAGGAGAAGAAAAGGAGTTTGGAGCATTAAGGACAAGTGAAGTGAACCCTCCACTTTATTCTGGATACCACATCATAAGGCTTTGGTACCTGGGCCTAGCAGGGAAACTCTGAACCTTTTCATCTCCCCAGGTAAAAAAGAATATCAGTGTTAATGTGTTCACTTTTATTTACTGAGTGTCAGGAATCACAGAGTGCTGCAGGGTAGGAGTGTCGCTGATTGGTTAGAGCAGTCAGCTGGCACTCTAAGTCAATCAGTAGCTCCCCATTCATAAAAAAGTTAAACATTTTTATGAACCGGGAACTAGCGATTGGCTTAGAGCGTCAACTGGCCACTCTAGCCAATCTGCAGCACCCATGCCTGACGTCAGTCTGCACTTCCTGACACTCCATTTCAGAAGCCGAATACCACTGAGCGACCTGGAGATCTGGAGCTGGAGGAACCATTAGGGTTAAACCATTTGAGAGCAGTTTAACCCCTTAAAGGAAAGAGAGCACCCAGGGGCTTCCTGGCATCATAGCATTTTCATTTAGATTAAGTTGTTATGGTGACCAAAATGTTCCTTTAATTTGCTTAAAGGAACACTATAGTGTCAGGAATATAAACATGTATTCCTGACACCATAGTTGTGAAAATGCTATTCACCCTGGCTTTATGTGATAATGACTATGCCCCTTCCCTTTCAAGACACTGTCAAAAAGGGACCAAGCATGGATGTCATTACAATTATGCCTGTGCAATTAGGGTCACCTGGTGGGCATGTGTTTTCAGGGGCCCAAAACTGCTTTGCACCAGCGCCCTCTCTACGTTGGTAGCAGCTTCCCCAGCACACAAGCTTCAAAACTTTTACATCTACCTGGCAATAGTGCCTTCTTCCTTACTTATGGTGTACTATCATACTCTCCAATCTTTGATTGTTTGATCCTAAAATGAATCAAATGATCAAAGACTCTTTTATGTCTGATGGGAAAGTGGTTTCAATTTTAGTATAATTATTTATTTTCTAAAACAATATAACATGAAAAAAAATTAATGTTAAAGTCAACTATGGCCATTTACATATTAAGTGTAGCCAGTGTTATAAATGCAGCCAGTAACATTCCTTAAACATCAAACATATTTCTAAGCCAGGACAATTCTTTTAAAGCTCTTTTGAACGTGAATGTAACAGAATTATAGTATCACAAATATGATATACTCATATGGAAACTAATTTATCTCACAGCTATTTGTTGTTTTACTTATTATACTTTTATTTATGGAAATAAATAGTATAAGAGAAAGCGGTTATGGTTTGGAAAATGTGACAGCTGACATAACATTACTTACCCTTGGGTTCAACACCATCAAGTGATGGCTTGTTCAATTTTGTGAAGCAGCCAGCATTGCATATTGTCACCAAAATGCCAAAGGCAAATACCGTAGCCAAAATAAAATTCTGCAAATTATAAATAAAGAAACGTAAGGTGGTTTATCAGTGCAGTATTAAAAATATAGCAGCAGGCAAAGTAGACCCTCTTCCTTTCTTTCTGACCGAGCAAGGTTCTTAGTTGGTTTCAGTAGGGTAGAAGCCAAATTTGGGGAACAAATTCTACTTTGCCTGCTGCCATATTTTTAAGGTTGTGTGAAGTAAAAATGTGTTCTACATCTACACCAGCCTCAAGTTTTCTGCCTACATCTCCTATGGGATCATTGTTTGGAAACTTTATAGTTAGAGCTGACCCTACACTTGTGCGTGTGTATCTCTATTTTTTTATATATTTTATCAGTTTTGAAACAAAATCACACTATATTTTTCCCCCTTTTTTATCTTGTACATGTGTATGGATATCGTTTTATCTCTTTAAGTGGTTTGAAAATTAACATTCTGAAATTTGTGGTCATTTTAAATATTTCCTTTTTTCTATACTGTATTGCACAGTGCACTTTACACTTGTGTGGCACTAATATTTTTTTTAAGTGTTGTATAAAGCATTATCAATTGCACTTTTTTTGCTGCACTTCATTGCAATTTTGCACAAAATAAGTATTGCATTTTTCACTTTAAAGATTTAAAGACACAGCACACTTTTTTATTTTTACTCAATGCTAAACATTGTTAAAAAATAAAGAAATCAATAAACATAAAAAAAAGCTAAATATATGGTTACAATAATATAGCCCTTTTTCAGCAATTCTTAAATGAAAACTAGTTCTCTAAAGAGACTCTTTGATAGTACCAATAGCTATGTTAATTTGCGTGTTAACTTGTCTTAACATTAGGAATTATATGGGAAAAGCGCAATTCTCTATAACATGTACAGCACTACGGAATCAGATGGCGCTATATAAATAATAAAATAATAATAATAATAATGTTAAAAAAGCTGAGAATGTACCCTACATTTTATTTAAAATTCCAAGTCAAACAAGAGCCAAGCTATTTAATTAGAAATATACACTAAAGAAAGAATCACCTATTCTAATCAATTAAAGATGTCAGGAAAAAATATTGCTTTCTTTGCAAAACAGGACATACTGCACTTACCATTTTGTTTTTTTTCTGGATATTACTGCTTTCAAAAACGTCCTGCAGTGGCATCTTGTATAGGAATGTGGTTGCACTTTAGTATGATCAATTCAGAATGACCTTTAATCTGTTTGCTTGGTTTTTGTTTTTCAAGATCTAACCTATGGATGTTAAAGGGATTCTCCAGTGCCAGGAAAACATATTTGTTTTCCTGGCACTACAGGACCCTCTAGCGCCCCATCCCAAGTTGCTGAAAGGGTTAAAAATGCCCCATAATTAATTGCATTTTGAGTATGTATGTGGGATTATATTAAATATATTGTCTCTCCCGGTACATGCTTGCCCAAGGTTTAATAGAATGTTTTTTAAATATATGATGATTCTTTTATTACTAACAACTAATACCCCAAGTACAGAGCAATCATTTACACAGATTATACTCTCATTTTAAGGGGTTCCCCAATTTTGGGGGTTTCTTTTTAGGGACTTTCCACTGTTTATACATATTAGGCCCTTATTTTGAGAATCTATCCTTGTATAAGACCCATTTTCTTTTCTTCTTTCAGTCTCTGCCCCTTAACTGTCCGTTTAGCTGACATCATCAGAAGTATTGATCAAAGCCAATCAAATGCTTTTCCATAAGAAAGCAAAATCATTTAATTGGCTGAGACTGTCAAGCAGGCTAATCAGGGGCACAGCCAGCACAAGCCAAACACAGCCCTGGTCAATCAGCATCTCCTCATAGAGATACATTGAATCAATGCATCTCTATGAGGAAAGTTCAGTGTCTCCATGCAGAGGGTGGAGACACTGAATGTCAGCACTACCACAGGAAGCACCTATAGTAGCCATCTGAGGAGTGGCCAGTGGAGGTATCCCTAGGCTGTGATGTAAACACTGCATTTTCTCTGAAAAACACAGTGTTTACTGCAAAAAGCATGGAATGATTATACTCACCAGAACAAAGCTATAGTTGTTCTGGTGACTATAGTGTCCCTTTAATAGAAGAGACTTCAACAAGGAAGAGAGTGTCAGCCTATCAGTAACTCCCAATTAAGAAAAGAGAATGAAAAAGATACATACCTTATGATGTTGTCAAGACTGAAATGTATCCCTTTAAAGAACAAACGCATACTTTTGCTAAATTTAAAAACCGCACAACTACGAGAGGGCACTCATTGGTGGTATTAATGTCAAAGGTTGGACAACCAGATGTTGCATGGTAAACGTGCATTTATGAACTCATAGTTTGGACATTGAGGTAAAAGTGCTCATGTGCTGAATATTTGAGTTTTTTTCAGCTTCCACTCAACCATAGATTAGCTAATGCACAAAGAACAATGACATGCACAGGTTATGGAAATTATTTAGTACATGAATACTGTCTGGGTTATTATTATTAAAGTGTATATTTAAAGTGAATTTTGAATTGAAGGCGAAAGTGGCCGAACAGGAAGCATAACGGACTCTTTTCTGTTTAGCAATTTTGACCTTAAATTTTGAAAGCCGCTTTGAATTCCCTCAGCAAGAGACACTAAACTTGGTAAGTTGAATACATGATGCCAAGTTTGTTTGTGTGTGTGTGGGAGGGGTGGGGGGGGGGCGGGGGGGTGCTATAACAGCCAGCTGGACTAAAAAAACACTCCACTGAACACTCCACTAGATATGCCTTAAATTAATTTATTTCTGCATGTTTTCATTTGGGGTACATCTAATAGGTTGAAAAAGCTGCAAACCTGCTATCTGCAGCCTTTGCTTACCCTCCCTTTTTTCCCAACTGGTCAAAACTCCAATCAGGGTCTTCTTATTGAGAAGCCTCTGTGTTGCATGTAATATAGCTAATTGAAAAGGGGGCTAGACATGTGCGCACTAGAACAACATACTTGCCATTTCTGTTAACTCTATGGGGCTAGCAGAAGAGTCGGTCCTTGCTGTGACTGACGACCAGGTGTTCCTGCTCCCAGTTATAAAAGTGCCAATTTGTATTGAAAGCATAATTGTTATAAACTATCACATATGTGACAGGTTCCAAACACATAGTGAACTTCAGCAAGTTGGTTAGTCTTTAGCATACATTTCAAATAAAATAGAGCATCTCATGAAACAAAGTTATTGGTGATTTTTAAAACACAGAACATTTAAGTGCAAAAGGAAGGTAACCAGGGCCTCAGTCACGTTAAAGGGACTATTTTGGATTTTAATCAATATCAATATTTATTTTCTATATCTGGAAATGAGACCTTGCCGTCCTCAGGTCCTAAGCACCGTGGAAGCCTGGAGAGTGTTGTATCTATTACTTTATTTACATTGACATATAACATTGCCTCACACTATGTAAAAAAAACATGTAAATATAAATTAAGAGTGTGGCAGTAGTAAACAACTGTCTCAAGTAAATAGGAGCTCAACGCTTGACCATGCTCACTCAGCCTTAGGGAAAACTTAAAAAGTAAATACATTAGCTACTCGATAAATTGAAGGGTTTAGGACTAAATGTTTACCCAATAAAACTTGTAGGGTTTCCAATCGTAATTTGCTGGCATGTGAAGCAAAGAAACCCCAGTAAATTGTTTTTATAGGTATTGTAAATTATGAAGTCTAAAGGATGAAAATCCCTATAAAATGTAAAATCAAATAATGGTTATTACACATGTAGCTTCAATCTTAAAAACATAACCACCATCTGCTCCTTTCTTACGCAAGATGCTACCAAGGAGTTTGTCCATGCTCTAGTAATTTCCTGCATGGATTATTGTAACCCTCTCCTAATTAGCCTATTGCCCCTCTACAGTCTGTAATGAATGCTGCCGCCAGATTGATTTTCCTCTCTAGTCGGTCCTCTCACACCTCATCCATTTGTCAGTCCTTACATTGGCTTCCTGTATCCAATAGGAGTCAATTCAAAGTGCTAACCCATACCTATAAAGCACTGAACAATTCTAGCCCCTCTTATATCCCCTCACAGATCTATAGGTATGCCCCTTTTCGGTCTCTCCATGCTGCCCTTGACCTTCTCCGGTCCGTTGTTCGCACCTGTATGGCCAACTCACGCTTGCAGGACTTCTCGGGGGTGGCTCCCTTCCTATGGAATAGCCTGCCTACCGCCATCAGACTCTCCCCTAGTCTTCAATCATTTAAGAACTATCTTAAAACCCATCTCTTTAGGAAGGCTCACCTTACATACCTGTCTCTTGCTCACTCCTAAAGGGCAACACGCTACTCTCTCCTCCAGCTTTGCTTCACTCCCACCTTATTTGATTGCTATTTCCTGTCCTTATGGGTTTTATACCCCACCTCCTATAGACTGTAAGCTCGTTTGAGCAAAGTCCTCTTCAACCTATCGTTTCTGTAAGTTTTCCTGCAATTGTCCTATTTATAATTTTAATATATACAAGCAGGGAAGATATGTCAGGTTGCTCATGAAGGTGGGGGGACAACCCCTATAAATAAGGATAGATGAAAATAATGAACCAAGGGGAGACTCGGATGTAGAGACAATTTAGCCCTCACGAGTCTGCCTTCTGGAGTGAGAAGAGGAACCCATAAATAAAATAGTAAAACATAAGTTTCTATTGAATTTCCCTAAAATCCCAACAAATGTGGGAAAATTCAGTCATTACAAATCTTAATAAGTGCTATCTGACGTGAATACAAGAGCTTTCCCTGCCTTCTCATTTTCAGCAATGCAGTATAGCAATCCCCTATCCCAGATAAATCGTTCCCCTTCCTTCCCCACCTGACCAGTGACTGACTTATCCATCTGGAGGGTAGGGTCAGATACTACCTCCCTAGGACTAGCATGAGTAGCCGGTCTACAGGGGCGACTACGTGGAACTGGGGTATGGTGAAAGGTACGTGTGTCTACCTGAGCCCAGGGGATCTACTTACAGGGGTGTCTGCATGCAACTGGGGTACAGGGATAGGTACGCGTGCCTACCTGAGCCTCAGAGTGTGAGCCGTGCCAGGTGGTGGCTTGCTGCCAGGTCCTTACTGAGTAGGTCTCATCAGGGATCCAGAAGGGTACGTAGGTGGAGGTAAGGTGGCCAAGGTCATTGCCGAGTAGCACCTCCACGGGCAGTTGGTCCATGAGTCCGACTTCCATTCTCTGGGCTCCAGCGCCTCAGTCGAGGTGGACATTGGCAGTGGGTAGGTGGTGTATGGCCCTCCCGGCTATCCGGACTGCGACTGTTCCCCCGGTCCTCTCTTCCTCTGCAATGAGCTGGGCTCAAACTAGAGTTAGGGTGGCTCCGGTGTCTCGCAGCCCTTGGACAGTGCACCAGTTCAGCCAAACCGTCTGTCTGTGGTGGTCCTGGTTGTTGGTGGCGGCCATGCAAAAAGGACCAGGCTTCCTTGTGGGGGTTCTGAAGTTCGGTGGGAGCAGCCTGGTAACAGAGGGCTGCTGCTTGCAGGGCAGAAGGGGCCACTGGGCTTGCCCACTGGGGTCGGCCTCGGAACTGGGGACAATTCTGCTTAACGTGACCGGGTTGGTGGCACTGAAAGCATTGGTGATCCACCCCGGCTGGTGTCCGCTGAGAGGGGTCTGAGTCGTTGAGCCTCGGAGCGGGACCGTTGTGGTTGGGGAAGGTAGTGGAAAGAGTCTTATGAAGTGAGGTGTTGGGGTCTCCGGGTATCTGCGTACTCGTCGGCCCGCTGGGCTGCTTCTGCTAAAGTCTTGGGCTGCCATCTCTCACCCATTCCTGCACCTCGGTCAGGAGCCCATTATAAAGTGCTTCAGCATTAACAGCTGGAGTATCTCCTCAGCAGACCATGCCTGTTGCGAGTTCCTCCTATGCTGGGTGGCTCGGGTGATGCAGAAGGCCCACTCCGCATGTCCTTCTCCCCTTTCTTCATCTCCCTGAACTTCCTGCGGTATGCCTCTGGGGTTATGGCATATTGGGCTAGCAGGAATTGTTTCACAAAGGCATACTCCCAGAGTTTGTCCTTGGGTATGGCCCGGTAAGCCTTTGCCGCCTTCTCTACTAGCTTCCGTGTCAGGATGGTGATCTGCAGGGCCGAACTCTTGTAGGAGGCACTGGTGCTTGAAGTCCTGTAGAAAGTCATCAATACCCTCCTCTGCTTCCTTGAATTCATTGAAGGCAATGAAGGGCAGTTTATGCTTTCGTGCAGGGGTTCCTGGACTCCCCGGGGATCTCTCTCCCGCACTTCATTTGTCGGGCTGTGTGGAGTTCGCCCCATTCTTCTGAGCCAAGGCACAGACTTGGACCTCAGAGAAGATCTTGGTCATGATTTCCTTGGAGGGGGCATCTTTAGTACGTCAGGCTTCGGGTCTATTTCGCCCTCCGGCTGGGGTACAGCTGCCCCACTGTTTTGCCGATCCATGAGGGATGCATGCGCTCAACAAACGGATGTACGTCACAGGAAATATGTTTCTGCGTTCCATACTGAAACGCACGCTGCCGGTGATCGGCATTATGAAGAATTGCAATGGGTATAAGAAGATCCTCCTTCATATGACCCTTCACATATCCCTGAAGAAGTCCCTGACAGTGTATCTGGACGAAACGCGTTGGATATATGGACTCAAGTTGTTCTTAAATTTTATTTTATTTTATATTGTATTTTGATCTCCCTTGGTCGTGTTACTCCCTTTTGGAATCGTGCTGTTTGTTCCATGCTGCTCTGGAGTTCCACCAAGAGTGGAGATATGCGCAGAATTGCCTTCTGTTTGTAAGTGTATCCAATAAATTCTTTTTATAATTTTTACTACATACTTCACCATGTATGGTTTTCTCTTATCCACTTCTTAAAGATACATACCTTCTCCAATTGTGCATCGGAAGCGGTTACCAAGGTTCATACTCCATATATACCCCAAGGGGGTGAGAGGCCTGATTTCCACCTTCGTTTGTGAGTGTTACATCACTATCACGTATTCGCTTATTACACATAACAGTGTTATGCTATGATTCTCAATTTGTGTTTTTCTAGATTCTAACATCATTGTATATAGAATATCTCACTCTGGTCTAATTCCCAGGTATACATATACTGTATGCTCATTAGATGTGGGTTCCACTTTGTTTGTTTTTTGTCGGCAATCAGCTCAGCCTTGGTACAAGTGCAGGCTGATAGCCCTCTGGCTTCCAGAAAATCTTGTAATGTTTTCCTCTTTAAATTCATGTAGTCCTGAGTCTGTTCGGCTGACGAACGCTGGTACCATATGGCTGGGAAATGCAATCCCGACGCTTGCCATCAGTTGTAGCAGACACAGGTAACCCTGTCACATCCCAAGATCCTCGGTTACCTCTGCTAATTCCCTTCCTTTAGCCGGTCGGGAACCAGTTCCCCCCCAGTAACTGGACGACACCCAGTCCTGGAGGTACAACAACACTTTATTGGCCACACACAGCTTTTATGCATAACCCCATGCAAGGGGCCTACCACACAATCATACAGGGTCACATCCCAAGATCCTCGCCCTCCCTGGGGTCCCAGCATGGTAAGGAAATCCTTTCCCTTTGTCCCCAAAGCCTGCCACTAAATCCACAGGGTCCCCCACACCAACCATCAGGGGTCTTCTTCCCAAGAGCCTCTGTGCCTTGGAGTCTAGGCGCAGGAAAAAGTGACTGTCTCTTTCTCTCCTAGGCACAGAAAAGCCTGCCTGCAGGAAAAGAGCTGGTTTCTTTGTCCCTCAGGCTCAGGAGAGCTTGCCAAACTCTCCAGTGCCCCAAAAGTGCCCAGACTAGTCTCCATTCTCGAGGTCCTGGTGTGAAACCCAGACAAGGGAAGCGTCTCCTTTCAGGGTGCAATTGCTCCCCCTGGCTGGCGTTCGTCTATAAGAATGGCAGCCACCCAGGGAAGCACTCACTAATTCTTTCCCTTGTGGTTTGCGGTTTTGACACATATGTTGCGAGGTGTGAACATTCTGATCCTAACATTCTAAATGAGGTATTGGGGTGATCCCCGTTTGGGAGGTGAATGAATTCCCTTCATGGAAGCACTCCTGAATGGGGCGCGGGCACAATAAACTAACATACAAGGGAAACACATGTAAAAGACAAGGGAGTTTCATGAACAGGCAGCGGTTCCGCCACATGCACCACCTGTTTTATCCTCTTATTTTTTATTTTTGGGAGTGTCAAAAATTACTTCTTCAAATATCTAATCATTTAACAGAGCAATTGGATTCTCAATGCCCAGATTGATTTCTGGCTTGTGAGGGCAATTCATTTAGCACATTAGGGGCTGATTGCCGAAACATGTTATACTATTTGATTCTCTTTTTCCTTTTTAAGTTTGCTGTATCTTGATATATATGTACAGCAAGCATGTCAAACTCACGGCCCACAAGGACCATCTTTGCGGCCCGGCGAGTTGCAAGTACATGCTGGTGTTATAGCGGAGTAGGCACCTGCTTTCCCCACATTGCAGGTGCCTACTCTGCTAACACTTACCCGGCCAGGGAGCTCAGTGTTCCTGCTCCTCACTGCTCCCTCGCGTGCGCCATCTGTAGTGAAGCTGGGCGCCGGAATATGACGTCATATTCCAGCACCCGGCATCACTAAACTGTGCGGGAGGGAGCAGTGAGGAGCAGATAGAAGGACCTCAGGGAGATGCCCTACATCAGCTCCAAAAGGTAGGTAGCAATAAAGAAAAGTATGTCTGTGCAAGAATGTGTGAGTGTTTGTGTGTCTGTGTCAGGGAGTGTCTGTGTCAGGGAGTGTCTGTGTCAGTGTGTGTATGTGAGTGTCTGTCAGTGAGTGAGTGTGTGTCTGTCAGTGAGTATGTGTCTGTGTGTGTCTGTCAGTGAGTGTGTGTCTGTCAGTGAGTATGTGTGTGTCTGTGTGAGTGTGTCTGTGAGCGTGTCTGTCTTTATGTGTGTGTCTGTCTGTGTGTGTGTGTGTGCGTCTGTCTGAGTGTGTGTCTGTCTGTAAGTGAGTGTGTCGGTGAGTGTCTGTCTGTGTCTGTCTGTGAGTGAGTGTGAGTGTCTGTCTGTCTGTGAGTGAGTGTTTATCTGTCTCTGAGTGAGTATGTGTCTGTCTGTGAGTGAGTGAGTGTGTCAGTGAGTATGTGTGTGTGTGTTGGTCAGTGTTGCATTGGCTGCGACTGGACAGTGGAGTACCTGGAGGTGCATGGAGGCACGCAACGCCACATCACATCGACATGCTCCACCTTCACAGGGTTTCAAGAAGTAGTGGGAGGATCAGATTTGGCACAGGGTGGTAGTGGAGGGTGATGTGGTTTAGTACAGTGGGATACTGTTTTTTTTTTTTTTTAATATACTGTACTTTTTAAAAGAAACCTATGTTTCTATGAAAATTTATGGTGGGGTTTTTTTGCGGCCCACATAAACTTAAACCTTGTTTATGTGGCACATGCTTGATGTACAGTGAGGGAAAAAAGTATTTCATCCCCTGCTGATTTTGAATGTTTGCCCACTGACAAAGAAATAATCAGTCTATAACTTTAATGGTTAGGTGTATTTTAACACTGAGAGACAGAATAACAAAAACAAATCCAGAAAAAACGCATGTCAAAAAAGTTATAAATTGATTTGCATGTCAATGAGTGAAATAAGTATATGATCCCCTATCAATCAGCAAGATTTCTGGCTCCCATGTGTCTTTTATACAGGTAACAAGCTGAGATTAGGAGCACTCTCTTAAAGTGGAGTGCTCCTAATCTCAGCTTGTTCACTGTATAAAAGACACCTGTCCACAGAAGCAATCAATCAATCAGATTCCAAACTCTCCACCATGGCTAAGACCAAAGAGCTGTCCAAGGATGTCAAGGACAAGATTGTAATCCTACACAAGGCTGGAATGGGCTACAAGACCATCACCAAGCAGCTTAGTGAGAAGGTGACAACAGTTGGTGCAATTATTCGCAAACGGAAGAAATACAAAATAACTTTCAGTCTTGCTCGGTCTGGTGCTCAATGCAAGATCTCACCTCATGGAGTTTCAATGATCATGAGAACGGTGAGGAATCAGCCCAGAACTACACGGGAGGATCTTGTTAATGATCTCAGGGCAGCTGGG
The DNA here is from genome assembly GCF_036172605.1 of Pelobates fuscus. Lineage (NCBI taxonomy): Eukaryota > Metazoa > Chordata > Amphibia > Anura > Pelobatidae > Pelobates > Pelobates fuscus. The sequence continues at coordinate 90,346,030 of NC_086326.1, forward strand.
ACCATAGTTACCAAGAAAACAATTGGTAAAACACTACGCCTAAAAGGACTGAAATCCTTCAGCGCCCGTAAGGTCCCCCTGCTCAAGAAAGCACATGTACAATGTAGCAGCACCCCGATAGAGTGAGGGGTTTTCGCCACCAAAAGATGTCCTTTCTCCCCTGTTGTGAGAGGGAGGCTGTAGAGTAGAGAAGGAGCAGCTCTTAAAAGAGCTAGTGATTATAATACTCCAAAGAGCAATCCCAAGAGCAGGGATTGCAGCAGGTATAGCTTTTCCATACAAGCACGAGACGAGTCTCTGTGTTGAGGGTAAATCAGGAACTGGAGCATTAATGGGGCACACTGGCCTTTTATAGAATTTTCCCAACATGGGCACCACCCAGGTGGACCTTGTTGGGCACAGGGACACAAGATCAACAAGCCAATAAAAACAGTGTTTTACATTCAGACACTCCCATACAGTGTACACAATCCCTTCCCTCTGCTTGGGAGATAATTTAGTTAATTACTGTATCAACTCAATTATCTCCAAACGAAAAATACAAGTATTTTATCCATTTTTGGAAACACCCCAAAAACATAAGAGAACCCCACAAAACATACATTTCCTGATAGCCCCGATCTGGGGGAGCAACATACTTAAAAATCACCCAGATCGGTTCAGGGGTTCAAAAGTTAGCTGGAGGTCACATTTCTGCCTGGCCACCCACGAGGTTACTGCCCAAAATAGTTCCATGAATTCAGCTGGGTCGGCCGGTCTATTTCAGTTGTATGGAAACACATCAAAATAACGAAAGAACTGTTTGTGTCTATGATTCTCCAGTGTCTCTTGTTCGTAAGCTTCAATGTACTGAACGCCGCTGTGTTCGTATGAAAAGGAAACTAATTACTGGAAGTCCCAGCGGTGTTCGTGCGATCGAGTGCCTGAAAACAGTTCCATGCACTCGATGACAAAACAACACTGGCTGTTCGACAGTTTAAAATAGCAGCCACCACGTGTTCGTGTATACGAATGACGACCACCCAGCCGACCGCTCAGAACGTTAAAAGGTTTGCAGTTTCCCAAAGTGTTATAAAGGTTAAAAGGGTCAATAGGCAGCACATTCCACTACGGGGCGGTCGGTTGTTCGGTAATTAGTTCAGTTATTCAAACAAAAATCAGACTGTACATAGGAGAAGTTACAAAATCCAGCGACAGAGAGGTTTGTCATATACGGGCCCGTCTGAAGTTTGCCAACTAACATCTGAATGATTCAGTGGAGAACTGGGTGAAAGTGTTGTGGTCAGATGAGACCAAAATCGAGCTCTTTGGCATCAACTCAACTCGCCGTGTTTGGAGGAGGAGGAATGCTGCCTATGACCCCAAGAACACCATTCCCACCATCGAACATGGAAACATTATGTTTTGGGGGTGTTTTTCTCCTAAGGGGACAGGACAACTACACCGCATCAAAGGGATGATGGACGGGGCAATGTACCAGCAAATCTTGGGTGAGAACCTCATTCCCTCAGCCAGGGTATTGAAAATGGGTTGTGGATGGGTATTTCAGCATGACAATGACCCAAAACACACAGCCAAGGCAACAAAGGAGTGGCTCAAAAAGAAGCACATTAAGGTCCTGGAGTGGCCTAGCCCAGGCATAGGCAATTTTTGGCACTCCAGATGTTTCTAACTACACCTCCCATGATGCTTTGTCAGCAGGGTGTAAGAGCATTAAAGGAGAGGTAGTCCACAACATCGGGGGTGCGGAAGGTTGCCTATCCCTGGCCTAGCCTGGCTCCAGATGTTAATACCATAGAAAATCTGTGGAGGAAGCTTAAGGTTCGAGTTGCCAAACGTCAGCCTTGAAACCTTAATGACTTGATCTGTAAGGAGGAGTGGGACAGAATCCCTCCTGAGATGTGTGCAAACCTGGTGGCCAACTACAAGAAACATCTGATTTCTGTGATTGCCAAGAATGGTTTTGCCACTAAGTACTACGTTGAAAGGGTCAAATACTTATTTCAAACATTCAAACATGCAAATCAATTGATAACTTTTTTTACATGTGTTTTTCTGGATTTTTTCTTGTTATTCTGCCTCTCCTAAAATGACTAAAGTAAAAGTGTTACTTTTTCATATATGAACTACAGTGACCCGAAAATGAAGACACCTAAGGTATAAATAGGTGTACTTTTAAATGTTAAGAGACAGAGGAGAGACTTTTAGACAGGCGCTGCTCCATCTTAAAATGACAGAGAGGCTGACATGGTGAGATGTTCAGGAGGGTATGTTCATCTATTAATGATATTTACAAGCATTTAGTTTAATCTTATGAACTCTGCTATAAATTATTGTAATGGATTTTATATGTCTATATTTATATTTTATTTTTTTATAATGAATATCTAAAAAGACTAAACATTATTGCTTCCAAGACAATCCTTATTTTATATTGTATTCTCAATTATTTACATATGGTAAATAGAGGATTTCTTACTAATTATATAAAATTATGGCTAAGATATCTGTATGGTTCGCCCTGCTAAGTTCTATGCTTTAAGACGTTATAGTTGTAAATAAGGGAACCAGCCGCAGTTACATTATAGGCAGATTTACATATTGCCTGAAATTAAGATGGGTGCCTGAGCCTTTTTTGCCTAGTATTATGCTGATCTTGCATGGGGGCTAGTTACATTTATCTTCATGTGATTCATTGCATGATCAAGAATAAAGATTAGAAAGGGTTTGATGATATTTAATGATACTATGGTGGAGCTGGGCAATGGGGTGTGTGTCATTTACCTGGGGAAGACATGGCAGCATAATGCATTATCGGAAGAAGGCAGGCCAGTGGCGGCAGTGTTGTGCTCTAACAGCAATGTTTTGCTGGGAAACCATGGGTCCTGGCATTCATGTGAATGTTACTTTGACATGTACAACCTTCCTAGAGATTGTTGCAGACCATGTGTTCAGAGAGCTTGTGGAGTCTATGCCTTGAAGCTGTTTTGGCAGCATATAGGGGACCTACATGATAGGTCCCCTATATGCTTTAATGTTGTGGCAGGAGTCACAATAAATTGTCAAGCTTTACAAAGACCTCGTGTTGGTCAAATCATTGCCTGGTTCACTCTTGTCAGAATAAATACTGGCATTTCTATTGGACTAGAATTTTTTTAGGGAAACCTTAAAAGTCTGCACCCAGCTAATGCAATTAAGAGAGCTTGGCCTCCTTATTGCATTTCTGTAATTCAATATTAGGTCTACAAAACATTTTTCAGACATTGATTGTTAGTTGAACTTCCCTCATTTTACACATTCGGAAATCTTGGTTGTCTTTTTTAGTGGATACAATTAATGTGCCCACTAGCTGCAGGCACCTGGCGAATAGAAAAACCCTACTATAGCAGTGATGCCCTGATAGTAAGTATAGAATAGTAAGTGGGAATAGGTGGAACCTCTGGAAAAAAAAGAAAACATATACAAGGGATGCTTTACTCTATACTTTAATATTTGTATTATTGTGACTTTAGCACTCTACTATTTTATTCATCAACAAAGATAGACAATGCAGCTTTGATCGTCATTGTTCCAGTAGATTCAGAGATGATTTAAGGATAGAATCTGGATCATGCTGACCTCATTATTAGCCAACCATTGCGTAACGCTCGCACTCCTTTGTAGGATCCTTCTTTTGTAGTACTTCCACAGTGCATGCATTCTTGTCATACTTGACAAAACATTTCTTCTTGTCGTAGTTGACAGGTCTACCATGACTGGAACATAACAGTAATAGAAGAAATCAAAAGTGAGACAAAGTCATGTTCTATTATTACTTACAGCTATCATATGTATCACTCTTTGCATGTGTATCTATACATAGTGACTATTAGCTGGCTTATGTTTACCCCTATTGAAATATTAATCTCCAAATCAAGAATTATGTACAATTGCATGCATGAATGCAGTACTCCATGTGGCTGTTTGCAGTGGTGCTCATCAATATCTTAGCATATTTACACAATTATTATTTTTATAAATATTCCCTGACACATCAATAGAATAGTGTTACGCTGCCGATCCAGAGAGAAAGCGAGCCTGCGCCCAGTCGGCACATTCTCAAGCCCGCATCCAGTTGTGTGACAACGTGTCCGCGCCCGCTCAGCGTGGACACGCTACTAATAAAAATAATAAACTTACTTCTTTTTTTTTTTTTTTAATTCTTAATTTTTATTGTGCAAGGTGTACAAGTGTACAAAACATACTGCATCGTCACAACAACGTATTGTTTAGAAATGCACGTTTTTGTATTAATACAGGCTGAAATAAGTTATGTCCGACAGTGCGAAGGCACAATAAACGTACTTCTTGCTGGGCCTTCCTCCGCTTTCCTCGCTATATGGCAGGGAATTGCACTGGTGTTCTCATGAACGCCGGCCGCTTCCAAAGGCCAAAATTTAAAGACACAAGCTCAGTTTTTGATGCTTGTGATGCGGACGTGCATGCGTCATCACGTCATCAACGTGCATGCACGTTTTGGCATCACCAGGTCCCAGTAACCAATTAGAGCCCTTCCTGGGCTATTTAAACCATCTGGTCCATTTATTTTATGCACTGTTATGGTTTCTATTTGTTTGGTGAATCTGAGAGGCAATTTGTATTTCTTGTATTTCTGGAATTTTGACCTTGGCTTATCTTTGACTATTCCTCTTTCTATTGTCCTTGACCTTTGGCTATTCCTTACATCGTTTTTCTGTATCTTTGACCTCAGCTTGTCCTGTACTATTCTATTGGTGTTTATTCCGGCCATTCTAAGGTATGGTATTCCGCTTTCTGTTCCTATAGTATTTGCTGTCATTGTCTTTGCATATTGGATCCTATCTGTCCGTGACAAATAGAAGCAGTCATTATTGCGCTATCATGGTGAGTCTACCGCAGACACAGCAGTAATTAAAAGATGTTTAAAAGGTTTATACGTTTTCTAGCTAACTATATCAGGGGTACACAATGAATTTTTCCTGCGAAACCATTTGTCATAGTGTACCAACATCATGGAACACACCGAAAATGTTTTGCGTTGCAGCACAAACATTTTAAATTATCAGAGCGTAATGTTTTTGTTTTTGTCAAATTTTGTTTTGTTGTATATAGGCACTAATTTCTACACATAGTGTACAGATTGTAATACTTAGGAGCAGGCATGCTTCTGATTGTAGAGTTGGTGTTTGTATATCATTTTAGCATTTTAATACATGGGGTGTATTTTGTGTGTAATGTTTGCATTTGCATGCAGTTGTGTGTTTGGATATAGTGTTGAATTTTAAATGCGGATGTGTTCGAGTGTTTGTAAATTTTTGAGTTGAAGTTCAGGGGTGTCTTTGTATGTAATTTTTGTGTTTGCAGGGAAGTGTTACAATGTTGTGTTGGTGTTTGATTGCTGGAATGGCTGCACATACACTGCCACACACATACTTACACATATATACATGCACATTAACAAACAAACACACAGATACACACATATACACAAACCTTGACACACACTGTCTAACACACACATTGACACACAGATACATAAACTGGCACACACACACACACTGGCAGATACACAAAGACATACAGATACACACACACATTGATACAGACAGACACACACCTTGACACACATATACACATGCCGGTACATACAAGCACATATACACACACACACACCTTGACATACAGAAACACACACAGGCAGATATTGACAGGTACACACCCTAACACACATACACACACAATGGTACATAGATACACACACTAGCATACACACGTACACACAGATACACTGACAGATAACACTTTAAGTTGGAGATACATCCAGACTCCAGATAATTGTTAACTCTAACAAATTACTTTATCAGTATACATATCACGTTAAGTGTTAAGTGCAATTGCGTCTTTTTTAAAGATTTTTTTGGAGTGCCAAAAAGGGGGGGACCTACTGTCCCCCGTGGCCCCCACCTCTGGGGGCCCTAAAAATAACATAAGGGGGACCTACTTTCCCCCCCGGCCCCCACCCCTGAGCAGTGGGTGGGGGTCCTAAATACAAAGGGGGGACCCTAGTACGACAATAAACTCTTTAGGAGGTGAAATAATGACATGTTTAAACACTTGCTACTTATAATTAGTTAATGTGCAGAGAGCAGTTCATGTGATCAAAGGCATGGTGTGGAGGATCGGCTATAGTGGGACATGCTTGGCAGGCTGCTGTTTACTGCTTGTGCTCATCCGATCCCTTCTGGGTGCCAGGTGCAGACCCTGGGAGTCCCTGATACCTGGAACAACAAAGGCAAGTCTCTGGCTGAGTGCCGGGTTCGCGGCTTGAGGTGGTGGAAGCTTGTTTTGTGGTCGGATCTGTCCCGGTGGTGCTTCATGTCCGGTGCGGGATTGTGGTGGCTTAAGGTGGAGGTGAGTGCTTGACGTGGGGCAGGCTCTGCATTTCTGTTTGTGCCTCCGGTCCCGTCTTCGATGCCTTTTGCGTTGGTGGATTTTAATGGGGACTGCTTCGCCTAGCTGTGGTGGAGCTTGTTGGGACTGTGGTGGAGCTTGTTGGGGCTTCCTGCTTGTTATTTGCTTCCAAAATTGATTAAAGAGTCTGTCCAGCTTAGACTCGATATCCTGCCATGCTTTGCTGGTACCAGGAGGACACGCGGCTGCCGCCATATTGGGAGAGTCGCAGATGAGTATGTCAGCCTAGGCGGCTGTGTTCTGTGCATCCATTAGCTCCAGACAGCCTCTCAGGGGTGGACCGGGATAACCCCCACCGGTCCGAGGGGGGGGGGGTAACGGAGCTCCTGCCGGGAAGTATCTGCTCCTGGGCATGCCAGGATCGGGAGATCAGCTGCCTCTCACGCCCGGTGAGCACCAGACCACACTTGCCACACGGAGGTAAGTTAGACTCTGTCGAGTTGCTGACCGCTATTAAGCATGTCGGGTCGGTCGGGTCGGTCAGGTAGGAGCAACATTGCTGGGTCATCCCCTTCTGGGGTGAAATTCACTTGTTGATAGCTGCTTAAAGTGAGATATTGAGGGAGCTCACACAAAGTGCGTCTTTCCTCTATGACAGCTAGGCCCCGCCCCCCGGAAGCTGCATTCTTAGTGAGAGGAGGAACAGTGTAGCTGCTGCTGATTTAATAGGGAAATCGATAGCTAGGCTAGTGTATTCAGTGTCCACTACAGTCCTGAAGGACTCATCTGATCTCTGCTGTAAGGACAGCACCCCAAAAAGCCCTTTTAGAGCTAGAACATCAGTCTGCTTTATTTTTTTCCTGTGTAATCTAATTGCAGTTGCCTGCCTGCCAGCGTGTGTGTCAGACTCATAGCGTATACTGTGCCCACTTGCCCAGTGCCACCACTCATATCTGGTGTCACAATAGCTTGCATTTTAAAAAAAACAAAACATTTTTGACTGTAATTTAATAGCAGTTTCCTTCACACATGTGCGTTTCAGGGCCTGCCACAGCACAGTGTCACACCAGTGCAACTCATATCTGGTGTAACAGTAGTGTACATTAAAAAAAAAAACTAGAAATTTGACTGTGAAATAATAGCAGTCAGTTTCCTTCACACGTGTGCGTTTCAGGGCCTGCCAGGGCACAGTGTCACACCAGTGCAACTCATATCTGGTGTAACAGTAGTGTACATTTAAAAAAAAATAAAAAAAATGTTTTTAACTGTAATAGATTGAATAGCAGTTAGTTGTCTGCAAGCGTGTGTGTCAGGATTACAGCGTCTACTCTGCCAACTTCTGCCAGTGCACAGTGCCACTCATATCTGTTGTCACAGTAGCTTGCACGCATAGTACCACTAATCGAAAAAAAAATGACAGGCAGTGGCAGGCCACCCCGCAGGGTCCATCATGGTCGTGGTGCTGTGATTCCCTTTGGCCCTAGAATAATGCCCAGTGTTCAGAGGCCACGTACCCTGAACTCGAAAAGTTCTGAGGACATAGTTGACTGGCTAACACAGGACACCCAATCTTCTACAGCTTCCGCTCGGAACCTTGACGCACCATCCTCCTCCAGCTTAGCTTCGGGCACCTCTCAAGTTACCACTCGCCCGCCTGCTGCCACCACCAACACTAGCACCACAGCCGCTTCACTTGATCTGTCAGAGGAGTTATTTACACATCAGTTGGAAGAAATGAGTGATGCACAACCATTATTGCCAGAGGATGTAGATAACAGGGATATGTCTCAGTCAGGCAGCATTACACACATGGACGTACGGTGTGATGATGATGATGTTGTACCCGCTGCTGCTTCCTTTGCTGAGTTGTCAGATACAAGTGAAGATGCGTCCGTGGATGTCACATGGGTGCCCGCTAGAAGAGAAGAAGAACAGGGGGAAAGTTCAGATGGCGAGACAGAGAGGAGGAGGAGACGAGTTGGAAGCAGGGGGAGGACGTCGCAAGGAGCTAGTGGCACAGTCAGACAGCATGCATCGGCACCCGGGGTCAGCCAGACAGCACGCCAATCAACGCATGCTGTTGCCACCACCAGAATACCGTCATTGCAGAGCTCAGCAGTGTGGCATTTTTTTTGTGTGTCTGCCTCTGACAACAGCGATGCCATTTGCAACCTGTGCCAAAAGAAACTGAGTCGTGGGAAGTCCAACACCCACCTAGGTACAACTGCTTTGCGAAAGCACATGATCGCACATCACAAACGCCTATGGGATCAACACATGAGTACAAGCAGCACACAAACTCAAAGCCGCCATCCTCCTCCTGGTCCAGCATCTTCAGCCACGTCAACCACTGCTGTCCTCCTTGCTCCCTCTCAACCATCCGCCACTCCATCTCTCGCCTTAAGCAGTTCCTGCTCATCTGCCCACAGTCAGGTGTCTGTCAAGGACATGTTTGAGCGTAAGAAGCCAATGTCACAAAGTCACCCCCTTGCCCGGCATCTGACAGCTGGCTTGTCTGAACTCTTAGCCTGCCAGCTTTTACCATATAAGCTGGTGGAGTCTGAGGCATTCCAAAAATTTGTAGCTATTGGGACACCACAGTGGAAGGTACCCGGACGAAATTTCTTTGCACAAAAGGCAATCCCCAACCTGTACTCGATTGTGCAAAAGGAAGTAATGGCATGTCTGCACACAGTGTTGGGGCAAGGGTCCATCTGACCACTGATACCTGGTCTGCAAAGCATGGTCAGGGCAGGTATATCACCTACACTGCGCATTGGGTAAACCTGCTGACGGCTGCCAAGCATGGAATGCGTGGCTCTGCAGAGGAGTTGGTGACACGGCCACGACTTGCAGGCAGGCCTTCTGCCACCTCCTCTACTCCTCCTACTCCATCCTCTTCCATAACCTCCTCGGCTGAGTCCTCTTCTGCTGCTGCGTCTTGCTCCACATCAGCGGCACCACCCCAGCTCCCCAGGTACTATTCCACATCCCGGATACGGCAGTGTCACGCCGTCTTGGGGTTGACTTGCCTGAAAGCAGAGAGTCACACCGGACCAGCACTCCTGTCCGCCCTGAACGCACAGCTGGATCAGTGGCTGACTCCGCACCAACTGGAGATCGGCAAAGTGGTTTGTGACAACGGAAGAAATTTGTTGGCGGCATTGAATTTGGGCAAGTTGACACATGTGCCGTGCATGGCACATGTGTGTAATCTGATCGTACAACGCTTTGTGCACAAGTACCCAGGCTTACAGGATGTCCTGAAGCAGGCCAGGAAGGTGTGTGGCCATTTCAAGCGTTCCTACACGGCCACGGCGCACTTTTCAGATATCCAGCGGCGAAACAACATTCCAGTGAGGCGCTTGATTTGCGACAGCCCGACACGTTGGAATTCAACACTCCTAATGTTCGACCGCCTGCTCCAACAAGAAAAAGCCGTTAACGACTATTTGTATGACCGGGGTGCTAGGACAGCCTCTGCGGAGCTGGGAATTTTTTTGCCATGTTACTGGATGCTCATGCGCAATGCCTGTAGGCTCATGCATCCTATTGAGGAGGTGAGAAACCTAGTCAGTCGCACCGAAGGCACCATCAGCGACATCATACCATTTGATTTCTTCCTGGAGCGTGCCCTGCAAAGAGTGCTGGATCAGGCCGTAGATGAGCGTGAAGAGGAAGAGGAAGAGTTGTGGTCACCATCACCACCAGAAACAGCCTTATCAGCATCGCTTGCTGGACCTGCGGCAATGCTGGAAGAGGATTGTGAGGAAGAGGAGTCAGAGGAGGAATGTGGCTTTGAGGAGGAGGAAGAAGGTCAACCACAACAGGCATCCCAGGGTGCTCATTGTCACCTATCTGGTACCCGTGGTGTTGTTTTACATGGCTGGGGGGAAGAACATACCTTCAGTGAGATCACTGAGGATGAGGAACGAGACATGAGTAGCTCGGCATCCAATCTTGTGCAAATGGGGTCTTTCATGCTGTCGTGCCTGTTGAGGGACCCTCGTATAAAAAGGCTGAAGGAGAATAACCTGTACTGGGTGTCCACGCTACTAGACCCCCGGTATAAGCAGAAAGTGCCTGAAATGTTACCGAATTACCGCAAGTCGGAAAGGATGCAGCAGTTCCAAAATAAATTAAAAGGTATGCTTTACACAGCGTATAAGGGTGATGTCACAGCACAACGGGAATCTAGCAGGGGAAGAGGTAAAAGTAATCCTCCTCCTCCCACGACCACGCCGGCAAGGACAGGACGCTTTACAGACGTGTTGTTGATGGAGGACATGCGGTGCTTTTTAAGTCCTACGCATCGCCACAGCCCTTCGGGGTCCACCCTCAGAGAACGACTCGACCGACAGGTAGCAGACTACCTCGCCTTAACTGCAGATATCGACACTCTGAGGAGCGATGAACCCCTTGACTACTGGGTGTGCAGGCTTGACCTGTGGCCTGAGCTATCCCAATTTGCGATAGAACTTCTGGCCTGCCCCGCTTCAAGTGTCCTATCAGAAAGGACATTCAGTGCAGCAGGAGGTATTGTCACTGAGAAGAGAAGTCGCCTAGGTCAAAAAAGTCTAGATTACCTCACCTTTATTAAGATAAATGAGGGATGGATCCCGAAGGGACTGACAGTGGGCGATACATTCGACTAAAAAAGGCCTGATGAGGGGGACGTAAAAGGGATTAAACTGATGAGAATAGTACTACTTAACACACCACTCCTATCTGGTGGCACATTAGATTGCACGCACAGTGCCCCAAATTTGAAGTAGGAGCACAGACCAAGCATCTTTTTCCATCTCCCGGTTCCTAAAATCGATACACGTCCCCTGATAGGGGATGTAACAGGGATTAAACTAATAAGAATAGTACTACTTAACACACCACTCCTATCTGGTGGCACATTAGATTGCACGCGCAGTGTCCCAAATTTGAAGTAGGAGGACCGACCAAGCATCTTTTTCCATCTCCCGGTTCCTAAAATCGATGCCATATACACGTCCCCTGATAGGGGACGTAACAGGGATTAAACTGATAGGAATAGTACTACTTAACACACCTTATAATAACGCAGAGAGAGGCAATGCAGAGAGAGGAGTCAGAGGAGGAAGGTGGCTTTGAGGAGGTGGAAGACCAAACACAGCAGGCGTCCCAGGGGGCTTGTTGTCACATTTCGGGGACCCTTGGTGTTGTACGTGGCTGGGTGGAGGAAGAGACCTTCAATGACATCAGAGAGGACAAGGAACAGGACATGGCTAGCTTGGTATCCAACCTTGTGCAAATGGGGAGTTTGCAGTTTTGCAAATGGACTGTTTGCGGTTGTTTGCGGTGCGTTAAACGGGGAGTTTGGTCTGTCACTGTGAAGCGGGCGTAACCCTTACACTACCTGATCGATACAACATCATACCTGACTTTTTAAAGCACGTTATTCCAAACAATTTAGGAATGTTAGGTGATTTATGCTCTTTATGGATTAAAACCAGACTCTGCATCAACTATGTAGTTTTCCATGGGAGTATTGCCATGGATCCCCCTCCGGCATGCCACAGTCCAGGTGTTAGTCCCCTTGAAACAACTTTTCCATCACTATTGTGGCCAGAAAGAGTCCCTGTGGGTTTTAAAATTCACCTGCCTATTGAAGTCTATGGCGGTTCGCCCGTTCGCGAACATTTGCGGAAGTTCGCGATCGCGAACCGAAAATTTTATGTTCGCGACATCTCTATACAGGAGATTAAGTCTATTTTTCAAAGTTGATGGCCTAAAGTAGTTTAACTTGATATTCAGCCATATTTTTCCAGGATGAATGGAATTGTGCATGTTTTCTAGGATTTACAAATAATAATTCCTACTTTGCTGCAAACATTCAATCTGAAGTTACTATACAGCTCACACCAGGGTATAGTAAAAATAGAGCAAAGAGCATGGGAATATATTTGGTGGCCTGCCATTGGATACAAATATATCTTCTTGCACAGACTTGTGGAAACCAGCCAGGGATTTCTCCAAGGCTTACACCTGGCAAACTGAACCATGGACAAGAATCCATATTGATTTTGCAGGACCAGTGGATGGATGAATGTATTTAGAAGATGTGTATGCTCATTCAAAGTGGAAAGAGGTGGTTGGAATGTCAAGTACCACAGCCGAACAAACCATTGTCACTTTCCAGTTAATTTGCAAGGATGGACTGCCTAAAGCAATGGTCCACAATTCATATCACAGGAATTTTTCTGGATTCAAATAATATCCTACACTATAATACAGCTTCATATTTTTCAACCTTTAATGGACAGTTCGAACGATTTGTACAAACTTTTAAATGTCATTTAGCTGTCTCTCACAAAACAAAATTTAATCCAGATAAACTTTTCAATTTGTTATTTTACTATCAGAACAAACCACGTGCCACAAATGCCCTGTCACCTGCTGTATTAATGTTTGGAAGAAGCCAGAGAACTCCTTTTGATCAAGTTTGACCAGAACCTCCCAAAGAGGGGTTGAACATCACTTCTAATGTCCCAGAGTTAGACATTCATATAGATTATTGATTAGAAACTACCATGGACAGCATAAATGCATTCATAATACAATGCCTGAGCAGCAGAATGTTTAAAATTCAACAGATAAAACATAGATCTCTACCATTTAAAAACAATCCCAGGATTCAGATACCTGGTGAACTACAATGCTACCACTAGTGGTTGTCAGTCAGACAGCCACTATAGGCACTTCCTTCTTGCTAGGCAACTTTTGGTCACCTAACTGATGGTGGATGTCCTCATTGTAGCGGAATGGATGCCCTAACTACACTTTTATTCCCTTTCATTCGGCAGTCCGTACACCCCCGTTCGTTTACCAAACCAACTCTGTGTGGTCCCCTTGTTTGCATCTGCTAATCACGACCACCCCTGGCTGTTAACCACAAATTGATCAGTATTTCCCACCTGTGGCCACCGTTCATATAACAGTTCATATGTGCTCCAAGAATTGGTGTCCATTTTGTCTCCTGACGCAGGCAGCAGTACATGGTTTTCAACGGCATGGAACTATATCTTGGATATGCGACCCCGTGAACACCCGGGAAACTTGTACCTCTGCCCATCTTCCTGAACAGTTATGAGCACACCGTTCGGGAGGCATGAACTACCGAACAAGGGGAGCATTTGTTCCCCAACAGCCAGGGGGAGCATTTGTTGGTGTTAGTGTAAGAACCCCCCGAAAGAAGACCGGTCATTGCCTTGTTTTCTATGGAACTGTTTTGGGGCATCACCTCGTGGCCGACCAGTCAAAACTTCATTTGAATGGCGTTCCCGGACCACCAAAGGGATCTAAGTGTTATTTTGACAAAGTAGGCACTCAGACTCAAGCTATTCAATATGATTTTTGTGGAGTTCCTATGTTATTAAAATGTATTTTTATGAAAAAAATGTATATTGTGTATATCTCTGAGAAATAATTGAGTTATAGTTTTCTCACTTAATTATCTCTCAGAAACAGAGGCTCCTGGGAGGAAAACCCTTGAAATGTTGATGTGGAGACCCCATGCTAAGGGTCAGTGCATAAAAGCTGAGTGTGGCCAAAATAAGCTCAGTTGACTCCCAGAACTATGTGTCATCTAGTAGCTGGGGGTAAAGGGTCTTGGATTACTACATTGTTTCTTTCAGCTTCGAGGAAGGAATAGCGGAGATACTTATGTGTGGTATTGGAGCTCTGCTACACTCATGCTCTGCATTAAGTTATCCAGAATCAGTCAAATCCCTATAGGAAAGCATTCCAGCAATGCTTTCCTATGGGGAGGGCCTAATGCACTTGCTGCGCTCGCGATGCATGAATATTAGCACCCTGTAACGGATCACCTGGCACCCCGACTTGGTACCTCCGTTAATGGATGCTCCTAGTGCTTCCTGAGGGCTCCAAGCACTCTGGCAGACACCATAATCACCGAATCCAAGAAAACTTTAAATTCTCCCAAGCGTATGAATGCTGTAGACCATTGAATAGGAACCATACGAATAGGCTTGTACCCCTAGCAGTCAACTGGAACAGCATACAATAAATCCTTCCCCCAATAATGAGACGACACATCACTTTGAGGTTAAAACAGGAACTCTGGACTGGCTCATCCAGCCTGGCTTTTATTACACTAATCCACATACAGGCCACACCCAGGGGGAGGCATAAAATAACCAATCACATACATGGTTCAGCCCACACATCCCCTCCCCTCAGATAACATTAAACTCAATTATCCGGTACACTTTTTCAGCCAAGTTCTGGATGTACCCCAAATACATAGGCTACACCTCCAAAACAGGTATCCCCTGATAGCCCTTATTCAGGGGGACAACATATGCAAGAATCAGCCCATTCGGATAAACGGTTCGGGAGTTATGGGACTTTAAAGTATTGACCGACCGCATGGGTAAAGTATCCGAAAACAGTTCCATGCATTTTGGCCCTGCGGTCGGTCACAAACAAGGGAATGAAAACAGGCGAATTGCCTGTGTTATAGAGCCTGGAGAGGGTTTGAATGAATTCCCTTGTTTATGGGGTTCTTTCTACCGAACGGCGGGTCATTCGGTAGTTTCCATACGAATTTCTGGAAGTATGGAGGTCTCAGCGGTGTTTGCCTAGTCAAGTGTCCGATTTTAGTTCCAGACACTCGACGGCAAAACACCGCTGTTCGGTAGTTTAAGATGGCCGCCGCCACGTGTTTGTTTCCCGAATGGCGGCCACCCAGAGGACAAAGAATACATTACACTGATTGCCAATTACCCGTTTGCAACATTGTTGCAAACTGTAATTGGAGGCACACTTATTCCTGGGTGGTCTGGTTGTTCGGTAGTTTCACTCAATATAATAAATGGAGTGATTCTACCGAACAATCAGATGAACGCTGCATACATATCCCAGGTTAAACTTAACACACAAATACACATATAATATTACAGGCAGTACACTAGAATATGTATCACAGTCTTAAAGGGACAGTAGTCCCAAAAGTCCCAATATGTCCATAGATGCTGTTAAAAGGGCCAGTAGCAGCAATATACAGTACAATATGCCCCAAATAACCCAGGGGCCATAGTCAGCAGGTAGGAGGCTAGCAAACAGGCTTCTCCAGGGCCCAGTGGCGAGGTTGGTTTCGCCACATTTCTCCCCTTTTCCAAACAGACTAACAGGGTACCTGACCTCTTGCCGGTCAGTGCCCTTGTTAGTCCAGCAGCCCACCCACAAAACAGAAACAGCAGTACAGCCCACCCACAATAAATGGTTACTACACCTGAGTAAGAGAAAAACTTGTCCAGGTCCAGGTGCCTCACCATGGCTGTGTGGGGGACTGGTAGGCTGTTTTGGTGGGTTGCTGAGTGGGCAGAGCCCAGCGGTACTCTGCCCTGGTGCCAGCACTACCCCGGGAGTAGTCTGGTTGGAGCCTTGCTGGAGACCGACTGCCTCCCCTTTAGCTGCGCAGCTCTGCTGCTGGAGACCGACTGTCTCCCCTTGAGTTACACAGCTCTGCTGCTGGAGACCGACTGTCTCCCCTTTAGTTACACAGCTCTGCTGCTGGAGACAGACTGTCTCCCCTTTGGCTAAACAGCCCTGTTGTGGGGGGGCAGGACCGACCGTCCCTACCCCCTGTGCTGGAAGTGCAGAGACCACGGTCCCATCTGCACAGGTGTGGGGCTTACAGTCTCCCCCTGGTACATTAAGCTGTCGCTGGGGAGAGGTGGTAACCAGCTCCTCTCCCATTAGAACACTCTGCCCATCGATGATCCGTCGCTGGGGAGAGGTGGTAAAAATCTCCTCTCCCATGCCTACTTTCAGTCTTTGTGGAGGGAGACCGACTGTCTCTCCTCCCAATTCAGTGTCCTACTGCTGGGGAATAGAGACTGGGCTCTCTATTCCCAAACAATCATGCTGCTGCTGGGGGGTAGGACCAACTACCTCTGCCCCCTGTAACTCAGCCTTCCGCTGGGGAGGGAGGACGCTGCTCTCCTCTCCCTGCACTTCACACTGCCTTCCCGGCATATCACTCTGCTGCTGGGGGGAAGGACCAACTACCTCTGCCCCCTGTAACTCAGCCTGCCGTTGGGGAATGGAGACTGGGCTCCCAATTCCCTGTGATTCACACTGCCGCTGGGGAATGGAGCCTGGGCTCCCAATTCCCAACAAATCACACTGCCGCTGGGGAGGGAGGACGGCCCCTTCAGCTCCCTGTAACTTGGGCGCAGAGACCACGGTCCCATCTGCGCTGGTGTGGGGCTTACTGTCTCCCCTTGGTGTGCTAAGCTGCCGCTGGGGAGAGGGGGTAACAAACTCCTCTCCCTTACACACTTTCAACCGCTGGGGAGAGGGGATAACAGGCTCCTCTCCCTGCACCGTAGACTGCCGCTGGGGAGCAAGAACGGCACCTTCAGCTCCCTGTAACGCACACTGCCGCTGGGGATCTGGGCCGACTGCCCAGCATCCCTGTAGGGCCGGTAGAGAGACCGCAGTCCCATCTCCACCTGCCATCGGTGGGTCTTCCCAGGACCAATCCGTGAGGCCCCTCAACATTTGTGAGTAAGGGCCACCTGCTTCCCCACCTGGCAACTCTGGCTGCTGCTTTACCTCACACTAGGACGCCATCCCACCGCTTGCCACCAATGTAACGGATCACCTGGCACCCCGACTTGGTACCTCCGTTAATGGATGCTCCTAGTGCTTCCTGAGGGCTCCAAGCACTCTGGCAGACACCATAATCACCGAATCCAAGAAAACTTTAAATTCTCCCAAGCGTATGAATGCTGTAGACCATTGAATAGGAACCATACGAATAGGCTTGTACCCCTAGCAGTCAACTGGAACAGCATACAATAAATCCTTCCCCCAATAATGAGACGACACATCACTTTGAGGTTAAAACAGGAACTCTGGACTGGCTCATCCAGCCTGGCTTTTATTACACTAATCCACATACAGGCCACACCCAGGGGGAGGCATAAAATAACCAATCACATACATGGTTCAGCCCACACATCCCCTCCCCTCAGATAACATTAAACTCAATTATCCGGTACACTTTTTCAGCCAAGTTCTGGATGTACCCCAAATACATAGGCTACACCTCCAAAACAGGTATCCCCTGATAGCCCTTATTCAGGGGGACAACATATGCAAGAATCAGCCCATTCGGATAAACGGTTCGGGAGTTATGGGACTTTAAAGTATTGACCGACCGCATGGGTAAAGTATCCGAAAACAGTTCCATGCATTTTGGCCCTGCGGTCGGTCACAAACAAGGGAATGAAAACAGGCGAATTGCCTGTGTTATAGAGCCTGGAGAGGGTTTGAATGAATTCCCTTGTTTATGGGGTTCTTTCTACCGAACGGCGGGTCATTCGGTAGTTTCCATACGAATTTCTGGAAGTATGGAGGTCTCAGCGGTGTTTGCCTAGTCAAGTGTCCGATTTTAGTTCCAGACACTCGACGGCAAAACACCGCTGTTCGGTAGTTTAAGATGGCCGCCGCCACGTGTTTGTTTCCCGAATGGCGGCCACCCAGAGGACAAAGAATACATTACACTGATTGCCAATTACCCGTTTGCAACATTGTTGCAAACTGTAATTGGAGGCACACTTATTCCTGGGTGGTCTGGTTGTTCGGTAGTTTCACTCAATATAATAAATGGAGTGATTCTACCGAACAATCAGATGAACGCTGCATACATATCCCAGGTTAAACTTAACACACAAATACACATATAATATTACAGGCAGTACACTAGAATATGTATCACAGTCTTAAAGGGACAGTAGTCCCAAAAGTCCCAATATGTCCATAGATGCTGTTAAAAGGGCCAGTAGCAGCAATATACAGTACAATATGCCCCAAATAACCCAGGGGCCATAGTCAGCAGGTAGGAGGCTAGCAAACAGGCTTCTCCAGGGCCCAGTGGCGAGGTTGGTTTCGCCACACACCCCATGTCAGGTGACATCGGAGAAGGTGGAGCGCCGAGGTCTGGTACCAGGTGAGTACAGTAAGGGTTTATTAACCCTTACAGAGCCAGGGAGGAGGCGGGGGGCAAGGGAAGTATATTGCTAAGAATACAGATTTCATATTCCTAGCACTATACTATCCTTCCAACTATACAGATGAACTGTTCTA
Source organism: Pelobates fuscus (assembly GCF_036172605.1). Lineage (NCBI taxonomy): Eukaryota > Metazoa > Chordata > Amphibia > Anura > Pelobatidae > Pelobates > Pelobates fuscus. The sequence continues at coordinate 90,364,609 of NC_086326.1, forward strand.
GTTTACATTTATGGATTACTGTTTTATGTATATTTCTGTTGAATCTTACATTGTTATCCAAAGTCTTTCATAGCAAAAGTGGAATGACTGCAGCTTTAAGAAGAGCAGGACACACCCCCTGGAATGTCTAGATCTTTGTGTGTGAAAGTTGGAAACCATTTTAAGTACTTACTGAGGAATCAGCTAGTGAATTGGATATGTGCTAGGGCTGAATAAAAGGTTTGTCTGAAATCCATGTTCATGAGTCTCAGTGATATTTGGAGACAGTTACTGACACAAGGTTATAACACAGTACTGAATCTTATAATCATGACCTCACAGGAACATGGCACTAACAACCCAATCATACATCCAAACCCAAGGGATGTTATTACATACACCCCTTAAATTCTGCCCTCACAGTTCTGCTTTTCCCATTCAGCCATGACGTATGCTACTTACGTATGCTACAATATCCTCATTGGATATTGGACATTCTAAGCCTTGTGTAAACAATTTGGTCTAATTAACTGAATCATAAGAAATTATTGCAACTTACGCCGAACAGCAGTGCATCATCTCAGTATCACAACTGCAGTCCAAGCAATCTTTTGTCCTCCACCGAGTATTAAATTCATGGAGCACGCCATTTCCATCCAAACAACCTTCAAAACAGAATTCATTTTAATAGTACTGTTAATAATCATATAAACAAACTGGGAAAATGGTGAATACATTATGTTAGAAAAGTTGGAAACCTTCCCAGAAAGTAGTGATCGATCACTCTAAAACCCCAGCCTTGCCATGGACTTTTTTTTCTGCCTGGACAGGAGCACCACCATTTCATGTGAGTCTCTCCTTGAAAACATTCCCTTAAAGGGACACTCCATGCAGCTAAACAAGTTAAGCTTAAATTTAAGCTAATAGGCTAAAATACCTGTGGTTTGTTTCTTTTCTTTCAATTCTGTGTAGTTTTCCTGCAGTGCTGTAAACTGTTTTACTTTTTTCAGCAGTGTAAAGCAGCCTCCTTAACCACCCCTCTCACATTTCAACTTTTACCTGATTCCCAGTGTCTAAAAGAAATGTACCTTTTGCAGCCAATGAAATCAGAGGCATGTCTTACCTAAAAAAAACTCTCTAAATTATATTCTAATGTGGGAAATCCTTTATTTCACAGCTACATGTTGTTTTGCTTATTATGGGTTTTAGGGAAATAAAAAGAATGAGTGAAAGTGGTTATGGTTCGGAAATGTGTCAGCTGACATAACATTACTCACCTTTGGGTTCCTCTCCACCAAGTGATAGTTCATTAATTTGTGTGTAGCAGGCAGCATTGCATTGTGTCACCAAAATGCCAATGGCAAATAATGTAACCAAAATAAACTTCTGTAAATTATAAATACATAAGTGTAAGGTGGTTTATCAGTACAGTATCTCAAAAAAGAGTTGTCACCCACAAAATCAGTGTATGACAATATAATCATCATGTAGCTAAATATTTAATCTATACATTGTACAAGGGAAATTGCGAGCAAATATATAATTTACAACATGTATTTTCTAAACCAGGAGTTGGCAATAATCTATCATAATGCTCTTATAGCCTAATGATGGCAAAGCATCAGGGCAGATGTAGTCCAGAACATCTGGAGTGCCAAAGTTGCCTATCCCTGCTCTACACGATTCCAGTGTTCTCCTCCAAGATTATCACTGCAAGTAATGAGATGACACCACACAAAGCCCAGAACACAGGCTACATGCCTGGACGTCCACAGAATTTATTTGGGGTGGGGGGAGGTGGACATAATATTAATGACATCAATTCTCTGCCTCTTTTTGACAATGTCATGATGGGTCATGATGGGTAGAGGCATTATCATGTAACGTGCAAGCATGCAAAGTTCAGATGCAAAAGTTTATAGAAGAATCAAGTTGCCATTGACTGATTTGAGTGCTGCAACTTCTAATTTGTTTTAATGTTAACACTATTCAATGCACCACATTAGTTATACAACCATGACTAAGGTATTATAACTAAATTATTAAAAACAAATGCATATAATCTGCATTTGCTGTTAACATGCACGAACAAATGGCAAAATATATGACTTATCACAGCTTGCACCCACTGTATCAGATTTCACTTGCCAGATTGCACACAAAGCTATTGACACATCACTAGGAAGAACGCAAAGGCAGTTGCCACAGCACAAGGAGACACCTCACAGCACCAGCTACAGCCGCAGATTGCACCCACAGCACCAGATTGCACCCACAGCCCCATACTGCACCCACAGCACAAGACTCTGCCCACAACACTTCCCACAGCAATTGAGTCTAATGGCCCCTGGAGAGGGGTCTCTTTAACAGTGTCCATTAGAGACTACAATGGAGTGTATGTGGCCCTGGAGAATGGTTTCTAGCACTGTCTCCATTCACAATATAGCATAGCTCTTTTATTTTCCAGCCCTAGTTGGCATCTTTCACCTTAATTACTGCTGATGTCTCCCTGATGTGGCTGGCTGGCAGCTATGACTGACTGGCTGCTGTGGCTTGCAGGCAGTCTGGTGTGGTGGGCTGGTAGGCTGCTGTGGCTGTTCCAACATTCAATGCCAAACAATGGGCAGTGGCTGTGCTTATTTCCAAGGTTCTTGACTTACGGTAATTAACTTGTAGGCCAGAATCCTCCTCTGCTTCCCCAGGCCCCATTTCCCCTCCTGAATAAGCAGCAGAAATATACACTAAAGAAAGTACCTGGGTTAATAAACAAAAAGATATGAGAGAAAATATTGCTTTCTTTGCAAAGCAGGAAATACTGCACTTACCATCTTGGTTTATCTGGATATTACTGCTTGCAAAAACATTCTGCAGTGGCATCTGGAATCATTTATATAGGGATGTGGTTGCACAATTATTGTATCAATTCAAAATGACCTTTAATCTGTTTGCTTGTTTAGTTCAAAGAGCTAACCGAACTTGTTTGCTACAAATGGTCAAATGTTACATAGAAATACCAGTAATAATAATAAAAGGACAACACCAGAGAGACAAATTCATAAGAATAAAGTTGTCATAGACACCCAGGTGCCGACTTACGTAAAAAAAATAAAAATAAACATTAACGAAAAGTTTAACTACAAAGTCTTCAAGTCGGCACTTAATGTAGTAGGGTTTAGTAAGAAAGCCTTGGGTCGAGTGCCACTAATAGGTTGAGAGTATTAGCCTATCCGTACCTCTTAATTAAGAAAAGAGAATGAAAAAGATACATACCGTATGATGTTGTCTTGGAGTGTCCCCTTAAAGTACAAATGCATACTGGTGCAAAATAAAATAATTTAAATCTAACTTCAACTACGAGCGGACATTCATACATCTTTAGCTTAAAGCGGCACTGTCATGCCGAACTTTCCTCAATCTCTTCCTCTTCTCCCCTGTTACGGTTGCCTCCAGGCTGGCTGGAAGTTGGACCGTAGAAAAGGATGCTCCTAGTGCTCACCAAAGAACCATCAGCACCGTAGCCACCATAAGCACTGCAGACTCCACGAACCACCGCTGCTGGGCTGGTATCTCGCCATCTGCTCTGCACCCTGGACCTACGACCAGGCTCCAGGTTCCAATAGGCGAACCTCTTCCTTCTGTCGAGCGAAGCAGGATCAGGAACAAGAGCTCTTACAAGAGCTCAGTAGCTAAGGGAGTATGAAGAGCATAGCAATCCCTGTAGTGATTATAGCTGTCCCCTACAAACATGAGTCAAGGCTGCAAGTTAGAGGGTCAGATGAGGTCTGAGGTGCTGGAACACCCAGCCTGGCTTTTATTGAGGTTACGTGCAAACAGGACACTCCCAGGGGGAGGCATAAAATCACCAATCACACATCTGGTGCAACCCATACATCCCCTCCCCTCAGATAAACAGTTAAACCAATTATTATATACAATAAAAATACAGTTTTCACACACACACTGTAACTTTAAACATAAACACTTCCAAAAATCAGCCAAATCCCTCCAGCGGATCAAAAGTTAGCTGGAGGTCCCTTTATGACCGACCGCAAGCACATTTTCCTGCCCAAAACAGTTCCATAGATTTGGGCTGTGCGGTCGGTCAATTTCATGCGAAAAAACGACCATTTCGAACGGGACTTAGTCTCTGGAGCTGAAAAACGAAGTGTAGGAGAAGGTAAGGGTCAGCGGTGTTCGGCAAAATGTGTAGCCGATTTCAGTTCCACAGAATCTTTAGCATACACCGCTGACCGCATTCGACTGAACAAAGATGGCCGCCGCCACGTGCAATTAACCTGCAGTAACCTCACAGCCTGGGAGGTAAATTGCCTGCACACTTTAACTTCTGGGTGGTCCGCCTGTGTGGTACTTGGTTCAGTAAGCCCTATTTACTGAACCAAGTGGGGGAAAGCCAGGTGCAAGTTATTTTACAGGTCTGGGGACATAGTCTTAAAGGGGCATTGTCCAGCAAAGTCACAATATATCCCCAGATGGTTCTTAAAGGGCCATACACACCCAATAAAAGTTAATACATTTTCAGGGGCACAATCTTCCAGGGGCCATAGTCATGAGGAAGGAGGCTGGCAAATAGGCTTCTCCACAATCCAGGGAAGCAGGGCATTTTTCCATTTAAAGGGCCAGTTACAAATAGCAGTTTGTAACATCCCCCTCTCTCGGGATCTGTTATTCTTTTCTACCTGTCTTCTTTAGTTTTCTTTAAAATCATAAGACAAAGTAGGGACTCTTTGCCTTATGGAGGATTCCTCCGCTTGACCAGCTCTGACCAGTGGAGGAGCAAAGTGTGCTTCATTTCCGCTGGTCAGAGCAATTTTCCCATGATCCCTAGCTTTCCCCCCTGTTCCCACAATGCTTCCTGTCAGTATTGCCAAACGTCCTGTCACTTAGACAGAACGCCGGCAAAACTGCCGAATTGCGCCTAACAGAATGAGAAGAGTTTCTCCATTCGTGTTAGGATGCAATTCGGTACTTTGTTCATATCGGAATTTAATTCTAATGAATGAAACTCCGATCCTATTCATTGCCGCGGCTGCATCTTGCAGCCGCTTAGTAGATAATGCCCTAATTCCCACGGTATTAGGGAGCTATCTACTAAAAGGCTGAAAGACCGAAATTGGTCTTTCAGCCAAATTTACTAATACTAAGTAAAGATTACTTAGTATTAGTAAATAATATGCCCCTACTCGCAGCCCCCCCCCCCCTTACCATTTTTTTTACAGTGAACAGGCTGCTCACTGTTTAGTGGACATGCCCCTACTCGCGGTATAGCGAGTAGGGGCATTGGGGAGATTTTAATCTCCCTTATGCTATTATGGGGATCATATTGACCCCCATAGAGTGAGGGCGGACCTGGGGGGCTTATAAAAGTGGTGGGGAGCACAGCTCCCTGCTGCTTCTGTCTTTACATATTACAAGGAGGGAGCTCCACGCCGGTAGCTCCCTCCTTGTAATAAACTGAACGAACAAATGAACACTGATTTTTTTCTATTCATTCATTCGTCTGTCTGATGAATGAATGAATAGGTGAAATTCCCGTTCACATGACCAGGTGTTTCACTGGGCATGTGCAGGAATCTCACAGTCTGTCTAGTGTGGGCAGATGACGTGTCCCACAGGGACTTCATCTACCCACACAAAGATGGCGGCGCCCTGAATAAAGATCGGGGCAGAAAATAAAGAATAAAAAAATAGGTAATGTGGGGGGCTTAGGGGCATTTGGGGGTGACTAGGGGGTCAATTGGATGTAGTGGAGGCGGGAGGGGGGTTAAAAAAAATGGGATTCGGCATGACAGTGCCGCTTTAATGAAGCAGTTTTGGTGTGTAGAACATGCCCCTGCAGCCTCGCTGCTCAATTCTCTGCCATTTAGGAGTTAAATCCCTTTGTTTATGAACCCTAGTCACACCTCCCTGCATGTGACTTGCACAGCCTTCCATAAACACTTCCTGTAAAATGAGCCCTATTTAGGCTTTCTTTATTGCAAGTTCTATTTAATTAAGATTTTCTTATCCCCTGCTATGTTCATGCAGGCTCTGTCAATCATAGCCAGGGGAGGTGTGGCTAGGGCTGCATAAACAGAAACAAAGTGATTTAACTCCTAAATGACAGTGAATTGAGCAGTGAAATTGCAGGGGAATGATCTATACACTAAAACTGCTTTATTTAGTTAAAGTAATTTAGGTGACAATAGTGTTCCTTTAAGGCCAAAGGTTGGACAACCAGGTGTTGCATGGTAAACATGCAATTATGAACTTGGAGTTCTGAATTTGAGGTAATACTGCTTATGTGCTGAATAGAGATGTCGCGAACATAAAATTTTCCGTTCGCGAACGGCGAACGTGGGCGAACCGCCATAGACTTCAATTGGCAGTTGAATTTTAAAACCCACAGGGACTCTTTCTGGCCACAATAGTGATGGAAAAGTTGTTTCAAGGGGACTAACACCTGGACTGTGGCATGCCGGAGGGGGATCCATGGCAAAATTCCTAAATTGCTAATAGTGTGCAAAAAGTGGAGCGCTACTTAATTTCCTAAGGAGGAGGGTATATATAATAGGAAAGCCTCTAGAAAAATACACAAATAAAACGTCAATAAAATTACTCATGTAATAAATGCAACAGACTAAATAATAAAGTCCAATAATAGTCTGTGCAAGTCCCTTTGTTCCCGATGTTTTCTTTTATGGTGTTACTCCATGATCAAATAAATATGAAAATGCAAAGAAAAAAAGGGTGAATTAGTGATATACTATTTCACTACAAAAAGGAAATCCTTTGTACAAATAAAAATATTAATAAATTGACTTTATTGGAATCTTAGCTGGAAGCTAAGTATCAATGTAAAAAACTTCACATAAATTAAAATTGGAATTAAAACAAACTCCAGATATCTTTAAATGAATAATAGTAAGGCTTCGTTACGGTATGCCTACTAGTTAGTACAGAAAGTGCTGGGTGCAGACCTTATGCTGTTCTCGGCGTCCCGAAATCAGCAGTTCAGATGTTAGTTTGCTGGTATGCATTAATCAGCAGTTCAGATGTTAGTTTGCTGGCATGCATTAAACCGGCGGATAAAGGTGGAGGAATCGTGATTATGACTAAAGAAAATTATTTAAAAGAAGCATATAGATTATTAAGAGATGGGGAAACTTATGAAAAGCTACCCAAGGATCCATTGGAAAAGATACAAAGAGCACTGAAAAATATGCTTATACAGGCTGAAGAGGTAGGAATCCTAAAAGCGTCAGAATACAAATTCCTGGACATAAATTTTCCGAAAACTCCAACATTTTACTTTTTACCAAAGATACATAAAAACCTGAGAACACCACCAGGCAGACCTATTATTTCTGGCATTAATTCCATCACTTCAAACTTGTCTCAGTACATTGACCATTTCTTACAACCATATGTATTTGGAGTGAAATCACATCTAAAAGACACAACGCAGATGATTCGGGAACTGGCCTCTGTGGTATGGAAGGAAAATCTCATCCTGGTATCCATGGATGTAACATCACTTTATACCATAATCGAACATGAATTAGGGTGCAATTCAGTTAAGAACACCCTGAGGAGGATTGGAGATCTAGAAGAGTCACAAATCACGTTTATCATCGAAAGCATTGAATTTATACTTAAGAACAATTACTTCCTTTTTGAAGACCAATTTTTCCTACAGAAGAGAGGGACTGCAATGGGGACAAAATTTGCTCCCAGTTTTGCCAATATATTCATGGGCGAATGGGAAAACAACTATATCTGGAACACCCATTCATGGAATAAAAATATCCATAGGTACAAGAGGTATATTGACGACATCTTTCTTGTATGGGAAGGGAGCATAGAAGAACTGGATAAATTTCTTGTATACATCAACAATAATACCTGGGGAGTAGCACTCAATACAATCCACAGCACTACATCTGTGGATTTCCTTGATCTTACCATCTATATTGAGTCAGGTATCCTGAAAACAAAGACACATTTCAAGGAAGTTGATGTCAACAGTTTCATCTTAAAGGAAAGTTGCCATCTTCCAGCATGGCTGAAAAATGTACCATACAATGAATTTAGAAGATTAAGGCGCAATTGTACAGACCAACAAGTATATACAGAACAGGCAGAGAAAATAAAAGAAAATTTTCTGGCTAAAAACTATGATCCTAAGGAAGTAGAACATGACTTACTGAGAGTGAAGGATATAGAACGCAGTAACCTGCTAAGAGAAAAGGAAAGAAATGACAGAGTAACACCACAGCAAACTAACCTTTTTCCACCCATCATTCTGGATTATAGCAAAGAGAATATACAACTCAAAAAGATCCTGATGAAACACTGGCACCTACTAAAAAGAGACAGATCTTTGACTAGTACCATACCCGAAAAACCCAGGATAATATTTAGAGGAGTTAGGAACCTCAAAAACAAATTGACAAATAATCATCTGAAAGGAAACAAGAAGGAAGAAAAAAGAACAAAAAAGGGTTTCTTCTACTGCAATGAGTGTATTGCTTGCAAAACCAGCAGAAACACTTCATTGAAAGGAGTACATGAAATCTCTAATAGAAAAGTCAATAATCGTAATGAAGTATTTAAAATTAAGGACTTCATCACGTGTCAAAGTGTGAATTTAATCTACGTACTGGAATGCCCATGTGGACTCCAGTACGTGGGCAGAACAAAAAGACAGTTGTATATAAGAATCAGAGAGCATATGCTAAATATCAAAAATAAATTTATGCAACATACAGTATCGGCACATTTTGCACAGTATCATGGAGCAGATATGAGCCTCTTGAACTTTAAAGCCATATGCAAAGTAAAGAAACACTGGAGAGGTGGAGACCACACGAAACAGCTAGGCATACAAGAGCTGAAATGGATATATAATCTAAATACACTACAACCAAATGGCTTGAATGCAGAATTTGAATTATGCCATTTTTTAGGATAAATAGCGATAGATAATAACCTATCACTTCCTAAAGAATAGTAATTCGGTCACTTACTGATCCAAAATAGTATTTATCTCGAATCATAATAATAATGATAGTGCCCCATAGGAGTACAATAATAATATATAATTAAGAGGTACAACATCATACTTATCTCCCCTCATGCAATTTATCCTTTTGCATTAATTATGGCATAGCTCTATCTATTTTCCATGATCTTTAGTCTTATAAGCTGTTAGATTCCCTATGTAATAGGTGATCTCACTTTATAACCCCATCCCGCATTCCAGTGACAAAACACAACTTTCCAATATGTATACACCTTTAAATCAGAGAATACAGATTTGTAATTGTATCTAGTAAACTACTTCTCTTTCTCATATTAGCATTATTTTTATGATTATTATTTTATTGTTGAGCATTTTTGTATTTTGTGGAACTATATTGTTGTGAATTAATATTAATAATTGGAAGAGAGTTATACCTACTTGTATAGTATTCACTGCAAAACATCGGATTGTGAATACCATTTTTAATACATTTATTTTTAAATACATTTATTTTTATACATTTAATTTCTAGTGCACTGGTATTACTCCCTTGGTTAGAAAGCACTAACAATAAAAAGTGTACCGATACATGACTGTATATTGTAGAAATGCCCTGTGAATTATGTCTATATAATGATAGTTGAAAGAAAGACAGTTACGTTTAAATTTGTATCCAGCGGGAGTAACCATGGCGACACATAGTAACAAAAATGTAACATTGTGAGCATGATCGCAAATAAGAATTTGAAAATATGTGTTAGACTATTCACATTGTACTATTAATGATTGTTATGGAATTCCAGAAGTTTGAAACACCGTTTATGATTAAGTGTTAAATGAAAATCAGAGTCCGCTATAAAAGCGGCAATTACCTGAAAAGTCCGCATCCATTGATAAAGCCGTTGGAACGGAGAAACGCGTTTGGAGGGACACAACTCACATCACAGAAAGCCAGCGCCTGGGGAGCATTCACCTTCACTGTTACCAGCAAACTAACATCTGAACTGCTGATTTCGGGACGCCGAGAACAGCATAAGGTCTGCACCCAGCACTTTCTGTACTAACTAGTAGGCATACCGTAACGAAGCCTTACTATTATTCATTTAAAGATATCTGGAGTTTGTTTTAATTCCAATTTTAATTTATGTGAAGTTTTTTACATTGATACTTAGCTTCCAGCTAAGATTCCAATAAAGTCAATTTATTAATATTTTTATTTGTACAAAGGATTTCATTTTTGTAGTGAAATAGTATATCACTAATTCACCCTTTTTTTCTTTGCATTTTCATATTTATTTGATCATGGAGTAACACCATAAAAGAAAACATCGGGAACAAAGGGACTTGCACAGACTATTATTGGACTTTATTATTTAGTCTGTTGCATTTATTACATGAGTAATTTTATTGACGTTTTATTTGTGTATTTTTCTAGAGGCAAAGGGTATACTTTTCACTTATTTGCAAAATTCCTAAATTGTTTGGAATAATGTGCTTTATCGATCAGGTAGTGTAAGGGTTACGCCCGCTTCACAGTGACAGACCAAACTCCCCGTTTAACACACCGCAAACAACCGCGAACAGTCCATTTGCACAACCGCAAACTCCCCATTTGCACAAGGTTGGATACCAAGCTAGCCATGTCCCGTTCCTTGTCCTCACTGATGTAATTGAAGGTCTCTTCCTCCACCCAGCCACGTACAACACCAAGGGTCCCCGAAAGGTGACAACAAGCCCCCTGGGACGCCTGCTGTGTTTGGTCTTCCACCTCCTCAAAGCCACCTTCCTCCTCTGACTCCTCTTCTTCAGACTCCTCTCTCTGCGTTGCCTCTCTCTGCGTTATTATAAGGTGTGTTAAGTAGTACTATTCCTATCAGTTTAATCCCTGTTACGTCCCCTATCAGGGGACGTGTATATGGCATCGATTTTAGGAACCGGGAGATGGAAAAAGATGCTTGGTCGGTCCTCCTACTTCAAATTTGGGGCACTGCGCATACAATCTAATGTGCCACCAGATAGGAGTGGTGTGTTAAGTAGTACTATTCTTATCAGATTAATCCCTGTTACGTCCCCTATCAGGGGACGTGTATATGGCATAGATTTTAGGAACCAGGAGATGGAAAAAGATGCTTGGTTGGTCCTCCTACTTCAAATTTGGGGCACTCCGCATGTAATCTAATGTTCCACCAGATAGGAGTGGTGTGTTAAGCAGTACTATTCTTATCAGTTTAATCCCTGTTACGAGCCCTATCAGGGGACGTGTATATGGCATTGATTTTATGAACCGGGAGATGGAAAAAGATGCTTGGTCGGTCCTCCTACTTCAAATTTGGAGCACTGCGCATGCAATCTAATGTGCCACCAGATAGGAGTGGTGTGTTAAGTAGTACTATTCTTATCAGTTTAATCCCTGTTACGTCCCCCTCATCAGGCCTTTTTTAGTCAAATGTATCGCCCACTGTCAGTCCCTTCGGGATCCATCCCTCATTCATCTTAATAAAGGTGAGGTAATCTAGACTTTTTTGACCTAGGCGACTTCTCTTCTCAGTGACAATACCTCCTGCTGCACTGAAGGTCCTTTCTGACTGGACACTTGAAGCGGGGTAGGCCAGAAGTTCAAATTGGGATAGCTCAGGCCACAGGTCAAGCCTGCACACCCAGTAGACAAGGGGTTCATCGCTCCTCAGAGTTTCGATATCTGCAGTTAAGGCGAGGTCTGCTACCTGCCTGTTGAGTCGTTCTCTGAGGGTGGACCCCGAAGGGCTGTGGCAATGCGTAGGACTTAAAAAGCTCTGCATGTCCTCCATCAACAACACATCTGTAAAGCGTCCTGTTCTTGGCGGCGTGGTCGTGGGAGGAGGAGGATTACTTTCACCTCTTCCCCTGTTAGATTCCCGTTGTGCTGTGACATCACCCTTATACGCTGTGTAAAGCATACTTTTTAATTTATTTTGGAACTGCTGCATCCTTTCCGACTTGCGGTAATTCGGTAACATTTCAGGCACTTTCTGCTTATACCGGGGGTCTAGTAGCGTGGACCCCCAGTACAGGTCGTTCTCCTTCAGCCTTTTTATACGAGGATCCCTCAACAGGCACGACAGCATGAAAGACCCCATTTGCACAAGGTTTGATGCCGAGCTACTCATGTCCCGTTCCTTGTCCTCAGTGATCTCACTGAAGGTATGTTCTTGCCCCCAGCCACATACAACACCTTGGGTACCAGATAGGTGACAACGAGCACCCTGGGATGCCTGTTGTGGTTGGTCTTCCTCCTCCTCCTCAAAGCCACATTCCTCCTCTGACTCCTCTTCCTCACAATCCTCTTCCAGCGTTGCCGCAGGTCCAGCAAGCGATGCTGATAAGGCTGTTTCTGGTGATGATGGTGACCACAACTCTTCCTCTTCCTCTTCACGCTCATCTATGGCCTGATCCAGCACTCTTCGCAGGGCACGCTCCAGGAAGAAAACAAATGGTATGATGTCGCTGATGGTGCCTTCGGTGCGACTGACTAGGTTTGTCACCTCCTCAAAAGGACGCATAAGCCTACAGGCATTGCGCATGAGCGTCCAGTAATGTGGCAAAAAAATTCCCATCTCCACAGAGGCTGTCCTAGCACCCCGGTCATACAAATAGTCGTTAACGGCTTTTTCTTGTTGGAGCAGGCGGTCGAACATTAGGAGTGTTGAATTCCAACGTGTCGGGCTGTCGCAAATCAAGCGCCTCACTGGCATGTTGTTTCGCCACTGGATATCTGAAAAGTGCGCCATGGCCGTGTAGGAATGCCTGAAATGGCCACACACCTTCCTGGCCTGCTTCAGGACGTCCTGTAAGCCTGGGTACTTATGCACAAAGCTATGTACGATCAGATTACACACATGTGCCATGCACGGCACATGGGTCAACTAGTGATGTACCGAACTGTTCGCCGGCGAATAGTTCCCGGCGAACATAGCGTGCCTTTAAAAAGACAAAACGTTTTTCACTGTAAGCTAATAGCAGTTAGTTGTCTGCAAGCGTCTGGGTGTCAGGCCTTCAGCGTGTACTCTGCCAACCTCTGCCAGTGTACTTTGCCACTCATATCTGGTGTCTCAATAGCGTGCCTTTAAAAAGAAAAAAAGTTTTTCACTGTAAGCTAATAGCAGTCAGTGTCCTTAAAGCGGGTGTCAGGCCTTCAGCGTGTACTCTGCCAACCTCTGCAAGTGCACTTTGCCACTCATATCTGGTGTCACAATAGCGTGCCTTTAAAAAGAAAAAAAGTTTTTCACTGTAAGCTAATAGCAGTCAGTGTCCTTTAAGCGGGTGTCAGGCCTTCAGCGTGTACTCTGCCAACCTCTGCAAGTGCACTTTGCCACTCATATCTGGTGTCACTATAGCGTGCCTTTAAAAAGAAAAAAAGTTTTTCACTGTAAGCTAATAGCAGTCAGTGTCCTTAAAGCGGGTGTCAGGCCTTCAGCGTGTACTCTGCCAACCTCTGCAAGTGCACTTTGCCACTCATATCTGGTGTCACTATAGCGTGCCTTTAAAAAGAAAAACATTTTTTCACTGTAAGCTAATAGCAGTCAGTGTCCTTACAGCGGGTGAACGATCAAATTACACACATGTGCCATGTACGGCACATGTATCAACTAGTGATGTACCGAACTGTTCGCTGGCGAATAGTTCCTGGCGAACATAGCGTGTTCGCGTTCGCCACGGCGGGCAAACACATGCGCTGTTCGATCCGCCCCCATTCGTCATCATTGAGTAAACTTTGACCCTTAGATAGAGGAGGGAAAGCGTAGCTGCTGCTCATTTGATAGGGAAATTGATAGCTAGGCTAGGGTATTCAGGGTCCACTACAGTCCTGAAGGACTCATCTGATCTCTGCTGTAAGGACAGCACCCCAGAAAGCCCCTTTTTAGGGCTAGAACATCAGTCTGCTTTTTTTTTTTTTTTTTTTCTGTGTAATGTAATTGCAGTTGCCTGCCTGCCAGCTTCTGTGTCAGGCTCACAGTGGATACTGTGCCCACTTGCCCAGTGCCACCACTCGTATCTGGTGTCACAATAGCTTAAGCTTGCATTTAAAAAGAAAAAAAAAATCTTCACTGTAATAGATTAAATAGCAGTTAGTTCTGTGCAAGCGTCTGGGTGTCAGGCCTTCAGCGTGTACTCTGCCAACCTCTGCCAGTGTACTTTGCCACTCATATCTGGTGTCTCTATAGCGTGCCTTTAAAAAGGAAAACTTTTTCACTGTAAGCTAATAGCAGTCAGTGTCCTTAAAGCGGGTGTCAGGCCTTCAGCGTGTACTCTGCCAACCTCTGCAAGTGCACTTTGCCACTCATATCTGGTGTCACTATAGCGTGCCTTTAAAAAGAAAAAAAGTTTTTCACTGTAAGCTAATAGCAGTCAGTGTCCTTAAAGCGGGTGTCAAGCCTTCAGCGTGTACTCTGCCAACCTCTCTCTTTTCCCTTAGTTAGGGGGATAAAGCAGACTTCTACATTATTATCTTGTTCATGCTTCATGCTGTGGTTCTCCTCCTGGTAGAACCATGTGAAACATGGTAGTATGTCCAGAAATAAAAACTTTTAAAGTGATCCCCAAAATCCCTGTCTGTCAGCTGGGAAAGGAAAAAAAAAACTGGAGGGTTTAGAAGGGAGGGGACCTTTATTACTATTCTTATTTGTATAATTATTCCTGTCCTGACAGCTGGGGAGGAGCTTACCCATATGTGATGCTGCCTTGATTGCCTAAAAAAAGAGATGTAGAGGGAGGATGAGACACATGCATTTCTAATGACATACAGAAATTTTAATGTTGGCTTACATTCCCTGTCACACTACTTGCTTTTGTAGTTCTTAGAGCTCTCTGTATATCTAGTTAAAAGAACACGCCAAGTACCATAACCACTATATCTTGCCTTCCCAGGATAAGTAGTCAAAACATCTGAGAATGGTTCAACCTAGTGCCATTAGCCTCCTCCTCTGGAGCAGGACGCTTTTAACTCCACTAAACTAAGCCAATTCATACTGGCTCATTAGTTAAACATATCATCGGACAGTTTCGGCTAGTGAGCACCTTCTTGTAGCAGGTTAATGCTGTGCAGGAAGCTTCCAGTTAAAGAGGAGATGGCAGCACGCACCTGGAAGACGACAGGCATGCCGTAAAAACTGTAAGATAAAGAACACTGTATGGTTTAACTATTTACCCTAACATAGTACCAGGTAATCTAGGCATTATAAGCACTACAACTGGTTGCAGTTGTTATGCTGCATTGGGTGTTCCATTAACAATAACTTCACGTATAATAATATAAATTGATAACTCACAATCATGTTGTTTTTTTCTGCTGTATTTTTTCTTTGGCAAAATTAGACATAACTTCAACATGTAAATTCAACTGTATATTCTCACATAAAATTTAAATGTCTTTGCATATATCTTGCATATGACCCCTTTTGATGGTATGATACTATTTGTAGAACTTAATTTAAACAGGAATCAAACTCTTCTAGCTAATAAGAAATCATGTGGGACTATATTCTGATCTTTGAACTTGTCAACAAAGGAAGCAGGTGGCTATGTGACCATGTAACTTTGGGTCATTAAAATAAACTTGTCATGAAAAATATGAATTGGTATCATTATAAAGGGGATGCAAGTTAATTTGTAGATTGCACTATCTAGTTTAATCACTTAAAGCTGGAGGCAAATGTACATGTTCTGATCAAAACAAAACCTGGAATTTAACTATATGTCTGTTCAACCATAATTTACCTCTTTCATATTAAAAGGGACACTAAAGTCACCAGAAAAACTACAGCTCATTGTATTTGTTCTGGTGAGTATAATTATTACCTTCAGGCTTTTTGCTGTAAACGCTCTCTTTTCAGAGAAAATGCTGTGTTTACATTACAGCCTAGTGATAACTCCACCGGCCAATCTTCGGATGGCTGCTCGAGGTGCTTCCTGGGGCAGTGCTGCACAGTGTAAAGCACTGCAATCAATGGTGTATTCTGGTTTTGTGCTGCCCTAGGCACCTCTCCTCCAAATTTTTCTTCCTAAAAGACACACACCCTCACTGATACATGCACTGACATAAACTCACTTACAGATACACAGTCATTGTCACACACACTGTTTAAGCAATACACACTTTCACTGAAACATACTCATTCACAGTTACACTCACTGACACACGCATTGACCGACACACATACACACTCACTGACAGAAATGCATACACACTGACAAACAGATATACAACACTCGCTGACAGACATAAATGCATTCAGAGTCAGACACACACATTGATTGACATACACTAGCTGACAGACACACAATGACAGACATACACAATCACTGACAGATATACACTCTCAGTGACAGACACGCATACATACATTGGCAGACACACACTGAAATATGTATACATACACTGACAGACACACTCCGTGGCAGATACACATACTGACAGACACATATACACACTAACTGAGGAACACATATACACTCTCACTGACAATCACACAAACACACTCACTGACAAACACATATACACCCTCAGTGACAGACACACACTCACTAACACACACACTGACATACTCACTAACAGGCACACACACTCTCACTCACGCACACTGAGACACACACTAACACTCACTAACAGACACACACTCACTAACAGGTGCACTCTAACACTCACTGACACATACACACTAACAAACACACTCACTGACACACACACTAACAAACACACACACACACAGACACACAGACACCCAATGTGGCGGAAACAGCACCGCCACTTGTGCCTGG
This sequence comes from Pelobates fuscus, assembly GCF_036172605.1. NCBI lineage: Eukaryota > Metazoa > Chordata > Amphibia > Anura > Pelobatidae > Pelobates > Pelobates fuscus. Next base: position 90,381,404 of record NC_086326.1, read on the forward strand.
AGAAGACTCCTTGCCATGTGATTATGGTCCCTGGGAGGTTTGGCCCTTGAAATAACAGATTTGGGCATATTGTATTTTATTATGCTGCTGCTGGCCCTTTAATAACCATCTGGGGACATACTGTGGAGTTACTGGGTGGCCACCATTTCATGTATCAGAGGCACATGGTGAGAACAATGAATGAATCACATGGTGAGAACAATGGATGGCAGCCATTTTAACTCACAGACACTGTTTGGACTTTTCTACACGGTGCCATCTCGCCGGTATTTGGTGCACAAAGACATCGTGCAGTAGTTTTAAAATATACAACAGGGGACACATTATACAGTAATTATTTTTCATATAGCCTGTATATGTTCTGCAGAATCTGTATTAAACTGTATCTTCCAAACTACTGAATGGATCTGGGTGAATTTTGGATATGTGGTTCCCCCAGATCCCCCGGTTCTGAGGATATATGGCGGTATTGCATGTTTTGGCATCCCTGTGATATGTTTTATAAAACTGTATTTCTCTGCCTGTGATAATTATATTACCCATTGTGTTCAGTAATCATATCACAGGCAGAGGGGAGGATTTTGTGTGGGAGTGTCTGTGTGTATTCAGGGCCATCTTTAAATTTGATTGGACCCTGGGCAAGCATTTACTTGGGCCCCCCTGACTACATATAGATACACACAAATACACTACCTGACACACATGCAGATACACACTGACCGCATATAGATACACACAAGAACATACAGATACACACAGACACTGACACACACATAGACACACACAGATACAAACAGTGACATACATGCAGATACAAAGGTACACACACTGACTACATATAGATACACCAACACACATACAGACACACAGATACACAACCTGACACATGCAGATATACATATACAAACACTGACACATACAGATACACACACAAACACAAATGGACAACATACAGATACAGAGACACATTCTGACAGACGTACTGACACAGACAGCCATACTGAACCACACAGACACTGACGGACTCACACACACAGACATACAGATACACTGACAGACATACTGGCACATATACACACAGACAGATGGACATACTGAAACACACATACACTGACAGACATATTGACAAACACAGACATACAGAACCACACGGACACTGACAGACTCACACATAGACATTCTGTCACACATACACACAGACAGACATACGGGAACACACATACACACAGACACTGAGAGACAAACACACATACAGACATTTTGACACTCACAGACAGCCATACTGAAACACACATACACACATACATACTGAACCACACAGACACTGACAGTTTTTTAGGGTGGATAATCAATTCTGAAAATATTGCCTATTCCAAAATCTAAACATATTGCGTTCTACCATTAATTCTGACAAAGTTAGACATCAGAATTAAAAATCATCAAAACGTATAACTGTGTTTAATGTTTATTATTGTCCAAATGAGTTTTTTGGTGGCTTTTTGATAACATCACAGGTTAATGGTTATCAGCAATGAATCAGATAATCTATCATCACGTACTGCAAAACTTTAAAATTAGTTCATTTTCAGATATAAGTTAATTTGTTGAAAAGAGTATCAGTGAGTTATCAACTGATTTTTGACAGTTGAATTTTAGAGAGAAATATGTCAATAAATCTTTTCCAAAATTATTGAGATTAAGCTTGTTTGCGTAACGCAAAATATAGGATCTGTAAGATCTTTATTTAATTTTTGTGAAACTAAAAATGCAAAAAGTGTTAAAAAAACAAAACACTTGGACGTGTGCGATTGTGATTTTGTTGACTATGTTAATAATTCATCAGCAACCATAAACATGCAATTGAGTCTGATGCCTCTGTAATATTTGTTATATATTTGGCAATACTGTGATTGGCACCTGTCATAAGCAAGAGAACATGAACGCATTACAAACACACACAGACATACTGACACACTGACAGACATTCTGGCACACATACACACAGACAGACAGATATACTGAAACACACATACACACAGACACTGAGAGACAAACACACATACACACATACACACATACATACTGAACCACACAGACACTGACAGATTCACACACACACACAGACATTCTGGCACACTAACAGACATACACACATACATATATACTGACACACACACACACTCAGACATTCATGCAAAATTTGATAACCACCCTCCAGTTTCTTACCTTTTCCTGGAGGGTGGCTTCCCTGGGGTCCAGTGGGCTGGCTGGGGTGGCTGGGAGTTAAGCTCTCGCTCTCTCCCGGCCTGGCCCCCTCCTGTACAGCTGATCCTCCTTCCTCCACGCGGCTCTTTTTTCTGTGGGAGGAAGTGACGCGCGGCTGCCACTTCCAGCCGGCTGCCAAAAAGCAAGGGCCCGGTCGCGCTGTTAAAGCGCCACAGCGCCCGACCGGGCCCTTGCTGACACAGGCCCACTGGGTGGCCCTAAGTGCATGGGCCACCCGATGGGCCCCCATAGTTTGCGGGCAGAGGGCAAACGGAGCAGCTGTCTTGGGCCCCCCAGCAGGGACAGGGCCCAGGGCAGCTGCCCCGTTTGCCCCGCGTTAAAGACGGCCCTGTGTGTATTGTACGGATTGATTGGTTGTATTTCAAAACCCTGTGGGCAGTACTATGTTTGTGGATTGTGAATAAAAGAGACTGTATGTGCCAGTACAGTCAGTTCTGCTTGACCTCAAAACGAAGTGTCGTCTCGTTATTGGGGGAATTGTATTGTATGCTGATTGCCAGGAGTGTAAGCTGATTGTATGCTTTTCCTGTTCAGCTTTTTCCAGTGTTCGTTTGTTACCTGTTGGAGTTGGAGGATTTGTGTAGTTTGCAGTTCGGGAGACTGGTGCTTACAGTAGCTGCCTGTGCATTGGAAAGGGGAATATCGCCTAAACGGTTTTTAACGTCTTGTGTGCAAAACGGTCCGTTACACTCACAAATTAAAATAAAAAATAGTTAGGAGTACTTCACTGTGGTTCAGTGGGGCTGGCTGCAGCTAGGCGCGTGGTCGGGTGGGCAGGCAGGCGCAGAGTGGAGGTGGGTAGCAAGGGAGTTCTGATCTTTCTGCTCAGCTCCCTCACGCACCTCTTAGTGATGCCGGGGCCAGAGTGACATCACCTTCCGGCTCCAGCATCACTGCGGTGTGCGCGAGGGAGCTGAGCAGGGGAGAGCACTCCCTCGCAGCCCACCTCCCACATAAGGTAGATGTCAGCCTCGGGGGGGCCCTGAGGTGGCCAACTGGCCAACTCATGGGCCCCCCAGGACAGGAGACTGGCAAGGCGTTTGCCAGGGTGTTTGGGGGGGTGGGGTTTTTTTGCCCCTGAAAGTGCTGCCCAAGGCAAATGCCTTGTCATCCTAGCGGTAAATATACCGCTGACTGCCATTCAGTGTATCCACCCTCTGCATGGAGACACTTAACTTTCCTCATAGAGATGCATTTATTTATTACATGAGGAGATGGTGATTGGCCAGGACTCTGTTTGGCTTGTGCTGGCTCTGCCCCTGATCTGCCTCCTTGACCACCTCAGCCAATCCAATGCTTTCCTATGCAAAAGTATTGTGATTGGTTCAAAACACCACTTCTGATTATGTCAGCCAAGCAGGCAGATCAGACTGGAATAAAAGTAAGATGTTACTATATTTAGTGGGGGAAGGGAGGGGCAGGGGGGTATTTGGTGATTTTAACACTATAAGGTAAGTGTTCCTGACCCTATAGTGTTGCTTCAACATTAGGTGGTTTATAACATATCCCAACCAATTATTACTGGAATTTCTATTGGACTAGAAGTTTGGGGGGAAAAAATAACCTTACAAGTCTGCACCAAGCCAATGCTAATAAGGAGCTTAGTCTCCTTATTGCATTTCTGTAATTCCATATTAGGCTTTTCAAACATTTTTCAAACACTGATTTAGAATTTAATTTCCCTCATTTTATATATACAGATCTTGGATTGTCTTATTTTAGTGGATACAATCTATGTGCCCACTATCTGCACACATCAGCTGTGTGTACCTGGTGAATAGAAAAAACATATTATATCTGAATTATCCCCTGAACCCCTGTTAATCAATATAGACTGGTACATGGCAATAAGTGGTATCTCTGCCAAAAAAAAAAAAATCACAAGCACTCAACATGACTATTTTATTAATTAACAAAGGTATTCAATACAGCTTTGATCGTCATGGTTTCAGTAGATTCAGAGAAGGCTTAAGGACGGAATCTGGATTATGCTAACCTCATCGTTAGCCAATCAGTCCATAGCGCTCACACTGCTTTGTAGGATCCTTCCTTTGTAGTACTTCCACGGTGCAAGCATCCTTATCATACTTGACAAAACATTCATTTTCATCATAGTTGACAGGTTCACCATGACTGGAACATAATAGGAATAGTAAAAATCAAAAGTGAGGTATAGTCAAACTACTTGTTTAATTATGTATCCTGAACACACTAACCTACATTTTCTATTATTACTTACCGCTATCATATTTATCACTCTTTGCCATATGTATCTATGCATAGTGACTGTTAGCCGACTTATATTTACCACAATTGAAATATTAAACCCAAATCCACCATTACTTAAAATAAAAAAGCAAAATGCATGCATGAATGCAGTACTCATGTGGCCCTTTGCAATGGCGCTCTTCAATATCTTAGAAACATATTAACAAAATTATTATTTTTATAAATACTCCATGACACAAATATACAATAGAAATAGCAATTTTTGCTCTAGCATGATGTGACTGCTATGGACACAGCAGAAACTCAAAGACAGCAACTTTCATAAATAAAACATATTCTCTGTTTTTATTAAAATGCCACATGACAAATACATGCAGGGCTGCCATCAGAAATGTTGGGCCCCTTACACAGCTCAAGGCCTGGGCACCCAGGGCTCACTTCCAAGTCCTCCCACAAGTATATGTAAAGTCAATGCAGTGTGTGTTTATAGTGGATGTAGTGTGTGTGTTTGTGTGTGTGTAGATTGGTTGCAATGTGTGATTGGAGAGTGGATGTAGTTTGTGTGTCTATAGTGGATGCAGAAAGAGTGTGTGAGGAAAGTTGATGCAATGGTAGTGGATGCAGTCTTTGTATAGTGGATGTAGTGTATGTGTTTGTTTAGTGGATGCAGTGTCTGTATTTGTGTAGTGCATGCAGTCTTTATGCAGTGGATGCAGTGTGTGTAGTGGATGTAGTGTATGTGTTTGTGAATTGGATGCAGTGTGTGTGTTTGTGGTGTTGGATAAAGCCCCTGGGGAGGAGCAGGGTTTTTGTTTTTTTTATGTATAATAATGTAAGCTTATTCCCCCTCCCTGCCCCTTACCTGTGGTCAGGGAGGGGGGTCACTAAATGCTGACTGGGTCTAGAACACCCAATTGTTCCTAAGCAAATCTATTCATATGAGATAATAAAACCTATTGGGTGTGTATCACCTACCGGGATATTTACTAGAATAACTGAACCACTTGTTGAGGACGTGATGACGTGAGACTCACGTGCACGCATTACATGTGGTGCAAAGCGAACAACCAGGGCGCGGATAGGAAGTCAGACGCGGCGGATGAGCTAAGCCTGAAAGGAGACAGGAGTGTTCCCTGGTGGATGGTAAGGCAGATGCGAAGTGACGTGGTGGAGGTACAAATCATTGCAGGCGGTTGAGCTAAACCTGAAAGGAGACAGGCGTGTTCCCTGGTGGACGGTGAGGCAGACACAAAGTGATGTCATGGAGGTGAAAACCATTGCAGTGGAACTGAAAGGGGAGGCAGACTGGATGAACGTATACAATGGTATACGAATCGTATGCTAAGAGCAGGGGAGAAGCTGAAGACCCCCAGAGAATGTAGATATAAATTAATTAATTGCTTATATAATTAAAAAAATAGAAATAGTAGTAATAGTACACGATATAGTAATGATAATACTGTTTAAATTAAGAATGATAGGATGTAACGGCACAATATAATACAGAGAATATCACAATGAGATGGTGCAATATACAATTAATTATTGATGAAACTCTATTATAAAACTTATAGTATGGTACGTAATTTAAGATACTTTACAGTATAGATTAAGCCCTTAAGGACAGCGGGCGTGCTATGCCGTCCTTGGAGACCCAGCTCTAAACGCCAAGGGCGACATAGCATGTCCCCGCCGTCCTATGTACTTACCCACTTGCCAGCAATCCCACGCCAGCGATCGTGGTGGGGGGACTCACCTGGCATTCCAGGGAGTCTGCATGCTGCCATTCTGGCCCTCCTGGGCCATGTGATCATGAGGTCCTTGCGAGGACCTCACGATCACATGGACGGCATTAGCCATCCACAGCAGTGCCAGCAAGGAGAGTGCCTGTAATTACAGGTAGTCCCCCTGCTGCCTGAAAAAAGTTAAAATAAAGTTTAAAACAGTTTAAAATAAAATTATATATACTTAGACTTACATATATATAATATACAAACATAATGTCTAAAGCCTATAGTTATTTAAGTCTAAAATATGATAATAATCATCAGGATATCAGGGAAAAATGGGGTAAAATTGGGCAGATGGAATTTAATTCTGAAGAATGCTCTGAGGCATTAAAAAGATATAATGAATCTATTCATAGCACTAATATTTTGGAAAACCAATTAAAACTGATAACATTTTTGTATTATGTTCCTGCCAGGCTGGCTACGTTTTAGAATACTTATAGGTCTAAATGTTGGAGATGTAGGAAAGCCGGGGGGATTATCTCCATATTTGGTGAAAGTGTAATATAATCAAAAAGATGTGGGATTTGGTTTTTGAAAAATTATATTTGATTGGCAATGTTATTGAGCTGTGTGGCGAAACCGACCTCGCCACGTGTGCTTGGAGGGGGCTGCTTGCCCGCCTCTTGCCTTTGGACTATGGCCCTGGGAGATTGGGCCCTTTTACAAAACGTATTCGGCCCTAACAGAGTGCATGTCACTCATTCTGGCCCTTTAAACACAGTGGGGCGATTCGGTACTTGCCCTGTGTGAGCAGTGATACCCCCAGATAGCTATGCCGTGGAGCCTATTCATATAATGAAAGACTATGGGAAAGACTTTGGCTCCATGGCAATTAAACTGTATTTGTGTGGTCTGCGTGCCATTCACCTAATAATGTGCACGCAGACCTGAGCTATCTGGGGATATGTTACATGTCTGTGTTTAATGTATAAAAAGTAACTTTATATATTTAAAACATAATCCTGTATTTAGGTCCCCACATGTGTAATGGAGTTTTGTCTTTGACCTGGGAGATAATTGGATTACTTCTCCAATTATCTCCAGGGCAGAAGGGAGGAAACCAGGATGCATTGTGGGGATGTTTTACTTTTCCTGTTTGAGCAGATTAAAATACTGCCAGCCAGGGGGAACAAAAGATACTTTTACTAACTTTTGAACCCCTGGTCTGATTCATGCCATTTTTTAATATGTTGTTTCCCTGAATGGATTGATTGTGGATATGTATTTTTATGAGAATGCGATGTATGGTTTTAAAGTTACAGAGTATGTGTGGAAACTGTATTTTTACTGTATGTAATAATTATGTTAATTGCTTATCTGAGGGGAGGGGATGTGTGGGTTGTACTGTTGCTTGATTGGTTGTTTTATGCCTCCCCCTGGGTGTGTCCTGTATGTGCACAACTGTAATAAAAACCAGGCTGGGTGTTCCAGACCTCAGATTCTGCTTGACCCTCAAACCGATGTTTCGTCTCGTTTTTGGGGGAATTGGATTGTATGCTGACTGCAAGGAGTGTAAGCGGATTATATGCTTTTCCTGTTTGGCTGATTCCAGGGTTCGTGTGGTTCCAGTTCGGGAGTTGGAAGATTTGTACAGTTTCCAGTCCGGGAGATTGGTGCTTGCAGTAGCTGCTGGTCTATGGAAAAGGGGGATATCGCCTAAACTGGGTTTTATCCTCTTGTAAGTGAAACGGTCCGTTACAAGCTGAAACCTGAAATTGTTTTATTGCATCTAAAATGGCCAAGGCTTATTAAAAATCAGACCCTGTTGATATTTCGCTAAAATATTAATAGCTAGAAAATGGGGTAAAACATACGATATTTAGTGACCACAACTGTGAGAACAGATACTCTTTCAGTGCCATTTTACACCCTCAGAAGGGTATCGCTAACACAACAGCGATTTGACTACTCTTCAGCAGTTGAATCTAAATTCCAAGGTGATTGCTACTTATACATGCTTGTATTCTAGGTTTCAGAAGATTAAGTATTTTTTTCAAAGTGGGTGACCTAAAGTAGTTCACGCTGATTGTGGAAAAAGTGACCTTGCCACTGGTTTTTGGAGAGGCCTGCTTGCCAGCCTCTTGCCCTGGGACTATGAGCCCTGTGATAACCCATGTTCAAAAGTACTGTTTCTGCCCCTTGGACTTTTAACTGGAACAGATTCAAACATGTGGTGGCGGCGGCAATCTTAAATTGTCCAGCAGTGTTTTGTTGTTGAGTGTATGGGCATGGGACCATGTGCACGGTGGGGCAAAAATAAGGCTTCCAGGAAATTCCTGAACCCCTGAACCGATCTGGGTGATTTTTGTATATGTTGTTCACCCAGATCGGTGATCACTTTTGTGGGGATATGTTGTATTTTGGGGGGTTTGTAAAAATATATGTTTTTTCTGCTTAGAGTTAGTCCATTGTCTTCGTTAATTATATCACAGACAGAGGAGAGGGATTGTGTACACTGTATGGGAGTAACTGAATATAAAACTATGTTTTTCTTGGTTTATGTTCCTTTTGTCCCTGTTTTCCATCAGGTCCAGGGGGTGTGCCTCTGGCCTGAAAAACTGTATATATTCCAGGCTGCGGCAATAAACCTTCTGTTCTACTTCACCCTCAATCTAGAGTCCTTTCTCTTATTGGGGGGAATCTGCTACAAGGGATTGCTATGCTCTTCATACTCTCTTGAATAATCACTAAGCTCTTGTAAGAGCTTGTTCCTGTTCCTGCTTCACTCTATGGGGAAAGAGAGGTTTACCCACTGGATCCTGGAGCCTTGTCGTAGGTCCAGGGTGGGTAGGAGACGGCGAGACCCCAACCAAGCTGCGGCGGTTTGTGGGGTCTACAGTGCTTATGGTGTCAAGTGGAGTGCTTGGAGCCCTCGGGAAGCACTAGGAGCATCCATCAATGGAGGTACCCAGTTGGGGTGCCAGGTGATCTGTTACACTGATATGCAGCCCTGTTTTTCCAAGACAACTTAAACTGTAAAGACTCAGGCTGTCTTTTCTGTGGTTCACAAGTCATAAATCCTACTTTGCTGCAAACGTAAGCTCTAAAGTTACTACACAGCTCACATCAGGCTATAGTAAAAAAATAAGCAAAGATCATGGGAATATATTTGGTGGCCTGCATTGAATACAGATATTTCTTCTCGTGTAGCTGCTTGCAATGCATGTGCACAGATTTACAGAATCTGACCAGGAATTCCTGCAAGGCTTGGCCATCATCAACTGATCCTTGGACAAGAATCCTGATCAGTGGATGGATGAATGTATTTTGAAGCTGTGGATACTCTCTGTGTAGCCAGAAGGGGTTTGAATATCAGGTACTGCAACAGAACAAACCAGTGTCATACTTTCCAGCTCGTATGCAAGATTAGACTACCTAAAGCAACTCTGGTGCACAACTCTGGTGACTCTGGTGCACAATTTGCATCACAGGAACTTTACGTGATTCAAATAATATCCTACACTATAAGACTCTCCATATGTATGAGCCTTTAATCGACAGTTTGGACAATTTGTACAAACTCTGAAATGTAATTTATTTGTCAATCACAAAGATAAAATTTATTCCAGAGACACTTACCTTTTTTTTTTTTTTATTATTTAACTGTTGGAACACACCATGTCCCACAATTGTGTTAATGTTTGTAAGAAGTTAGAGAACTCCTCTTAATAAAGTTTGTCCAGAACATCCTAAAGAGAGTTTGAACACTTCTAGTGTTCCAGACTTATACATTCATATATATTATTGATTAGAAACTACCATGGGCAGGATAAATGGATTCCAACCATCATAATACAAGGCATTGGTAACAGAATGTTCAAAGTTCAATAGATATGATATACATTTCTACCAATTAAAATACAATCCCAGGATTCATATACCAGAGTATGGTGTCCACCTGAGTGCCATAAGGATGAAAATGCTATGTCCAAAAAGGATACAGAACAGCATCAGAATGATATCATTCAGCAACAAAATGCACAACCACCGGTTACTCCTCCAGAGACCAGATTCCTGCAAACACCTCTGAACAAAATACTCTACGACGATCTGAGCAAAGAAGACCACCCGCAATATGTCCATGTAAATCTGGACAACACCCTGGATTACATGAACGTTAACTATACAAATGATCTGTTCTAGTTTACGTTTGAGTTACTGTTTTATGTATATTTCTGTTGAATCTTACACTGTTATCCAAAATCTTTCATAGTTTTTATTTTATGTATTTTTTTATATGCAGCTTTAAGATGAGCAGGACACATCCTGGAATGTCTAGGTCTCTGTGTGTGACAGTTGGAAACCATTTTGAGTTGTTCCTGAGGAATCAGCTAGAGTATTGGATATGTGCTTGGACTGAATACAATGTTAACTGAAAGCCATGTTCCAGAGTCTCAGTGAAATTTGGTGACAGATACTGACAAAAGGTGATAACACAGTACTGAATCTTATAATCGTGACCACACAGGAGGAACATGACACTTACATCACAATCACACATCCCAACCCAAATTATGTTTTTATATACACCCCTTTAATTCTTCCCTCACAGTTCTGCTTTTCCCATTCAGCCATAATGTATGATATTTGCAAGAGCATGAAGGAGCAAACCTGAAATCATCAACTCCCTCAATGGATATCCCACATTCTAAGCCCTGTGTAAACAATTTGGTCTGCTTAATAGAATCATAAGAAATTATTGCAACTTACGCTGAGCAGCAGGTCATCTGAGCAGTTCCACAACTGCAGTCCAAGCAATTTTTCGTCCTCCACCGAGTATTAAATTCATGGAGCACGCCATTTTCATCCAAACAACCTTCAAAATAGAATTCATTTTAATAGTACTGTTAATACTTATATAAAGAAACTGGAGAAATGGTGAATGCATTCAGAAAAAAAGTGAGAAGAAATATGTTATCTCAAATAAAACAGTGAATTACAGATGCATATGTATTTCCTGCTATAGTATTAACAGCTGGCCAAAATCTTTTACGTCTACCTGGCAATAAAAAAAATACCTTATTCCTTACAAACATACTCTCTCCTAACAACAGTCATCTTTGATTGAGATTGATTGAGATCTAATGATCACAGCAATTGGAAAGTTATTTAAATTTGAATAGAATTATCAAAAGAGGGCTTATAAAAGGGTGTTTTATTTCACCTATTGTTTAGTCCTATGCAATTAAAGTTTTATTATTTTGTGCCATCGGTTTGGAAACATTCTGCAGTTGATGGTGTTACTGTGAAGGTTGTGGTGCCAGGAACACCCTGGTTCCCATCTAATTTAAAGGGACACTCTAGGCACCCAGACCACTTCTGCTCATTGGAGTGGTCTGGGTGCCAACTCCCACTACTCTTAACCCTGCAAGTGTAATTATTGCAGTTTTTTATAAACTGCAATAATTACCTTGCAGGGTTAACTCCACCTCTAGTGGCTGTCTATTAGACAGCCACTAGAGGGCACTTCCTGGTTTCTAGCACAGGAAACCTGTGCTAGAGCGTCGCTGGATGTCCTCACGCTGTGTGAGGACCTCCATCGTCGCTCAAAACCCCATAGGAAAGCATTGAAATTATTTTTCAATGCTTTCCTATGGGGAGACGTAATGCGCATGCGCATTGCCGCGCATGCGCATTAGGTCCCCTCTGCCGGTGGACGAGATCAGTCTCAATGGATAGGAGGAGCATCGCGGAGGAGGAGACAGCGACGAGGGACATCGCCGCTGCCTCAGGTAAGTCACTGAAGGGGTTTTTACCCCTTCAGTAACCGGGTATTGGGGGGTGGGAGGGAGAGGGACCCTCCAGTGCCAGGAAAACAGATTGTTTTCCTGGCACTGGAGATTCCCTTTAAGTAATCAAACCAGGTGCAGGGCAGAGCTTTGCTCAGCAATCATCTGATGATATCAACTAATGCGCTTACTCGGCACAGTAGGGTTTATCTCAGGAGAGCTAAGTGACCAGCACACGGTGGACCTCGGGTAAGTTGTAAAACCGTTAGCAAATCATTTGACTACTTACATTGGTGGAGCAACAGGACACTCCTACCACCATAACAACTACAGTGTGCTACAGTGTGAAGTGTTCTTTAATAGGGGGAATATTTTCAAGAACAATATAACATGAAAAAATAAATGTTAAAGTTAGAGTCAACTATAGCCATTTACACACCATAAAAAGTGTAGTCAGTGTTGTAAATGCTGCTAGTAGCATTTCCTTAAACGTCAAAATATTTCTAAGCCAGGACAATTCTTTTATATTCTTTTTTACTCTTTGTTTTTGCTGTACAAAGAAACACACAAAATGTTTGTGATGCCCTAACAGCCTTAGTAAGTACAACTTTATTTTTCGATTAGGTATTCAAACATTTGAGCATGAATGTAACAGAATTATAGTATCACAAATCCTATACTGTTCATCTTCATAGCAACATTTAAAAAAGTATTCAAATAATTTCAAAGACTAATTTTGACATCATGAAAAAAATTCTTAATATGATATTCTTATGTGGGAAATCCTTTATTTCACAGCTATATGTTGTTTTGCTTATTATGCTTTTTAGGGAAATAAATAGAAGAGAAAGTAGTTATAGTTCGGAAAGGTGTCAGCTGACATAACATTACTCACCCTTGGGTTCCTCTCCATCAGGGGATGGTTCATTCATTTGTCTGTAGCAGGCAGCATTGCATATTGTCATCAAAATGCCAAAGGCAAATATTGTAGCCAAAATAAACTTCTGCAAATTATAAATAAATAAATGTAGGTGGTTTATCACATCCACAAAATCAGTGGATGACAATGTAATCATCATGCATGTAAATGTTCAATCTATACATTGTACAAGGGAAATTGTCAGCAAATATAGATTTTACAATGTATACTCTCTAGACCAGGAGTAGGCACCAATCTCTCATAATGCTTTTATAGCCATAATGATGGCCAAGCATCAGGGGAGATGTAGTCCAGAACATCTAGAGTGTCAAAATTTGCCTGCCCCTGTTCTACACGATTCCAGTGTCTTCCTCCAAGATTATCACTCCAAGTGATGAGATGACAAAAAAGTTAAATTTGCAAAGAATCTGCATTTCCTGTAAACGTGCACAAAAAAATAAAAATTAAAATGTATGACTTCTACATGGGATGCCTGAATAGCCTGCACAGGGCTGCCATCAGAAATGTTGGGGCCCCTGACAAAGCACAAGGTCTGGACACTAATACACTAATTTAATTAAAATGTTTCTCCCCCCTCCCTGCTTACCTTTGTCCAGGGAGGGGGGAGATTCCAGGGGGGGGGGGGGGGGAGGCCCGGCTCCCTGTTTCCGCAGAGGGGGCCCAGCACACTGCTTCTCCTCTTCTCTTCTCTCCTCCAATAACTCTCGCGAGACCCGCGGAGCGTTGCCATGGCAACCGGGTCTCGCAAGAGTTATTAGCAGAGAGGAGAAGAGGAGAAGCAGTGTGCTGCCTGGGCCCCCTCGGCGGTAACAGGGAGCCGGGGGCCCGCGGCTGCACACATAGATCGCGATATTCGCTATGTATGTGTGCAGAGAGGGAAAGTCATGGTTGTCACCCCCTGATGGCGGCCCTGAGCCTGCATCCCTACCTACTCTGATTCCTAACAACATCGAGAGGGATCCAGCAGACTCCATTGGGCAGGTCCTTCTCCGGTCAATCTACGGCATGCCTTCAAACCAGTGAGCCGATGGGCCGACAATGGGACTCTCACGACTGGGCTCTATGTTGTCCCCGCGGGGCATTGGCTGAACTTGGCGACGAGCCATAGAAGAAACTCTCCCTGGCTCAGAACTCTCCTTAGGACCTCCGTTACCACTGCAAGTTGTGGGGGAGTGAATTTTTTTCTCCTCTGTTTTTTGTTTATTATGTATATTGTAGGACTCATGCCTGTTTCCTGTGGACCTCTTACATGGTTTTTCACAATCTCCTGTTCTCTTGAATATGTCCCCCAAGGTTAAACTGAGGAACTACCGTAATTAGTCTAGTTGGATTTTATTTTCTTCTCCATAACAGCCTACACACCACTGATGCCTTTAACACAATTGTCTACTCATGCATGGTTGGGCTGACCTGATATTTCTAGTATTGATTGCTCAGTTAAACGAAGCTTGTACAAGAATTTTACAATCTACTTATGCATATCTAGCCTGATTCACTTAAAGGAACACTGTAGGCACCCAGACCACTTCAGCCCATTGAAGTGGTCTAGGTGTCAACTCCCATCACCCTTAACCCTGCAAGTGTAATTATTGCAGTTTGCAAGGTTCTTGATTCAATAAATTTTTAGGCAAACTGAGTGGATCATTCCCGTTTGCCTTAAAGTAAATCCAGGCCCGTGCTGATGAAGGACATCAACGTCAGTACATGACATAATGTTGCAAGCCTCAGTGCACTGAGCCACACTTCTTCTCTGCTCCTCCAGATCCCATCTCCCTCCTGGAAATCAGAAATGTAGGTTTGCCACACAGGGTGGCAGGGCGGCGGCCACCCTTCCTCAGCTGGACCGTTGGACTCCGTCCGAAGTGCCGACTGCTCAGAACAATTTTTAAAGGGCATTGAAAAATCCAGGGGGAGGGGGGCAAGCTCCCCTCTTCCCCCTGCAGATGCCCATGGCCACATCTGTAGCTCTTTAATTCTAAGCCAACAGCAAATTGAAAACAATAATGATAAATGTGCAGGTAAATTAATAAGTGTGCAGAACTTAAAATATACAATTACAATATTATTTAACCCTTTATCAGCAGTTCTTAAATGATAACAATTGTCTTAAAAAATACTCTTTGATAGTACCAATAGCCCTGTTCATTTGTCTTTTAACTTGTCTTAACATGTATATGTGTAAAGAGCAATTCTCTATAACACTTATATTACAGAAATGCTGAGAACAAAAATTCCAATGCAGTTTTACTCTCCTAAAAATGTATTCCTTCCTCTCATATTTCCTTTATATCTCAATACACTGCTAGCACAATTTTACACAACATTTACTTAGTTAAACTTAGAGTCAAACTATGCTAATTCGAAGTATACACTAAAGAAAGAAGCACCTAGCTTAATAAATTAAAAGATGTCGGAGAAAATATAATTTCCTTTGCAGAATAGGGCATACTGCACTTACCATCTTGGTGTATCTGGATAACTTTGGTTTATCTGGTTTCAAAAAATATCTGAAGTGGCATCTGGAATCATTTATATAGGGATGTGGTTACACAATAATATTATCAATTCAGAATGACCTTTCCTCTGTTTGCCTATGGGTGTTAAACGTGTTTGCTTTGCTACAAAGGGAAACATTTTAAATAAAACTTCCCTGTAATAATAATAATTAAAGGAACAAGCTAGAGAGAATAATAATTCATTGGAATTAAGTTGTCATAGGCACCCAGGCACTGCCTTGCCAGAGGGGATTAAACCATTAACGAACAGTTTAACTGCAAAGTTTCCAAGAGGGCACTGATAGGGTATTAGCCTATCAGTAACTCCCCATTAAGAAAAAATAATAAAAAAATATATATATACCTTAGGTCAGGCATAGGCAACCTTCGGCAGTACAGATGTTTTGGACTACACCTCCCATGATGCTTTGCCAGCATTATGGGTGTAAGAGCATTGTGGGGGATGTAGTCCACAACATCTGGAGTGCCGAAGGTTGCCTACCCCGGCCTTAGGTTATTGTCATGTCTGGAGTGTCCCTTTAAATGCATACTAGGGCAAAATGAATGAAAAAAAACCTCACTACAACTACAAGAGGGCAGTCAGTTGTGGCATTAATGTCAAAGGTTGGACAACCAGGCGTTGCATGGGTGTTGAGAGAGGGGCTAGAAAGGCGCACACTAAAATTGATAGCGTGATTGCCACTTCCGTTCATGGAGCTAGCAGAAGAGTTAGACAACCTGCCTGGCTGCCTGCTTGACTGTCAGGATCGTGACCGGGATCCAACACGCAGAATGCAAACAGGAGTAGGTACGTTTACCGGACCTTAGAATGTCCAGACTAACTTAAGGAGTAGACAAAGAATGGTCAGAGACAAACCGAGGTCGAGGGAACGAGAGAACAGGTAAGCGAGAGACAAGCCGAGTCAAAAGGATAATAGAAGTAAGCAGGATCGAAAATACAAAGCCGCATCAATAACCAGATACACAAGAGAAGTAAGAGCACTGAGTGACCAGACAAGCTAGAACCAATACAGGGCAATTAATCATTGCAAATACATCTCTTTTATACCTTGGTTCTTTAATTGTTAACCACACCCCCAAACTGTCCTGATTTGCGGTTTCTGGCGGGTACTGACGTGATTGACGTCATGACGTCGGCTATTGAGCACCGCATCATAAAAGGAGGCGGGGCTATTGCGGCCGGCATGTAAACGGCCGGAAAGGCTGAAGCGATCGGGTGTACCAGCCCCCTTCTGAGAAACCACGTCTAGGTGTCTAACCTCCTCTGAGGTAGACACCACAGGTACCATGACAGTACCCCCCCTCTCAGAAACGCCCACCGGGCGGAAGGGACCGGGGCGAGACGGAAATCAAGCATGAAATGCCCAAAGGAGACGAGGGGCATGTACATTTTCATGAACCACCCATGACCTTTCTTCAGGCCCATAACCTTTCCAGTCAACAAAATATTGCAACTTCCCACGAGAAATACGAGTATCAAGAATGGACTTGATTTCATATTCTTCCTGACCCTCAACCTGGACCAAAGGAGGGGAGGACACAAGGGAAGAATATCTGTTACAAACAAGAGGCTTCAATAAAGAGACATGAAAAGAGTTAGGGATGCGCATGGCATGAGGAAGGGCAAGACGATATGCAACCGGGTTAATCCGTCTCAGGACCTTGTAAGGGTCTATGTAGCGAGGAGCAAATTTCATGGAAGGAACCCTCAAGCGGATGTTTCTGGTACTCAACCACACCCTATCACCTGGGGCAAAAACTGGAGCAGCCCGTCTACATTTGTCAGCGTGCAGTTTGAACATCGCGGAACTTTGAACAAGAATTCGTTGAGTCTGATCCCACAACTTTCTCAGATTGGCAACATGAACATCAACCGACGGTATACCTTGGGAAGGGGAAACCGACGGAAGAATGGTAGGATGAAAGTCATAATTCAAGAAAAAGGGGCTATTATGAGTAGAATCACAAACGAGATTGTTGTGCGCAAACTCCGCCCAAGGAATCAGACCGACCCAATTGTCCTGGTGTTCAGAAACAAAACAACGTAAATATTGTTCAATCTTTTGGTTGGTGCGCTCGGCTGCCTCGTTGGACTGGGGATGATAGGCAGAGGAGAAATTCTATTTGATACCCAACTGGGAACAGAAGGACTTCCAAAACCGGGAAACAAATTGGGAACCTCTATCAGAAACGATCTCAGTAGAAATACCATGTAAGTGAAAAATTTCCTTCGCAAATATCTCAGCCAATTCGGGAGAAGAAGGCAGTTTAGGCAAAGGGACGAAATGAGCCATCTTAGTAAACCTGTCGATCACTGTGAGAATAACAGAATGTTTCTTGGAAACAGGTAAATCGACAATAAAGCCCATAGCTAAACTGGTCCATGGCTTCTTGGGTATTTCTAAGGGTTGCAAAAACCCACATGGGAGTGTATGAGGTTGTTTATTCTTCATACATATATCACACGCCCTGACAAAATCCCTTATATCCTTACGTAAAGTAGGCCACCAGAAGTCTTTGGAAATCAGAGAATATGTTTTGTGTATGCCGGGGTGCCCAGCAACTTTACTGTCATGAAAGCAACGAAGCAGGTCCACTTGGAACTTAGGAGGAACGATGTACCGACCCCGAGGAGTAAGTGCAGGAGCTAGATATTGTTCTTTCTCAATATCAGAAAGCAATGGCGAGTGTATCCTGACACTCGTGTTGGCAATAATATTACATTTGGGAGCGATAGAAGACAAAGAGGTTTCCGTAACAGTAGTAGGTTCATGTTGGTGGGACAACGCATCCGCCTTGGAGTTCTTAGAACTTGGTCTGTATGTGAGTACGTAATTGAAATGAGTAAGGAATAAGGACCAACGAGCTTGCCTGGCGGACAGTCGCTTGGCTTCCCCTATATAGGACAAATTCTTGTGGTCCATTAAAATAGTAATCAAGTGTAAAGTCCCCTCTAACAAATGTCTCCATTCCTTTAATGCCATTATGACCACTAACAGTTCTCCAATGTCATATCTACCTTCTGTCTCCGACAATTTTTTAGAAAAGAAGCTACATGGATGTAACAGTTTATCCAAACCTTGTCTTTGGGATAAGACTGCCCCTATACCTGACTCCGAGGCGTCTACTCCGAGGATGGACCAATATTGGCGCTGAGGCAAAATGTTCCTTGAGTGTTTTAAAAGCAGATAGAGCCTCCGTAGACCATGTTTTGTTATTAGCACCCCGTTTAGTCATATTAGTAATAGGAGCAATAACAGAAGAGTAACCCTTAATAAAGCGCCTATAATAATTGGAGAATCCGATTAATCTCTGAATGGACTTGAGTCCCCTGGGCAATGGCCAATCTAAAATCGATTTAAGTTTAATCGGGTCCATCATAAACCCGTCACCGGAAATTACGTAACCAAGAAAATTTATCTGAGATTGATCGAAGCTACATTTCTCCAATTTGCAATACAATACATGTTGTAAAAGTTTACGCAATACCCTTCTGACTTGTCTGTGGTGAGTCTCAATCTCTCTAGATTGTATTAGTATATCATCCAAATATACTATAACGCATTCATGATGAAATTCCCTAAGAACCTCATTAATTAGATCTTGGAAGACCGCTGATGCATTGCAAAGCCCGAAGGGCATTACCTTGTACTCATAATGGCCGTAACGGCCGAGTATTAAAGGCCGTTTTCCATTTATCTCCCTGCTGAATTCTTACCAAGTTATATGCTCCCCTCAAATCTAACTTGGTAAAAATCTTGGAGCCCTTCAGTCTATCAAATAGCTCTTTAATCAGGGGAAGGGGATATGCATTCCTAATCGTCATCTTATTTAAGCCCCGATAATCTATGCAAGGACGCAGAGTGCCGTCTTTTTTATCTACAAAGAAGAAACCGGCCCCAGACGGAGATGAAGACCTCCTAATAAAACCTTTGTCTAAGTTTTCTCATATATATTCCTCTAGGACCACGTTTTCCTTAGTGGATAGAGGAAATACCGTACCCCTCGGAGGCATAGTACCAGGCAAGAGTTTAATATTACAGTCGTAAGACCTATGAGGAGGTAAAGTATCAGCCTTCTTCTTGTCAAACACTGCATTTAAATCCAAGTACTGAGAAGGAATCTGTATGTCTGTAGATTGGGAAGAGTTAATAGGAGCATTTACTAAGCAAACCGGTGAGACTTTCTGTAAACATCCTATCCCTATATGCTTATACTCAGGTCGATTTATACTCGAGTATATACGGTATTTTTTCCCCAAATTATTAAAAGCTAACTTTTCTTTTTACAATTTTCTTCATTTTTTTGCTCTGACTAACAAGTGTAATGCACTTTTCTGTTGCTTTCAGTAGTGCAACTTTTAAATAATTCCATTTCTCCTGAACTCCATTTAAAAAAGCTCCAGTCTCATAATGACTCATTACGCATATTCTAATTTCAGAAAAGTCCTATTTTTCTAACACTTTTGTTTTTGTGTGGTCATTTTTCTTATATTAAACAACACTGACTGGTGATCACTAGATCCTAAACTTTCACCTACAGTAATATCTGATATTAAATCTCCATTTGTTCCTCAATGACTTGTTTCAGAGATAATCCAAGTAGGGAGTTTAGAATATGTGTACTCTTAGCACAAGCAGATATTTTGGTTTTCCAGTTTACATCAGGAAGATTCAAGTCACCCATGATGATAACTTCCCCCTTCAATGTCAGTTTAGCTATCTCCTCAACTAGTAGATTATCTAACTCTTCTATTTTTCCAGAGGACCTATAAATCACACCTACATGAGTTACTGTGCGATTTCTAAATATTACAGTAACCCAAACTGACTATGTTCACCTCACTAATTTGTATTAGGTTATATTTTATGCCATCCTTCACCTACAGGGCTACCCCTCCCCTTTCTGGCCTTCTCTGTCTTTTCTACATAAAGTATACCCTGGTATTGCTATAACCCAGGGAGGTGTCCCTGCTCCCAGTTTAAAAAAATGCTCATTTGTTTTGAATTCAGGCTTATAAAGCACTTTAGCAAATCAGTCTTTGATATGTATATATATATATATTGTGAGAGGAAATGTGGTGTGGTAGTTGATGGCATATATATTCAGCCTGATTTACTGAACAGCAGCCTGAGGTTTGAGAGTTAAATGTCACAGGGAGAGATGTTGGGTTTGCAAGATGCATTACTGTTACTCTGCAAACCACGGTATGGGTCCCTGGGGCGGAGCACTTGGAGAGCAGGGTGGGCCAGTGCTCCAATAGCACCAGCTGCTAAGTAACAGTCAGACCAGAACTTTTATTTTGCTTGATAGTTTCACTTATGCCTAATTGCACCTCACCTGTATCTGATCAATTAGCTAGCAGGCTTTTAAAAAGAAGGGATCAGCATGCTGCAGGGTGAGGAGAAAAAGTCAGAGTAATGGTGTCTTGAAGTTATACTTTTTGTAAATTGGCAAGTGGGAAAGCCACCCAATTCCAGATAGGGATTTGCTGTGTATAGTAAGTGCTCAAGCAAGAGCAAGGAATTTTGTTTTGTTTATTTTTCACTTTTTGAAACACTTGTATATAGATTTCACCAAATAAATCTGAAAACAGAGCTGGATGTGTCCTGGACTTTCATTACCCTAGAAGGCATGGTTACAAGATCTGTGACAAAATCCTACATGGAAGAGAGGTGGTGTGTTACTATATATATATTATTTTTTTTATTATTATTTTTTTTAATTGAGCATCTCAACAAAAGGTGTAGGTGATTTTAAATGTGTTTCATTTTTAATGATATAAATTCCTCTTTAAGTCAATCAAGTAATTTTAGACCTCCTGGTAAGTCATTTTTAGACCTCTTGGTAATATGTTTTCCAGTGAGTGAAGATTTCCTTACAAAAGTATATTTGAAAGGAGATGTGAGAAAGTTCAATTGATGAACAGAAAAAAGGCAAAATAGCAGAGGCAAAGTACACTGAGTAGGTAAGATATATTACAATACAATAACCAGAATACATTGCTCAAAAAAATAAAGGGAACACAATAATAACACATCCTAGATCTGAAGGAATTACATATTCTTCGGAAATGCTTTGTTCTTTACATAGTTGAATGTGCTGACAACAAAATCGCACATAAATTAAAAAATGGAAATCAAATGTTTCAACCCATGGAGGTCTGGATTTGGAGTCACACTCAAAATTAAAGTGGAAAAACACACTACAGGCTGATCCAACTTTTATGTAATGTCTTTAAAACAAGTCAAAATGAGGCTCAATAGTGTGTGTGGCCTCCACGTGCCTGTATGACCTCCCTACAATGCCTGTGCATGCTTCTGATGTGGTGGCGGATGGTCTCCTGAGGGATCTCCTCCCAGATCTGGACTAAAGCATTTGCGAACACCTGGACAGTCTGTGGTGCAACATGACGTTGGTGGATGGAGCGAGACATGATGTCCCAGATGTGCTCAATTGGATTCAGGTCTGGGGTACGGGCGGGCCAGTCCATAGCAATGCCTTCGTCTTGTAGGAACTGCTGACACACTCCAGCCACATGAGGTCTTGCATTGTCTTGCATTAGGAGGAACCCAGGGCCAACTGCACCAGCATATGGTCTCACATGGGGTCTGAGGATCTCATCTCGGTATCTAATGGCAGTCAGGCTACCTCTGGCGAGCACATGGAGGGCTGTGCGGCCCCCCAAAGAAATGCCACCCATTACTGACCCACTGCCAAACCGGTCATGCTGGAGGATGTTGTAGGCAGCAGAACGTTCTCCACGGTCTCTCCAGACTCGGTCACGTCTGTCACATGTGCTCAGTGTGAACCTGCTTTTATCTGTGAAGAGCACATAGCGCCAGTGGCGAATTTGCCAATCTTGGTGTTCTCTGGCAAATGCCAAACGTCCTGCACGGTGTTGGGCTGTAAGCACAACCCCCACCTGTGGATGTCGGGCCCTCATACCACCCTCATGGAGTCTGTTTCTGACCGTTTGAACAGACACATGCACATTTGTGGCCTGCTGGAGGTCATTTTGCAAGGCTCTGGCAGTGCTCCTCCTGTTCCTCCTTACACAAAGGCGGAGGTAGCGGTCCAGCTGCTGGGTTGTTGCCCTCCTACGGCCTCCTCCACGTCTCCTGATGTACTGGCCTGTCTCCTGTTAGAGCCTCCATGCTTTGGACACTACGCTGACAGACACAGCAAACCTTCTTGCCACAGCTCGCATTGATGTGCCATCCTGGATGAGCTGCACTACCTGAGCCATTTGTGTGGGTTGTAGACTCCGTCTCATGCTACCACTAGAGTGAAAGCACCGCCAGCAGTGGTGTATTAGCCGCGAGGCAAACAAGGCATTTGCCTTGGGCGGCATTTTCCAGGGGGCGGCAAAAAAAGCCGCCCCCCAAATGCCCAAGGCAAATGTCTTGTTAGCCTTGCGGCTAACAGACATGCTGGGCTGCTGGGCGGTCGGGCGGCGCTGGTGGGCGGCTAGCGAGGGAGCACTTCCCCTGAGCTGTCTGATCAGCTCCCTCGCGCGCCGCACAGTGAGGCTGGGAGCCGGAATATGACGTCATATTCCGGCTCCGCCTCCCAGCCTCACTGTGCGGCGCGCGAGGGAGCTGAGCAGACAGCTCAGAGGAAGTGCTCCCTCGCCAGCCTGCCGCCCGCCAATGCCGCCCGCCCAGCAGCCACTGGACCACCAGGGAAAAAAGATGACCCCCCCAGCATTCCCAAAGGTAAGGAGGCTGGGGGGGGGGGGTTAAAGTAAGTGCCTAGGGCAGCACAAAACCAGGATACACCACTGACCGCCAGCATTCAAAAGTGACCAAAACATCAGCCAGGAAGCATAGGAACTGAGAAGTGGTCTGTGGTCACCACCTGCATACCCACTCCTTTATTGGGGGTGTCTTGCTAATTGCCTATAATTTCCATCTGTTGTCTATCCCATTTGCACAACAGCATGTGAAATTGATAGTCACTCAGTGTTGCTTCCTAAGTGGACCGTTTGATTTCACAGAAGTGTGATTGACTTGGAGTTACATTGTGTTGTTTAAGTGTTCCCTTTATTTTTTTGAGCAGTGTACATTTTTTTTCTTCCTGTACAAATAAACAGTAAAGTTTGCCTTCAAATATTTGATTTTGTTGAATGATTTACTTTACTATTTCAGCACAGGCTTCTTTGGAATTATGTTAGCAGATGGTATATGGATAAAAAAAAACAGTTGTTACAAAATAATACTCAAACATTTCAGCATTGTTTTTCTTTATTACAGGTTCTACACAACTACAAGCTCGATTCATTTATGTTATTATCAGCAGGGTCTTAACCCCTTCAGGACCGGACTGTTTTCACAATGTTTGTACGTTAAGGACCAGACCTGTTTTAACCCTTTTGTGGTGTTTGTGTTTAGCTGTAATTTTCCTCTCTCTCATTTACTGTTCCGATACAAATTATATATTGTTTTTTTCAGGACAAAAAGGGCTTTCTTTACATACTATTATTTTTATCATGTCATATAGTTTAATTAAAAAATAATAGAATATGGTGAAAAATAAAAAAACACTTTTTCTTTTACTTTTACTTAAAAATGTTTTTACTAATCTACAAAATCGAATTAAACAAACTGCTAAATAGATTCAAAATGTTGTCCTGAGTTTAAAAACACCCAATGTTTATGTGTTTTTTTGCTTTTATTTGCAAGTTATAGGGCTATAAGTACAAGTAGGAAATTGCTGTTTCAAAATGTACATTTTTCAAATGTATCAATAGTGACATTGTAACACTGTTATGTCATAAATCTTCAAAAAAACACCCCACGTGTATATATTTTTCTTAAACTGGATAACCCAGGGTATTCATCTAAGAATATTTTGATACTTTCTATGCAGCCATTTTACTACAAACCTTTGCCAAACTTTGCATAGGTAGTTTATCTTTTTTATTTTTTTTTCACAGAAATTGCAATTCAGGTATAAATTTACAGATTCTGTTAGGTGTCACTACCAAACAAGACCCCAATATGTGGTCATCAACATCTCCAGAGTACAGGGATACCCCCCATGTATACGTGTGTCGGGTTGTCGGGGGGCTAAAAGGCCACATTTGGCAGGTGCGCATATCAGTTTCCCAGCTTGGAATTTTGACATGTAGTCAACCTGCATGCATGTCCTACTTGGGACATTTTTGAAGCCGGCAAATTTATTTTAACCCCATCAAACCATATATTTTTGAAAAGTAAACACCCTAGGGTATTTCACATGGTGGTATTTTAACACTTTGCACACACTAATTCTACCACCAGGCTTTGTCAAACATTGAGTTAGTAACATTTTGTCTGTTTTTTTTCACACATATTGTACTTTAGGCATGAATTAACTGATCCTGTTTTGTGTCACTGCCAAACAACACCCCAATATGTGTTCAGCAACATCTCCCGATTACAGGGATACCCTCCATATATAGGTGTGTTGGGTTGTTTGGGGGCTAAAAGGCCACATTTTGCAGGTGCGCATATCAGTTTCCCAGCTTGGAATTTTGACATGTAGTCAACCTGCATGCATGTCCTATTTCGGACATTTGTGAAGCCGGCCAATGTATTTTACCCCCATCAAACCATACATTTTTGAAAAGTAGACACCTCCCTAGGGTATTTCACATGGTGGTATTTTTACACTTTCCATGCACTAATTCTACCACCAGGCTTTGTCAAACATTGAGCCAGTAATTTTTTTTCAGTTTTTTTCACACACATTGTACTTTAGGCATGAATTAACAGATCCTGTTATGTGTCACTGCCAAACAACACCCCAATATGTGTTCAGCAAGATCTCCTGAATACAGTGATACCACCCATGCATAGGCTTGTCGGATTCTTTGGGGGCTAAAAGTCCACGTTTGGCAGGTGCGCTTATCAGTTTCCCAACTTGGAATTTTGACATGTAATCAACCTGCGCCCATGTCCCATTTGAGCCAATGTATTTTACCCCCATCAAACCATACATTTTTGAAAAGTAGACAACCCAGGGTATTTTAAATGGTGGTATTTTTACACTTTCCATGCACTAATTCTACCACCAGGCTTTGTCAAACATTGAGTTAGTAAATTTGTTTCTGTGTTTTTCACACACATTGTACTTTAGGCATGAATTAACAAATCCTGTTATGTGTCACTGCCAAACACTGCTCAATATGTTCAGCAACATCTCCCGAGTACAGTGATACCCCCCATATATAGGGTTGCTGGGTTGTTTGGGGGCCAAAAGGCAACAATCAGAACTTGTACATGTCAGTTTTTCAACTTGATATATAGGTATGCTTGGTCTATCTTCAGTTTTACATATTTTTGCACCCCCCCCCCCCCCGCCCCCGTTAATGTTACCATCATGACAGTATATATAGTATATATTTTTATAAAGTAGACATAAAAGGTTATAGAGGATGGGGTGTTTTGACTTCTTTCCCCCAACCATTAAAAATAAAATAAAAATTCAGGAACACTTCTTACAACTGTTCTGTGTGGAACAGCTTGAAACATGTTCCTACACACAGTCCTGGTTTCGAAGGGCAATCAGGACACTGAAAAGGTGTGTCTGTCCTTTTCCCGTTTTTAAAACAGACCCTGCAACGTTTCTGGGGGGGGGGGGGTTCTAGCAGTTGGCGGTAACTTAAAAATAAAATGTCTGGACTCAGCTTGCACCGTTGTTGGAACTTGTCCATCTCCATAAATTGTTAAAGAAATTATTTTCAACTGAAATTGGAGAAAGGTGGTTTCCCCTGGATTATTTTTTTTAAAAAGCAAAAATGAGTTGTCGGTTGCTATTTGCATCAGATAGATAGCCACCTTTTTATACCATGCTTTGGTTTTTCGTAAAATAAGATATGACTGCATCAGCTGATCAGCCAAATCAACACCCCCATGTCCTTATTATACGCCCTGATGCAAACCGGTTTGGACTCTACTCTGCCCTGGACAGAGACGTCTGACATGCGTTCGTCATGGATGGTGGTTAGCATGTTGACATCCTTCCTGTCCCTAAATTTTAGTGCAAGCACTTCAGCTTTGCGAAGTGCTTTACATTCGCCTTTTTTAATTTTGCATCTATGAGAGATCGTGGAAAGTCTTTGGAATTTTTTCTGGCAGTGCCGCAGGCCAGTGTCTGTAAACCATAAAGTGTTTTAAACAGACGGACACTACTATAAAAATTATCCACATAAAGGTGGTAACCTTTATTAAATAATGGGTTTAGTAGGTCCCATAAAAGCTTCCCACTTGTCCCCAGGGAGTCAGGACAGCCAGGAGGGTCCAGTTGACCATCTTTCCCCTCATATACACGAAAGGCAAATGTGTATCCACTTTCGCTCTCGCACAGTTTGTACAGTTTTATGCCATACCTAGAGCGCTTTGAGGGGATGTATTGTCTGAACCCTAATCTCCCTTTGTATTTAATTAAAGATTCATCTATAGATAAATGTTGTTGGGGGGTATAAACATCCGAAAATTTGTCCTGAAAATGGTCAAGCAGTGGGCGTATTTTATAAAGCCTATCGTATTGGGGGTGATCTCTAGGGTGACAGAGGGTATTGTCACTGAAATGTAAAAATCTCAGAAGTAACTCGTATCTGGCTCTAGGCATGGTTTGGGAGAATACTGGACTAGACATTATTGGGTTGGTGCTCCAGTATGAGCGAATCGATGGCTTCTTTATAATCCCCATGAGCATTGTAAGAGCCCAGAATTTTTTAAGCTTTGGGACATCTGTGGGATGCCATTCATGCTCCCTGACTGTATAGCTACCTGGATTGTTATCAATAAATTGGGTAGCATACAAGTTAGTCTGGGAAGCAATCCCCTAAAAATAGTTCTACATACTGCATTGGGAGACGCCATCCACATTAACATTAATGCCTGCGTTGGCACTAAAAGGGGGGATGTTGGGCTCGGCTAACTGTGGAGGTACCCAGTCCTCCTCCACATTCGGCGTAGCAGAGGAAGCACAGCTTCTTTCTTCAGCCGGCTCACACACAGATGACATGTCGTCTTGACTAGACGTGTCAGAAAACTGACCTGGGTCAAAATCTGACGCAGTGTCAGTGGCGTCAGAGTCTGACGCCAAGAAGGCAAATGCCTCCTGCAAGTTATACATACGCTGCATGTTTTACACACGACTAAAACAAATTACAAACACAAAAAAAAAAAGTATACTTTTTTTTTTCCTTTTCTTTTTTTTACTAAAACAGACTAAACAGCAATCCCTAAACTAACTCCTGTCACAAATATCTAATGGAGATTTGGGGGAAGGAAACTGACTCAGTAAGACAGACCAAGACACACCAAAACAGACCAAGACAGACCAAGACAGAGATTTTTAAAACAAATTTAACCCTTTAAGGGCAAAAAAAAAATACAGACAGTACAAATGCACTGCTGTAACATATCTGGCAGAGAAGGGGTTAAAACTGATTTTGTATTCACTTTAGATACTGTATAAAGCTCTGGAACACTTCTGCTGCAACAAACTATCACAATCTCTGTCTCTCTTGCCTCACAAAAGCTACAGAGGAGAGAGGGGCAGAGATTTGACAGCAGCCAATTGTGAGCGATCACGGATCGCTCACACACCGCAATTGGCTGTTACTATCTGCCTGGGATGTCTGGCAGATAGTTACAGGGTTATACCTGGGGCAGCGATCTTTGATCGCTTCCCGCAGCCTGTTTTTCGCTATGATGGTTCAGGACCGTCAGCGGTCCAAACGCACGTTTTACCGCTGACGGTCCTGAACCATCAGCGGTCCTGAAGGGGTTAAAATAATGTAGACCTCCATTTTAGCTCTTCAAATGATCACAATCACAAACTTGTCAAATGATTTATCTACAGAAGTCACTATAAATGTCTATGTGGATTTTTTGATCATTTAAAAATCTTATCCAAAATAATCAAATTGAAGGGGAATGGCTATCTGTAAAAACTGACTAGACTTGTTGGTGAGGAGCTCCGACTTCAAACACCACAAAACTGCTAAACTGTCACAAAATCGGAGAACATTTTACTCATGTAATATGATTTTGAATCCCTAACAGAGAGATGGGATGCAAACATCACACATTAACCCACTCAGAGGGTTCCCAATTAGCTGACATCAGTTGGTACTTATTAACAAATCAATGGTGGGCACACCTGGTTGTCAGCCATATGCAATATATTAAAGCAATTAATACAGATAAGGGTACTCACTCATAAAGCCCTATTTCCAAAAGGCTACTGATACAATAATATAATACGGAAAAGAGGAGCACAACCGTCTAAAATACAAAATACTTTATTGTACAGGAAGACACAAAACAGGTATCAACACTGTCAAATGAAAGTATCAATATAGTCAAACACATACAATGATATGCAAGCACTGACTAAGACCAAAGTAAGAGATCAGGAAAAATCAATCTGAAATATGCGAACTGAGTGGTATAACCACAAATATAGAAAAACATGTTTTATGATACCTGTATGAGAGTGTAAACCAAAAAGTACATACCGAAAATAGAACCTGTTAATGCTCATGGGAAGAGGGTGAAGCCGTCAAAAAAATAATAGCCCCCAATGTTTCGGCACTATCCGCCTTTATCAAGGGAGCATGTAGTGAAAAAGAAAATATCACCTTTATATACCAACACTTAATAACAAAATAAAAGACACCTGAGTGAAATGGGTGGCCACCCACAAATGATTGGAACTCTCACAACCATAGTCAAGGTAATCAATAAAAAGAAAATGCACTCATCACATTATGATGTACATTAAATACACTTCATTGAGCCACAAAAAATAATACAGAATATAATTAAGGTATAGTATAGGTTCAAAACCAAAAACAAGCATTGTCCCCAGTGATATAATTTATCTTGATTCAAGGCTCAAACTTATAGGTGTCATATTATGATATACTATATTAAAATTGGCTAACTTGGACTCAGGAAATGCTTGATGCTTAAAACGACACTTAAGACCATATATATATAGTTCCGGGAGCAGATAGCCCCATCTGAGATGTCTCTTCTCAAATTATTCTATTCTTTCTTTTTCTCTGAACTTATTTGTTATATGTACATGACATTTATCCCTATGTCTTATCTATACTCCTTTCACCCTTTCACTCCCTTCCTACTACTATCCAATAAGTATTTGCACATAAGCACTTTTTAATGTATAAAAACCCAACTGAAGAATCAACGACAGAGGCTTATTTTGAATACCAACAGTTGTCTGGTTTCTAATTCGCGCTCCATTCCAAGTGCACTTTTAATAATAATTTAGGCTTCCTCTGAATATAACAAAGATCAATATTTGGATCAATATCAATTTGGTGCTGTGAAACCCGGGATCAGACGAGTCCAGTCCATCCGGACCCAGAAGGATTGACTCGGAGCCCAAACGGTTAATCAACTGCAGCGGGTAAGAATAAGCTCTTATTTTTCTAGCTATAATTGTCTTTGACTCTCTGGTGCTCTTTGAGACCCCTGTTCGGCTGGGTAAGGATTTTAAAAATGTCTGATCTAAAGAACCTGTTTTCTGTGGTATTATGGTTATATTCAGGTGGATGTTGTGTTATGTCTTGTGAAAGGAATCTTGAGATAGTGGAGTTTTCCTTGTCATTTGTTTTATATATGAGTTGGAATCCTCCAAAGGCAGATCTCCTGATCTGTGTTTAGAATAACGAAGACAAGACTGTGAAAATCCCACTGCAGTGGTCCTAAGTGTCTAATACACTGTTTTTGTACAGTTTGTCTTTAGGAAGTAATTAACCCTTACAAGTTTTAAGATGGGTAGCTCTCAAAGCACTCAAGGGGGATTTACGGCTTTGACTATTGTCAAGCATCACAAAGGACAAGGAGCAATTAAGAATATTAAGTGGTTACTTAAGAAAGCTGGCATGCCCTCAGAGGGCACTCTAGTCCCACATATATGGAGAGAATTTGTGGCAAATTACAGAGGTCCTGATTACGGCCTCAAAGTTCCAGCTGTTACTTTATCTTTCGTGATCCTGATCACGGCAGTCTGACCTACTCTCTGCTGAAAATCGACAATTTTTCACATATCGGGGGGGTGTGGACCGGTTTGCTCCTCTACCCGGCTTCTGGCGCGGCGAACAGGGTAAGCTAACTCGGATACTCCCTGAGCTTTTTCCGGCTTGCGAGGTTTCTCAGTACACCCTTAGCAGGGCCTTGATGGCCGGAGGGGTTTAAGAGCTCCATGTCCCACCCGCCTGGTTGAATCACGCATGCATTTACTTTTTATTTTTTAAACTCTGAGAATTCCATTTTTTTATATATATCTCTATATTATTCTGAGTATTTTTATATACTGTTTTGTTCCTACAAATATAGTTTGTTCCGTGGCTTATTCCATACCTCTCCAGTGAAGGGGCCCCTCACTGGAGATATTTAGACATTTTCCCGGGAATTGGAATTTCTTAGATATTATGTTCTACTTCATTGTTCAATAAAAGTCCTTTACTTAACTTATCAATGTATATTATATTTGTATTCGGGGCCATTTCAGTATAGTATGAAATAGCTAGTGAGTATACTTATCATAATAATTAAAAGTCAGGAGAGGTGTGCCGAAACCGCCGTGTGTGGTAGGCCTGTAAATAAGAGGGCCCACCTTAAATAGTATTTGAATAGAGGGAGAGGAGGGTGGGCCAAACTAGCATCTGGACCAGAAGGTGAATGAGGTAGGAGGGGGAGTCCCTTTTAAAGGGATATAGCCCCTCCCCCAACTTCAGGCCCTGCCTTCCAATTTGTATTTGGGGCCATTTCAGTATAGTATGAAATAGCTAGTGAGTATACTTATCGTAATAATTAAAAGTCGGTAGAGGTGTGCTGAAACCGACGTGTGTGGTAGGCCTGTAAATAAGAGGGCAAAAAAGTAATACCCATATAGTGTTATCAAAGATATTTATTAACGAAAACAAAAGACATGGAGTTAGCATATTTACGATGACATTTTCACAAACGCATGCCTTAATTCTTGTGTTGGCTGTGGTATGTAAACAGCATAAGCGGACGACTTCCAGCGGCCCAAGGTTTTTATGATGTGAACCGGGATGTCTAGGCCTGAGGCCGTGGAGGCTGCCCCTATCCAGAATTAATGCCCAGAATAGTTTGCAGCGTTTAAGCCGAGTCTGGTCAATAGTAAGCGAATATACATCACAAACTTGGCAGTAGTGAGTGTTGTGCCGTGCAGTGAAAGGAGAGGGAGTGAGGTTTGTGTAGGTGATGACTGTAGATAGTTGTTAAAAACTTTCACCGGGCACCATACGTTGTTGGTGGGGTAGTATTGAATAAGAACCTAGTGCCCAATCTGGCTGGTCTTAGTTGAAGGTAAGCTTAATATGTAGTGGTCCTGCTTTTTGTACAAGTTAGAATACAGGAAGCAATGCTTGGACTCGTGTTGCCTAGTAATGGTAAATTATCTGGGTCGTAAGAAAGCGTAAAAAGCCAAGTATATGGCAGTTTTTAGAGTGGTGTTAGTAAGGGGTTCGAACAGTGTGGTATCTAGTAGGTTTGACAAACGTTTAAACAGTTGTATGTCTATAGGCCACCTACGTTGCGGTGTAGGTCCTTGCGATTTGAGCATACCCCTAAGGAGGGTTTTAATGGGGTAGGAAGTGAGAAACCCTTGGTTGTTAGGATGTTCTGTGAACATATGATGTTGGATACCTGTGATGTATAGCTTAGTGGTATTATGCAAACATTTTTAACTTAATGTGGCAAAACGTGGCAAAAGCCACCAAAGTTACATTGTCAAACCAATTCGTGAGATGATGGTCTGCCATGAATTTCTTGTATAGGTAGTAAGCTCTATCGTATACATTATGTGTGTTTTTAGCGAGAGCGAGTTTTGTAAGTATCTTGCTGTGTTGTAATAATTCCGCTAGTCCATGATTAGATCCTGGAGTTGGGGGGCGATCGTGGCTAACGGTGGCGCTGTTGGTAGAGACACCCTGAACGCCTGAAATTGAAAGCGGGACAACTGGTCAGCGGCTGTATTATATATACCTGGTACATGGTAACATACCAGATGAAACTGATGACAGGCCGCCAACCATGTAAGACGTCTGATAAAACTCATGATGGTTAGAGAGGTAGACCGGCCTTTGTTTATGACGTGGCAAATTGCCAAGTTGTCAGAAAAACATTGAACTGGTCTACCTGCCCAAGACTGTCCCCATGTGACCGCTGCTGCTACTATGGGGTACACTTCAAAGAGTGCAGAATTCCTAAAAAAAAACAACTTCAATTTGATTAACTTCTTCCGGCCATCTACCCTATAGCCAGTTGTCCCCAAAAATGGCTGCAAAACCTGTGGAGGCTGCTGCGTTGGTCCAAATGGTAGGGGATTCCTCTGTGAGTTAGTGGAGGAACATGCTCCTGCCATTCCAGTTTGACAGCAACACGTTCCACATGTGTAAGTCTGCAGTGGCATGCAAATCAAGAGTGGTACGCTTGTGCTCGTCAGTTAGTGTCGGAAGAAGGCACAGGAGTCTGGAAATGAATGCTCTTCCTTGGGGTATAATATGGATGGCAAAATTAAGAGAGCCAATCAGCGACTGAAGCTCTTTCCTATTGCATGAGCCTATGCGTAAGTACTGCTGAATGGTCTGAGTGATGTTGTCAATCTTATCTCTAGGGAGGCTGGCTTCCATAGTTACGGAGTCCAGTTGTATCACCAGAAACTGAATGATCGTATCTGGACCTTCTGTCTTGGTGGGAGGTACTGGAACCCCTATGGTGTTAAATAAGTATGGCTTTGTGTAGACTGTTAGGGGGGGTAGAGTTATTTTCTATGAAAAGGAAGTCATCCAAGTAATGAATGACGCTATGGCACCTGCTGGTATTCAGGAGCAGCCAGCACAAGGTCTCTGCGAAAGTGTCAAATATTTTAGGACTGCTCTTGGATCCGAATGTGAGCCTTGTGAAGAAGTAATACTGGCCTCTCCATTTGATACCATGCAAATGCCACAGCGACGGGTGTATGGGGAGTAGCTTAAAGGCGTTAACTATGTCTGTTTTGCTCAACCATGCACCTACGTCTGCTGAGATGATGGTGGATATGGCGTCATTTATGGTTTTGTATTGTAAAGAAAATGCCTCTGACGTGATCAGGGAATTTAGGCTGGGTGTCACCGAAGCGTGTGGTGCGGACAGGTCTATAATGAGTCTCTGTTTGTTAGATGTTTTCCCTTTGACCAGTCCAATGGGATTTGTTCTCCAGTTAGAGAATGGAGGGTCAATAAACGGACCTAAGACAAATCCTTGGTCTTGTTCTATTTGTAGTAGGTAGTCTACTGCGTCTGTGTCACAAAGGGCGGACTGAAGGTTATTGGCTTCCCATATACCCCCTGGTATGTAAATGAGGCCAGTATGAAACCCTTGGGAGAACCAAATACTCCACAAGATGTGTAGAAGGGTGCTTGGAGAGAAGCCCTGCCAGAACATCAATATTCAAGGTAGTCAGGTAGGGTTTAACGTGCATTGTATTAGGGCACATAGCCTTTGCATGTGCCCTGAAACAATGGGAGCAGATATGCAACAGACGGCAAGCACTATAGGAGCAAGCCCCAACATTAAAATTATTACATATCTGTGACTTGCCCAAATATACGATAGGGCGACCCAGCTTGTCTCTGC
Source organism: Pelobates fuscus (assembly GCF_036172605.1). Classification (NCBI taxonomy): domain Eukaryota; kingdom Metazoa; phylum Chordata; class Amphibia; order Anura; family Pelobatidae; genus Pelobates; species Pelobates fuscus. The sequence continues at coordinate 90,415,571 of NC_086326.1, forward strand.
CCTGTTTCTCCCCCCTGGAAGTGCTTGGTGTGGCATTGTTTGGGGCATAGTCTGTGGAGACCGGACAGAGATTTTCAGCGAGCGAGGTAGCCGCACATATTGCACAAACTGGAGACCTTAGCCCGGCAAAGTGCCTGAGGAACAGTTCTGTATCCATTAGGCTCCAATCCATTCTTAGAGTGAGTAGGCGTATTCCCTAGCTTAAAAAGCTTCGGGAGCGCCAAGAAAGGGAGTTCTGCAGCTGTTGTACTGCTTTAAATAATGGTCTAAAATAATGTAATCGTGGGTATCATTGAAAATATGATCCCTAATGAAAAATAAATAAACAAATAAAACTTAAAATACCACAACCATAATATACACACTGGGGTGGGTCTGCACAATATATTAGTGATATGAAGTATAACTGGTGCTTTAAGAGGGACAGTTCAGCTGCTTGCGTTATATTGTGCACTAAGGACTTGTTAACCTGAGAAGCACAAGCAGATGACAGCTAACTGTGTCCCTTGGCATCAGAGTGTAGAAAAACCTTTTAGAAATAGGTAAATCTGTCCCAAGTATCCGCTGGTGGGAAACAAAGTATCTCTGTATAACTAAGGGAATACAGAGTTGCAGCTTGATATGCTGGAGATTCAGTGTATCAGCCCAATGGTAATTAAGGACTGGCAGAGTCAGTTGTTGCAGTAGATGCCCCTATTCCAGTGGGGACTCTAATGAACCTGCTGGAGGAGAAAAAAGATTTCTACACTTATAACAGCCCAAATCCTGTTGAGGGCTGACTAGAGTAGCTTGCTGCAGTGATTGCCCCTAATATTACAGGAGCTGTAGTAAGTCTGCTAGGGAGGAAAAAAGATTTCTACACTGTTCACTTGTGAAAACTAAATGTGGCTAGCTCTAACGTCGGTTAGGCATGACATAGACCCACTACCCTCACCCAGTGGTCACATCAAACCGTGCTGGTGAAATAAAAGAAAGAGTTACGACCTAACGTACGTTTCGGCGCTATTAGAGCGCCTTTGTCAAAGGTGAACGGGCTCCTGTTCCTCGCTGGGTTTAAATACCCGGACCGGCCGTGCATGTAACCAATCACGGCGCTGGGCGTGTCTTGCCTCTTCGCGCCAAATTTACAAATGACGTGTAGTCTGTCATTTGTCCGTGCATCCGCCCACGTGGGTGTAAGTGGGGCGGGTCTGCGGACGTAGGGAGGGTGTCAGTCATTGGCTGACTGAAGGAGGACTCCTCCCCCATATGGAAATAAGCCTACGGCTAACAGTGAACCTCACAAAGCACTGTGCGTAAAAACGCTTTGTGCATACAGACGGAAAACTCGTCTAGGGGGAATCATTGATGCCAACCACTTAAACCACATATAAGTCCTGAATAAAGTCCCCTAATAGACGGCATCTTAAGCATAGACACCCCTAATAGACGGTGTCTTAAGCATATCAGCTGGCATGTACCGATAATCCTGTATTGGGATTTAAGAGAGCAGGATTGATATATAGTTAACCCTTGCAGATATATGGAAGGGGCCGTGCAACAGAAAGAAATACGGCTCCCATAGTCATCATGGGCATGTGAAGTGGGAAGCACTGTTATTGTGGTTGCACTGGGTACCACTAAAAACTATAATATGGAGTAGACAGTATTAGCAAAACTCTTCCTGACGGGAGGTCAGATGCAATATATGCATAGAGAGCCCCTATTTCATACAGTGTAGGAAAAATCCTATTAGTGGGGGGAAGCTATAATATCACTTATTCTCCCAATAGGGCCAAATAGGAAAAAAGGGGGGGATACTAGGAATAGTGGTTTAGTGGCATAGGTAATGAGCGGTCACTTGTTATCCAGTCAAATGGGCACCCGGTAGATCACACTTCACATGTACAGAAAGAGATATCTGTTAACAAAAAGACATAAGTTAAAGACTGGACAACACAAATCTATATACATATATACACAGTGGGGATCATCATGATTCGATAAACGGGGGCTAGTGTGTCAAATTTATAAATCCAATAACACTCCCTTCTTTTAAGGGTTTGATCTAAATCTCCACCCCTTTTGCCGAATTGGATTTTTTCTATTCCCGCAAATTTGATACATTTAGGGGTGTCCATGTGGTTGGTTCTGATGTGTCTGGCAACTGACGTGTCTCTGTTAGAGGTTACAGAGTGGACATGTTCCATAATGCGTCGCTTAAATGGGCGTATAGTTTTGCCCACATATTTCATGCCACACTTACACATGAGTAAGTAAACCATTCCCTGGGTATTACAGTTGAAGAACTGTTTTATGGGAATCTCTACAGAGTTGTTGTGGTTAGTAAGGGTTTTTGACCCTTTGGCTATATATGTACACGCAACACATTTCCCACACTGGTACGTGCCGTGTATAGTCATCCAGGTGGTATTCGTTTTGTTAGGTGTAGAGAGGTAACTGGGTACAAGCATTTCTTTTTACCTCTTCTCGCTGTGATGGACACCTTAGTGGAGATGGTATCCTTTAGATGTGGATCTTGTGTTAATGACGGCCAAAAACGGCCCATCACCTTCTTTACCTCGTTCCATCCGGCATCATAGTTTGCTACACATCTAATTAGTTTCTTTGAGACCTGCTTAGGCTCGTCCAATCCATTCTTGCATTATACTGGGCGAGAGCTCTTGCCGCTTTAGTTTAAAAAGAACGGTGGTAGTCGTAAAATGATGACCCACCAAATTTGTTGCCCAGGTCTACCAGCTTGTGCATGTACAGGTCTAACTCTTCCCTTCTCTGTGGGTAAACTGAGCACAGTACATCCTTGTAAATGCCGAATGTGATAACGAAGTCTGGAATTGCTATTTTTTTGCTTAGTCTAGGATCTCTGGCCTTAAGGATCACAGAAATATCGCCATACGTATATGCGTGGTTTTCTGTGATATCCTGGAAGGTAATAAGCAGAGAGACTAGATTTACATCCTTGCCCTCCAGGGTGTCTTTTTTAAGGTTTGCTGGTACTATATGGGCTGGGTTGATCACTTCTGACCCAAGGATGGTGGGGGTATTATGATTACCAGGTTGGGCTTGTGATGGCCCTGGGATATCGGTAGCGGGTGGCTCTGGTGTCACAACTGGACCACTACGAGCTTCCAGTCTTTCCAGTCTCTCATTAATCTGCCCCATAGAAGACACTAGTGAGGCGACCATGGTATGCATATTAGCATTGCTTGAATTACTAGTGCCTTCCCCGGCATCAGAATTGTCCTGATTGGCTTGCATAAGTCTGTACAATTCTGCCTTGCGGGCCGTAGCTGGATAAGGAATACTACGTTTGCATAGTTCGGCCGTGATCCGTGGGATGGTCCATGATCTAATAGATGACGACGGGCTGCCGATGTCCCTTTTGCGTGTGGGGGTGGCAGTCCTGGTCGGTGTACTAAGCATTGATAGTTCATCTCCTTCTTCATGAATTTGGGACATGCTGAAACATATATACGTATGTAACGTGAATTTCATTATGGAGGGTGTAAAATGTTGTTTAACTAGTGCCAAATAAAACAAACAGAACTGTGTGTAGACAATTTTCACAAATGTGAAAAGACGACACACAGGGGTCAGAGGTGGTGGTACCAGCTCCACCGAAGGGCATAAACCGATATTTATTAAGAGAAAAACAATAAACAAATAGAGTCTCTACTAGATATGGGACTCTAAACCTGGTTTTATACACAAGGTCAGAGAAAGTAAGTAAGATGCAAATAGTGACTCATCAGGAAATAAGCTCGGAGTATAGCCCAAATCGTCGGTTACATGTAACCCTAAGAAGTGCCAACAAAGGCACAAAAATAATAAATGCTTTATTGGTATATATAAATAAAAGGCACTATACATGAGGGACGATTACTTTGTGGCAAGGGGTATATAAGTCATCTGGAGGTCTCAGTGATGCAGCACAAACCTTTTAACTACTATATATGTCCAGGTTGGTAAGCGCTAAACTCACTGAAGGGAGAGCCAAATAGGAAGAAAATTCAGAAAGTAGTTAATTAAATGCTACCTGGGCTCATCCCAAGGTAACCTAGTCAGCTAACCAGTAGGGAGGTCTGTAAGTCATGCACACTAGCTAACTATTAGCAAAGGCAGGGACAGCAATCCTTATAGACAGGGCTCGAGTCCTGCAGGAACGCGTGGGAACGGCGTTCCTACACTTTTTTCATGGCAGGAACGCCGTTCCCTTTGCTCCTGCAGGACCAGGGCAGCTGCCTCTTGAGCCCAGCCGGTGCTCCTCCTGAGCAGAGCCTTCACTATGCAAGCGAGCGGCATCGCATAGTGAAGGAGTCAGGACTCAGGAGCGGACAGAGGACTTACTTCCGGGTTGCTCCTCCTCCGACCTCCCCTGCCCTTTGCGTACGCGGGAGTGTCGTGACATCACGCAGAGGCAGAGTCACGGTGTTGTGTCGGCAACACTAGGGTGAGACCGTGACGGTGAGAAGGAGGGAGAAGAAGCCAAGCCAGCCAGCACCCCTGAGTCTTCAGAACTGTAAGTACATTTTATAAGGGGAGCTACTATTACTTGTTTGATGGAGGCTGGGTGATTGGAGAGGGAGGGGTAGGGTGGATGCAGATGGAGGCTGGGTGATTGGAGAGGGGGGTAGGGTGGATGGAGATGGAGGCTTGGTGGTTGGAGAGGGGGGGTAGGGTGGATGCAGATGGAGGCTGGGTGGTTGGAGGGGGGTAGGGTGTATGGAGATGGGGGCTGGGTGGTTGGAGAGGGGGGTAGGGTGGATGCAGATGGAGGCTGGGTGGTTAGAGGGGGGAAGGGTGGATGGAGATGGGGCTGGGTGGTTAGAGGGGGGGTTAGGGTGGATGAAGATGGGGGCTGGGTGGTTGGAGAGGGGGGATAGGGTGGATGCAGATGGGGGCTGGGTGGTTGGAGAGGGGGGTAGGGTGGATGCAGATGGAGGCTGGGTGATTGGAGAGGGGGGGTAGGGTGGATGCAGACAGGGCCGGTGCAAGGATTTTTGCCGCCCTAGGCAAAAGTAAAGTTTGCCGCCCCCCCCCCCCATATGACATCACAATGCCCCATGTTAACTAACACAAGTGCTGCAGTGCCGCCGTGTTTACATTAAAAGGCCTGCAGGGACAGGCTATAGACATCAGAACCACTACATTAAGCTGCAGTGCTTCTGGGGACTAAAGTGTCCCTTTAATGTGAGGTAAATTAGAGATTAGTGCAACGAATAATATACTAGATTGCCTACTTACAATCAGATGAGGATGGTGATGGGCTCTAGCTGCAGTCTGGCTCCACTCGTCTAGTGTATAACAGGCTCTCTGGAGGCTGTTTGTGTTCTGGGAGAACGGAAAGCAGCTCCATTTTTTTAAAGGCCCTTTACACAGCTCATGGTCTGGGCCCCAGGGTCCACCTTCATGTTCCACCAAATAGTTTGTTCAAAGGAGTAGGGGATGTCCTGATATGTGTGTAAGGAATGCATTGTGTGAATCTGTGTTTGTATGTGTAAGGGCTGCAATGTGTGTTTCTGTGTATGTACGGGATGCAGTGTGTGCGTCTGTAAGGGGTGCATTGAGTGTGTGTAAGGAATGCATTGTGTGTTTCTGTGTGTGTAAGGGATGCATTGTATGTAAGGGTTGAATTGCTTGTGTGTGTGTGTCTGTGTGTGTAATGCATTGTGTGTTTTTCTGTGTGCAAGGGGTGCATTGTGTGTGTGTGATGGACGTCGATCTCTCCCTCCTCCCTTGTCACTCTCTTCTCCCCCTCTCCCTCCCTCGTCACTCTCTTCTCTCTCCCCCCTTGTCCCTCTCTTCTCTCCCCCCCTTGTCCCTCTCTTCTCTCCCCCCTTGTCCCTCTCTTCTCTCCCCCCTTGTCCCTCTCTTCTCTCCCCCCCTTGTCCCTCTCTTCTCTCCCCCCCCTGTCCCTCTCTTCTCCCCCCTTGTCCCTCTCTTCTCCCCCCTTGTCCCTCTCTTCTCCCCCCTCTTGTCCCTCTCTTCTCCCCCTCCCTTGTCACTCTCTTCTCCCCTGCGTGTCCCTCTCTTCTCCCCCTCCCTTGTCACTCTCTTCTCCCCTCCCCACTCTCATTCCCCCTCCTAACCCCGTCAATTCCACTCCCTGTCAATTACTTCCCCCCACCTTGTCAATTTATTTCCCCCCCTTTCAATTTATTCCCCCACCCTGCCTGTCCATTTATTCCCGAACCCTCCCTGTCCATTTATCCCCCCTCCCTGTCCACTTATCCCCCCCCTCCCTGTCCACTTATCCCCCCCCTCCCTGTCCATTTATTCTCCCTGTCCATTTATTCCCCCCCTCCCTGTCCACTTATTCTCCCTGTCCATTTATTCCCCCCCTCCCTGTCCATTTATTCTCCCTGTCCATTTATTCCCCCCCCTCCCTGTCCATTTATTTCTCCCCCCTCCCTGTCCATTTATTTCTCCCCCCCTCCCTCTCCATTTATTTCTCCTCCCCCCCACTCTCTCCATTTATTTCTCCTCCCCCTCCCTCTCCATTTATTTCCCCCCTCCCTCCCTCTCCATTTATTTCCCCCCTCCCTCCCTCTCCATTTATTTCCCCCCCCTCCCTCCCTCTCCATTTATTTCTCTCCCCTCCCTCTCCATTTATTTCTCCCCCCTCCCTCTCCATTTATTTCTCCTCCCCCCCACTCTCTCTCCATTTATTTCCCCCCCCTCCCTCCCTCTCCATGTATTCCCCCCCCCCCTCCCTCTCCATTTATTTCCCCTCCCTCCCTCTCCATTTATTTATTTATTCCCCCCCCCTCCCTCTCCATTTATTTCCCCCCCTCCCTCCCTCTCCATTTATTTCTCTCCCCCTCCATCCCTCTCCATTTATTTCTCTCCCCCCCCCCTCCCTTTATTCCCCCCACCCTCCCTACCTATGTTGTAGCGTGGCCGAGCTCTGTACTGTCCGCGGGTACAGGGAGCTTTTGTTTCCTGTACCCGGCCGGACTAAAAGGAAGTGAACACTCAGTGTTCACTTCCTGTTAGTCCGTCCGGGTACAGGAGACAAATGCTCCCTGTACCGGCGGATCATACAGGGCTGGCCACGCTACAGTGAGGGAGTGACAGGAGGGAGCGCTGAGCGCTTCCCTCCTGTCAGCTCCTCTCTTCATGCTGCGCCCGGGCGGTGCGCCCTCATGGACGCACCAGCCCGGGCGAAGCTGCAGCTGCCTGAGGCTCTCTACAGAGCGCTCGGGCGGCTGCAGCATTAGGGGGGCCGGCGCTCCTGGCGGCGCCCCTTCCTAAGGGGCGCCCTAGGCGGCTGCCTAGTCCGCCTTAATGGTAGCGCCGGCCCTGGATGCAGATGGAGGCTGGGTGGTTGGAGAGGGGGGGTAGGGTGGATGCAGATGGAGGCTGGGTGATTGGGGGGGTAGGGTGGATGCAGATGGAGGCTGGGTGGTTGGAGAGGGGGGTAGGGTGGATGGAGATGGCGGCTGGATGATTGGATAGTGGGGGTAGGGTGGATGCAGATGGAGGCTGGGTGGTTGGAGAGGGGGGTAGGGTGGATGGAGATGGAGGCTGGGTGGTTGGAGAGGGGGGGTATGGTGGATGCAGATGGAGGCTGGGTGGTTGGAGAGGGGGTAGGGTGGATGGAGATGGGGGCTGGATGATTGGAGAGTGGGGGAGGGTGGTTGGAGAGGGTGGTTGGAGAAGGGTAGATGGAGAAGGGGGAAGGGGGAATGGAGAAGGGGGTAGGGGGAATGGAGAAGGGGGGAGGGTGGATGGAGGGGGCAGGGGGCTAGTGTAAAAATAAATCAAATAACCCTAATATCACCACATTTGTTTAACCCCTTAAGGACGGCGGGCGTTCTATGCTGTCCCTAGGGAACCGGCTCTAAATGCCGGAGGGCGGCATAGAACGCCCAAACAGTCCTTTAACTAAGTGTATTTTGATATTAATATATATATATATATATATATATATATATATATATAGGAAACATGGGGGGATGGTTGTGCATTGTGCATTGTTTATTATATATATATATATATACATATATATATATATAACTATATATGTATTATCAAAGTACACGTACAATGATATTGATTTAAATATTTATTTATTGCATAGCTAATTTAATTAGTTTCAACTGTTCTGTATATATTTGTTTATTGCATGTGAATTTTGCAGTTGTTTGTGTAAACTGGCACTTTACAATAAATGTTGCACTGAATTTTCTGTGAAATATATATATATTTTTTTTGAGGGGGCGGGGGGGGGGGGGTGTCAGTGGATCTTGGGTGAGTTCCCACACTTTTTTTTCCCAGGACTTGACCCCTGTGTGTGTGTGTGCTGGATTATGTCTGTGTGTGCTGGATTATGTGTGTGTGTGTGTGCTGGATGATGTGTGTGTGTGTGTGTGTGCGCGTGCAGGATGATTGTGTGTGTGCGTGCTGGATGATGTGTGTGTGTGTGTGTGTGCTGGATGATGTGTGTGTGTGTGTGTGTGCTGGATGATGGGGGGAAGCATTTGTTTTTTAAATTTAATGTGTTAAGGTTTTTTTTGTGTTATTCCCCCCCTCCCTGCTTCTTACCTTGTCAGGGAGGGGGGACATCGCCTGGTGGTCCGGTGGAGGGAAGCAGCCGCTGCACACAGGGGCCTTCACACGCCACGCCGTGTTCCTCTCCAGCACTAACTCTCGCGAGACTCGCCTGTGCGGAGCGTTGCCATGGTAACCCGTGGCAACGCTCTTACAGCCGCGGGTCTCGCGAGAGTTAGTGCTGGAGAGGAACACGGCGTGTGAAGGCCCCTGTGTGCAGGTAGCAGGGCCGGTCCTGCAGGACTGGTAACGGGAACGGCGTTCCTGCTTTGGAAAAAGTGCAGGAACGCCGTTCCCATGCGTTCCTGCAGGACTCGAGCCCTGCACACACATAATCCAGCACACACACACACACACTTCATCCAGCACACACACACACACTTCATCCAGCACACACACACACACATCATCATCCAGCACACACACACACACACATAATCCAGCACACACACAGACACACATCATCCAGCGCACACACACATAATCCAGCACACACACACATAATCCAGCACACACACACACACACACACATCATCCAGCGCACACACACACACTTCATCCAGTTCACACACACTTCATCCAGCACATACACACATCATTCAGCGCACACACACACACACACACATCATCCAGCACACACACACACACTGCATTCATTATACACAATCTGCACTTACTACAAACACACTACATTCATTATACACACTCTGCACCCATTACAAACACACTACATTCACTATACGCACTCTGCATTCATTATACACACTCTGCACTCACTACAAACACACTAAATTCACTATACACCCTGCACTCACTACACACACAACATTCACTATACACACTCTGCATTCATTATACACACTCTGCATTCACTACACACACACACTACATACACTGCATTCATTATACACACTGCACTCACTACAAACACACTACATTCACTATACACACTCTGCATTCATTATACACACTCTGCACTCACTACACACTACATTCACTATACACACTCTGCATTCACTCCAAACACACTACATACACTGCATTCATTACACACTCTGCATTCATTATACACACTCTGCATTTATTATACACACTCTGCATTCATTATACACACTCACTACATACACTGCATTCACTATACACACTGTATTCATTATACACACTGCACTCACTACAAACACACTGCATTCACTATACACACTCTGCATTCATTATACACACTACATTCACTATACACACTCTGCATTCATTATACACACGCTGCACTCACTACACACTACATTCACTATACACAATCTGCATTCACTACAAACACACAACATACACTGCATTCATTATACACACTCTGCACTCACTACAAACACACTGCATTCATTATACACACTCTGCACTCACTACAAACACACTGCATTCATTATACACACTCTGCACTCACTACAAACACACTACATTCATTATACACACTGCACTTACTACAAACACACTGCATTCATTATACGCACTCTGCACTCACTACAAACACACTGCATTCATTATACACACTCTGCACTCACTACAAACACACTAAATTTATTATACACACTGCACTCACTACAAACACACTACATTCATTATACACACTGCACTTACTACAAACACACTACATTCATTATCCATACTCTGCATTCACTACAAACACACTGCATTCATTATACACACTCTGCACTCACTACAAACACACTAAATTTATTATACACGCTGCACTCACTACAAACACACTACATTCATTATACACACTGCACTTACTACAAACACACTGTATTCATTATACACACTCTGCACTCACTACAAACACACTGCATTCATTATACACACTCTGCACTCACTACAAACACACTACATTCATTATACACACTGCACTTACTACAAACACACTGCATTCATTATACACACTCTGCACTCACTACAAACACACTGCATTCATTATACACACTCTGCACTCACTACAAACACACTGCATTCATTATACACACTCTGCACTCACTACAAACACACTACATTCATTATACACACTGCACTTACTACAAACACACTGCATTCATTATACACACTCTGCACTCACTACAAACACACTGCATTCATTATACACACTCTGCACTCACTACAAACACACTAAATTTATTATACACACTGCACTCACTACAAACACACTACATTCATTATACACACTGCACTTACTACAAACACACTACATTCATTATCCATACTCTGCATTCACTACAAACACATTGCATTCATTATACACACTCTGCACTCACTACAAACACTACATTTATTATACACACTGCACTCACTACAAACACACTACATTCATTATACACACTGCACTTACTACAAACACACTGCATTCATTATACACACTCTGCACTCACTACAAACACACTGCATTCACTACAAACATACTAAATTTATTATACACACTGCACTCACTACAGACACTACATTCATTATACACACTGCACTTACTACAAACACACTACATTCATTATCCATACTCTGCATTCACTACAAACACACTACATTCAATATACACACCCTGCACTGCACTATATGCATAGGAGTGTAATTTTATTTTTTTTAAGCCCCCCCCCCCCCTCCTATGCATATAGTGCAGTGCAGGAATCTTGGGTGAGTTCCCACACTTTTTTCCCCAGGACTTGACCCCTGTATTAAACCACACAGACTGGTGATCACTAGATCCTAAACTTTCACCTACAGTAATATCTGATATCAAATCTCCATTTGTTAACAGCAAATCTAGTATGGCCACCTTACAAGTTGGCTCCTCAATGAATTATTTTAGAGATAATCCAAGTAGGGAGTTTAGAATATGTGTACTCTTGGCACAAGCAGCTATTTTGATTTTCCAGTTTACATCAGGAAGATTAACCCCTTAACGACGAGTGACGGACGAGGTCCGTCACTCAGGGGAATGCGTTAATGACGAGTGACGGACCTCGTCCGTCACCCGTTAAAATTAACTCCAGATCGCCGCAATCGCGGCGATCGTGGGGTTAATGGTGCTCCGGTCTGCCTCTGCATTAGAGGCAGACCGGGAGCACCGGATCTGGCTGCCCCAGTACATGTGCCCGCTCTGACAGCATGTCTGAGCGGGCACATGTGCTCTGTATACTCACCTCCGCCTCCCTGCACTTCCGGGTTCAGTGTGAAGTGCAGGGAGACGGATCAGTGTTGATCCTGCCCCCTGGTGTTAAAAAAATAAAGTTTATTTAAAATCCCACCCCCCTTTGCCACCCTTTACCCATTTTAATAAAAAATGAACCCCTTCCCTGCCAATTGATCACTGACTACAGTGATCAATTGGCAGCGATTACATTTTACTATGATCTGATTTTTTTTTAACCCCCTGAGGGTTAATTATTATTTTTTTTAACCCTCAGGGGTTAAATTTATTTTATTAATTAATTTAAATATTTAAAAATTATAAATTTAGCTAGCTGGGGAGGGTGGAAGTTAGTGGGGAATTGGGGGATTTAGTATTAGGCTAACTAGGGGTTAACGTTAAAAAAGTTTAAAAATAAGCTTTAAAAAGTTAAAAAATTAAGTTAAAAAAAGTTTTAATAACGTTTAAGTAAAAAATTAAAAAAATAAACCCTTTACCCAGTCCAAATAAAAATTAACCCCTTCCCTGCCAGTCGATCACTGCCTACAGTGATCAAAATACAGATCACAGTATTATACTGTGATCTAATTTTTTTTAACCCCTGACGATGAACTTTTATTTATTTTTTAACCCTCAGGGGTTAAATGTATTTAATTAACTAATTTAAATATTGTATAATTAAATATTTTGCTAGCTGTGGTGGGTGGGAGTTATGGGAAAATTGGGAATTTACTGTTAGTGCTGCTTACTGCTAGTTAGGGGTGAACGTAAAAAAAAAGCTTAGAAAAATGTTAAATCTGTAAAAAAAAAGTTTTACGAAAGTTTAGGAAACTTTAAAAAAATTAATAAGCAAAACAAAAGTTTAAAAAATAGTTTTAAAAAGTAAAAAAAGTTTTAAAAAGTAAAAAAAATACATTTAATACACCTGGTACAAGCTAGCGGAAAAATGATCCTACGCTAAGGTTCAAAATATGCCTTTTGAAATACCCTGGGATGTCTTCTTTAAGAAATGGTATGGCTTTATGGGGTATTTGGTTTATATAGCCTGGTAAAATACTCTAAAATGGGACATGGGCACAGCGTAAAAATGTAAAGTTTGAAAAAAAATGGAATGGCTGTGTCCCAAATGTGCCCCTCCGACAGGGCCGCCATCAGGGCATGACAACCATAACAGTTGTCATGGGCCCGGCGGCCCTGGGGGGCCCGGCCGCCCGGGCCCCACGTGTGGGGCCCATCGGGTGGCCCACACACTTAGGGCCACCCGATGAGTCCCCTCCTTCAGGGGCCCGGTCAGCGCTATGGCCGTTGTATAGCGCGACCGGGCCCCTTTAAAAAAAAAAAAGCAGCCGCAAGTGCTGCTGGGAGGAAGTGCTCACTTCCTCCCAGCTCACTCCGCGCGGGAGGAGCGCGCCCGCCCAGCCGTAAACAGGGAGAGCCCAGCAATGAAGAGGGAGCAGCGCCGACTCCCATCATCCCCAGCCACCCTTCTGCAAAGAAAAGGTAAGAGACAGGAGGGTGGCTGGAAAATGAGCTGTGTGTGTGCATGTATGTATGTCTGTCTGTATGTATGCATGTATGTGTATGTATGTCTGTATGTATGTATGTGTATGTCTGTCTGTGTCTGTATGCATGTATGTGTATGTCTGTATGTATGTCTGTCTGTATGCATGTATGTGTATGTCTGTATGTATGCATGTCTGTCTGTATGTATGCATGTCTGTGTGTCTGTATGCATGTCTGTGTATGTCTGTATGTATGTATGTGTATGTCTGTATGCATGTATGTCTGTCTGAATGTATGTCTGTCTGAATGTATGTCTGTCTGTCTGTATGTGTATGTCTGTATGCATGTATGTCTGTGTGTCTGGATGCATGTATGTGTATGTATGTCTGTCCGTATGTCTATGTATGTATGTATGTCTGGATGCATGTATGTCTGTATGTATGTCTATGTATGTGTGTCTGTATGTCATTATATATGTATATATGTATGTCAGTATGAATGTATGTCTGCATATTATTATGAACGTAGGTCTGTGTGTATGGATGTCTGTATGCATGTATGTCTGTCAGTATGTCTGTATATATGCATGTATGTCAGTCTGTATGTCTGTATGCCATTATGAATGTATGTGTGTATGGATGTCAGTGTCTGTATGTATGAGTGTATGTATGTATGTATGTTGGGGTCTGTATGTGTGTGTGTATGTGTCTGTCACTATGTATGCCTGTGTGTATGTCTCAGTATGTGTGTGTCAGTATGTATGCCTGTATGCGTGTATGTCTGTTTCAGTATGTGTGTCTGTTAGTATGTATCAGTGTGTGCGTTTGTGTCTGTGTGTGGACCCAGTGAGCGGTATTTGGAGGCGGGCCCCAGGGGGCCCAGACCCTGAGCTGAGTTAGGGGCCCCAAAATTTCTGGTGGCGGCCCTGCCCTCCGATGTCCACATATACCTGGCAAAGGTACATACGGGGGTATTTTTGTACTCAGCAGACATAGCTGAGCAACATATGAAGTATTATACAGTGGTAGTACACATAAGGTTTGCAAAATATACTGTGCAAACTCACTTTGTGTGTCAAAAAGGCAGAAAAAACGCTTATTACCACTACACCTGGTACAAGCTAGCGGAAAAATGATCACACGCTAAGGTTCAAAATATGCCTTTTGAAATACCCTGGGATGTCTTCTTTAAGAAATGGTATGGCTTTATGGGGTATTTGGATTATATAGCCTGGTAAAATACTCTAAAATGGGACATGGGCACAGCGTAAAAATTGAAAGTTGGGAAAAAAAAAATGGAATGGCTGTGTCCCAAATGTGCCCCTCCGATGTCCACATATACCTGGCAAAGGTACATACGGGGGTATTTTTGTACTCAGCAGACATAGCTGAGCAACATATGAAGTATTATACAGTGGTAGTACACATATGGTTTGCAAAATATACTATGCAAACTCACTTTGTGTGTCAAAAAGGCAGAAAACACTACCACTACACCTGGTACACGCTAGCGGAAAAATGATCCCACGCTAAGGTTCAAAATATGCCTTTTGAAATACCCTGGGGTGTCTACTTTAAGAAATGGTAGGCCTTTGTGGGGTAGTTTGAATTTAAAACCTGCGAAGATGCTTGGAAATTGCACTTAGGCCCGGCGTCAAAATTCAAAGTTCGGTAAAAACTGATATGGCTTGGTCTCCTATATGGCACTGTAGCTTCACGAAATAGTGCCATAGACATACAATGGGGGTGTCCTTTTACTCAGAAGACTTAGCTGAGCATAATTTGGGGGGGGTTGAACTTAGTGGCACATATGAAATATACAAAATGCCCAGCAAAAATGCAATCTGTATGTAAAAAATGCACAAAATTATTTTTTACCACATACTTTGGCATGTAATGGTAAAAAAATGGGGGCATGTTAAGGCACAATATGCACCTTATGAGATACCCTGGGGTGTCTACTTTTACAAATGGTAGGCCTTTGTGGGGTTTTTTTGAACAGTCAAACTGTTATAAGACCCCAAACGGAAGCATAGGCTCATTAAATACGTCTCTCAAAATTTTACTGTGAATACTGAAAAGGACAGGTCTCCTGTATGGCACTGTAGCTTCACGAAATAGTGCCATAGACATACAATGGGGGTGTCCTTTTACTCAGAAGACTTAGCTGAGCATAATTTGGGGGGTTTGAACTTAGTGGCACATATGAAATATACAAAATGCCCAGCAAAAATGCAATCCGTATGTAAAAAATGCACAAAATAATTTTTTACCACATACTTTGGCATGTAATGGTAAAAAAAATGGGGGCATGTTAAGGCACAATATGCACCTTATGAGATACCCTGGAGTGTCTACTTTTACAAATGGTAGGCCTTTGTGTTTTTTTTTTGAACAGTCAAACTGTTATAATACCCCAAATGGAAGCATAAGCTCATTAAATCCGTCTCTCAAAATTCTACTGTGAATACTGAAAAGGACAGGTCTCCTATATGGCACAGTAGCTTCCCGAAATAGTGCCAAAGACATACAATGGGGGTACCGTTGTACTCAGCAGAAGTAACTGAACACATAATAAAACTTTGTACAGGAATAGCACACACCAACTTTACAAAATACACATGAGAAGTTCTTTGTTATAAGTTTGTGTGCGAAAACCC
Organism: Pelobates fuscus; assembly: GCF_036172605.1. Classification (NCBI taxonomy): domain Eukaryota; kingdom Metazoa; phylum Chordata; class Amphibia; order Anura; family Pelobatidae; genus Pelobates; species Pelobates fuscus. The sequence goes on from NC_086326.1 coordinate 90,431,449, forward strand.
CCAAAAAACACAATTTTACTCCAATATTTAGCAGAGGTTGGCGGTAAAATGGCTACGTAGAAAGTGTCAAAACAACTTTAGGTAAATAGCCTGTGGTGTCTACTTTATATAAATATATACTTTTGTGTGGCAATTTTGTTTTCTTTTATGGCTATAAAGCTTACAAGACAAACATACCAAATTCTAAAATCGCTCCATATTAAAAGTTTATTTTACTCCTTGTGCTTTGTGACCTGTAACTACCAAAAAAAAACTGAAAATCCCAGACACATTATATATTCTGTAAATCAGAACAACTAAATGAATTTATTTTTAATTACTTTCCTTAACCTGCACTAATTAGGCACACATTATTATTGCAAAAACTGTAAAATCTAAATTTTTCATTTTTTTTGCATTTTTCTGTATTTTTTTATAATAAATAAGCATGTATATATATATATATGTTACATCAAATGAAAGCCCTTTCTTTCCTTTAAAAAACGGTATATAATATGCGTTGGTGCAATAAATTAGTCAAATGCAAATTGCAGTTGAACGCAAACAGCAAAAAATGCAAAAAATGCCGTTGTCATAAAGTGAAAGACAAGCTTCCGAAGCTCTGTCCTTAAGGGGTTAAAGTCACCCATTATGATAACTTCCCCCTTCAATGTCAGTTTAGCTATCTCCTCAACTAGTAGATTATCTAACTCTTTTATTTGTCCAGAAGACCTATAAATGACACCTACATGTCACGGTTCCGGAACCTAACACGCTAACAGGTCACAGAAAGGAAGGGTGCAATACACTAAGAATAGTCAGGAGACAAGCCAAGTAAAGGGAGCCAGAAAACAGGAGAGCGAGAAACAAGCCGAGGTCAAAGGAATGGAGAATATAGGAAAATCGGAATAACAAGCCAAAGCATCGGTAACCAGAGAGAAACACGTGCAAACTGCAATACAGGTATCACAAGACCACAAAAGGGCACCGAGAGACAGGAAAGGTAAGTATATAAATTCTGTGCTTAATTCTGATTGGATAACTTCCAATCAGAATTAACAATCACACGTGGGAGATATTTACACCTGCCACTGTGATTATGGTACTGTGTCTTTAATGCCGGGTCACGTGACTGACCCCGGCGTTCGTATAAATGCGCGGGGTCCCAGCGTGCAGCGTTATACATGCTGCCACTGCGAGGCAAGGAGGAGGACGGGACTCGCCGACAGGTAGGGGAAGGGGAGACCGCCCTGACACTACATGAGTTACTGCGCGATTACTAAATATTACAGTAACCCAAACTGACTATTTTCACCTCACTAATTTGTATTGGGTTAGACTTTATGCCATCCTCCACCTACAGGGCTACCCCTCCCCTTTCTGGCCTTCTCTGTCTTTTCTATATAAAGAGTATGCTGGTATTGCTATACCACAGGGAGGTGTTCCTGCTCCCAGTTAAAAAAAAATGCTGCTATGTTTTGAATTCAGCCTTATAAAGCACTTTAGCAAATCAGTCTTTGATATAATTTTTTTTTTTTTTTAAATGGAGCATCTCAACAAAAGGTTTCGGTGATTTCAAATTTGTTTTTCTTTTTTAATAATATAAATTTCTCTTTCAGTCAATCAAATAATTTTTAGACCTCTTGGTAAGTCATTTGTAGACCTCTTGGTAATATAATGTTTTCCAGTGAGTGAAGATCTCCTTACAAAAGTATATTTGAAAGGATATGTGAGAAAGTTCAATTGATGAACAGAAACAAAGGCAAAATAACTGGCAGAGGCAAAGTACACTGAGTAGGTAAGAGATATTAAAATACAATTACCAGAATGCATTTTATTTTTTCCTGTACAAATAAACAGTAAAGTTTGCCTTCAAATATTTGATTTTGTTGAATGATTTACTTTACTATTTCAGCACAGGCTTCTTTGGAATTATGTTAGCAGATGGTATATGGATAAAAAAAAAAAAACAGTTGTTACAAAATAATACTCAAACATTTCAGCATTGTTTTTCTTTATTACAAGTTCTACACAACTACAAGCTCGATTAATTTATGTTATTATCAGCAGGGTCTTAAAACAATGTAGACCTCCATTTTTGCACTTCAAATTATCACAATCACAAAACTTGTCAAATGATTTATCTACAGAAGTCACTATAAATGTCTATGTGGATGTTTTGATCATTTAAAAATCTTATCCAAAATGATTAAATTGAAGGGGAATGGCTATCTGTAAAAACTGACTAGACGTGTTGGTGAGGAGATCTGGCTTCAGACACCACAAACTGCTAAACTGTCACAAAATTGGAGGAAATTTTACTCACAAAATATGATTTTGAACCCCCAACAGAGAAATGGGGAAAGCTGAGCCTTAGCTTTCATATCTGTATTCAGGATCCTGAAGGCATCAGCCGCCCGTACAGATGCTCCCAGTGACATTATTGCAGCCACTCTGGACATTTCCATTAAGATGGCTCTTCTTGCCCCATCAAGAAATCCTCCCACTGTTCCTATAGAAAGTTATTAAATTAAATTCTTCGATGACTTACCATTCTCGGTCTTGCTGGCGAGATTGCAGTTTCCTACCGGTCACTAGGTGTTTAAGAGAAAACGGCGTTCGATACAGGTGGGGTGCATCGGGATCCTTGGTAGTGCCCTGTGGCAGAACACCCTACGAAAAACCTGACTGCCCTGCAGCTACTACATGCACACGGCCCATTGCACCATGTGAGGCTATGGTTCAAGCTACTGACAGCATTTCCCTGGAAAGGGATGGTCAGAGTGCAAGTAAAGAAACTAAAAGCCTCAACTACAGAATCCTCCATAGGACACTTGATTAAGAGGAGTGGGACGTAAGAGGTCAGCCAGACCTCATCAGGGTTACTATGAGACCTAAGCCCTATCAATGTTTTAAATTGCAGTTTGCAATTCTTCTTTGACTGAAGCAAATTATCTACTTTCTCTGTCGTTGAACACTGTCAGAGGGAATGTAGCAGTGTCCGTCAGTAAGTGGGAATGGGTAAATGGGGTAGTGGGGATGGGAGCTGCCAATAGTCAGCACATTCTATTGGACATAATGCTATGAATGGGGAGGGTGCCTGATATAATGCTATGAATGGGGAGGGTGCCTGATAGGCTTTCATGTTATGGCGAGTGGTCCCACAGCTCCCAGCTGGGCACTGTGTCGGTGTACAACTTATGCCACCTACAACCTAAGTGCATGCTACCTTTCTAGTTAGGAGGGAAGTGAGTGTGCCATTAGAGAGTGTCAGAGATAATGGAATAATTGGTGCGTGAGTGAAGTGATTGATGAACAAACAAAAGCTCATTCGTTTTTAGTCTTCTCTGAGCCACTACTAGCAAGGCTTTTTTTATGACATGATTGTATATTATTAAACAATGTGGAAAATGTGTCTTTGCTTGACATTTCTATGTGATTCCACAACATAAATAAATATTCAATAATTAAATTGAGGACTTAATGATTTCAAAAGTAGCTTTATTATAGAGGGATAATGAAACATTCTAAATGTATTCACTAACTAGGAATTGACCAGTGAATTGAAAACATAACACCATGAAGTCTAAATTAAATGGTAGATTTCTGAAAGTGAAAAAAAATTGGTTTGACCAAACAGAAAAATTCTTTCTGGTTCTACGCCACTCAGGTATACCTGCTTCTTTTTCCTTCACACTCTGGTTATAGATCACTATTTTATGTTCTTATACGTATCTTTATTACTTATAGTTCACAGTCAGGCTCCTCCTTTCCCATTCAAGTTACGATCACATCCATTCTTTTTTTTTCCGTGTGATCAATGAACAATTATAGGTGTATTACCACAACAGCAGACACATGCATTTCGAAATCATTACACAGTACTTACAAGACATGGTAGAGGTACATTTTGCACACATTTTGTAGTTATTGTGGACTGATATATTATAATGAGAGAGTTAACAAATAAAACAATTGTGGTGTGGGACACCAGGCACAGTGCAAGCATCTAAGTGCTAAAAGATGGATTAGGTATATAGCGTCAGGTAGGATGTCCTAATATGGTAGTCGAGCCCCAGCTCTGTTTCAAGGGCTAGAGGTGGAGAGTGTGCTTTAAGGCGCCATATTTATGGACACTATTTGTCTGGTGGTTTAATGTGGCCTTCCTTTAGAGGGTCTAGTACATTAAAAAGGCCTGAGCCCATTATCAGCTATGGCCAAGTGGCACACTCTCTGCATTGCACTGTGCGCAAAGGGATATGTCTGTCAGGATCGGGACAGGGATCCAACACGCAGAGTACAAAGAGTGGAAAGGTACGTATACCGGGCCTTAGAATGGCCGGACTAACGTACCGAGAGTAAAGAATAGTCAGAGACAAGCCGAGGTCGAGGGAACGAGAAGACAGATAAGCGAGAGACAAGCCGGGTCAAGGGATAACAGAGAAACAGAGTAGTACAACGAGCCGAGTCAAAACCAAAAGAGCAAACTAGAATACCAGAGCACTGAGTGACTAGACAAGCTAGAACCACGACAGGGCAATGAGCTGAAGTAAGGAGTAAGCTTAAATACCCTGGCTCTGGATGGAAATCACGCCTCTGACAAGTACCGATTGGATATCGGATACTTGAGTGACAGATTGCTCGTGCTAGCGTCATGACGTCACGTATTGAGCGTCCTGATAGAAAAGGACGTGGATTCCTCGCGGCCGGTGTTTAAGTGACTGGATGAACCGCGAGGAACGGAGGAAACAGCTCGCCTGGACGGATACACCACCAAGTCTCTACCTCCCTTAGAGGTAGAGGCCTCAGGTACCCTGACAATGTCATAATAATGGTGACAGCTATGCGTAGTTGTGACATGTCTCATAAACATTGCTAGTTCGAGTCGAGTTGTGTAGGAGCTGTGGTAGTATTATACAGCCGAGCTGAGCCGATAGGGTATAATTCTAGTTACCGCATAGTTTCCTTAGTGCTCGGTGGGAGTCAGGGGTAGGGAGCTCCGTCTCTAACAATTCGTTTTGCAATTCATTTTGTTCTGAATTTAAATTCTGACGAATTTCGGCAATTCGGACATTCGGATGCCGAATGCCGAATTTCTGAATTACCGAACCTTTTGCACATCCCTATCCGTCACTATTAATACCCTTATTAATTAATACCTTTTGCGTCTTATGGACTGCTTGCTTGATAGGTTCAACCTAAAGTCTGTTAAAAAAACAAAACATTTGCATGGTAGGTTACTCTAACAAAACATAATAGACAAATATACAGGTATAAGGCTGCAGGTAGTGAAGGTTAAGTCAGTTCTTGGTGCCTCTTTTCTCTCTGGTCATGAAGACCCATACAGTGTCCGCATTCCAAGGTTGGGGGCATGGCTGTGTTGTTGAGGCCTCCTTGTGTTTAGGAAGTCCTAGTGCCGCCATTAATGATGGACCGTCTTTAGGATTTGTGGTCTTGAGGTGTAATTTTTGGAGCCCGGTGTCAGAAAAAACTGCATCAGCGATATCAGCAGGATGCTCTGGAGGTAATGGCAGTGTATGGGTATGGGAATACTGCGGGATGCCTCCAATTTGTGCGGATTGGAGTAGGTGGCTCAGGAGCTCGAGTAAAGCACGTCTGCTTTGTTGCGGTGTCAGGCTCCGCCCCCCGATTACATCCATTCTCAAAGGTATGTGAAGTTGCATCCTTCTGTTCACTGTATTTCCTTTCTTTCCTTAGTACATGATTAATTGGTGTATTTACTTCAATAGGTGCACACTTACTACAGTTCTTCCCTTTGAATCATTCTTGTCTACCAAGGTACGTACGTTTATCGATTAAGCTCAGAACAAAGGAGTCAATCTCCTGTCTAGGTTGTTAGGCTGTTAGGTTCAGGGGCTGGCCCTCATTTAGTATAATTAATTTTAAGGCTAAGGCTAACTCCCCGCCTCCTCATGGAGGTTTTTTAGCCTGCTTCATAGTTATAGCCTTGCATACCCTTCTGCAGGGTCATAGTCAGGGCCTCATGTCACGGCCACGTGTTTTATGACTTTTTAATTGTCACAGAAAGGCCGTCACCCCATCACTTTGCAAAGTGGCCACGAACCCCCTCAAGCCTTTCATCGTTATATGGTAACTAATAGGGCCTCACCTGTCACTAGGTAGGTAATATTTCGCCTGCCAGCACTAGCTAGCAAGCCAGTTCTGTATTTGGTATGCTCACCCAAGTTGGCATGTGGCATTGTCATTCATTACATTATTTTTTTCTCTATACAATGTCGAAGAATCAGGTCCAGCCAGGCCCTGCACCCCAGTCAAACCTGGTTCTCCTGCAGAATCACTTGTCCCTGCTACTCCCAGGTCACTGAGGTCTTGGACCATATCTAAGCATTTCACCGGCTTGGAGCCCCCATCCTATGTGCTACGTTCTTCCATTTCACAATCTACCAACTTGAGCCACTGCAAAGCAGTCCCTCCCATTCTGCCAAAGGCCCATCCGTCAGTCAAGAACGTGGCCAAAAGGAGAAGCTTGCAGGCCCATAATTTTCTTGGGCAAGGCACAGGTGTGCAACAATTTCAATGCTGGCACACGCAGCTTCAGTACTTGCAAGTTGTTGCACATCTGCTTGATCTGCTTCAGGGCACACATAAAATCGATTTGCCCCTCCAAGCTTTTCCCCAAGAAAATGACTGACAGAGGTCGACATTTACGCCCTTTCCTTTCACTTATGCTCACACCCCTCACCTCATGGTGGAGTTTCAGATCTCCAGACTTCCACTGGACTTGTAGCACTCCATTCAGGAATGCTGGGATGTCCCAACATGCTCTCAGCCTCTGCCGAACCCTTGACTGTGGATGAGTTATTTTGCAAAAAAACCCAACCAGTTTTCATGATAGGCCCATTTCCTCTACCACCTTTTTCTACATGGTGCACTAACCCCATAGGCATTGTTACTAACAGAAACTCTAATAAAACAAGTTTGATCATAGATCTATCCGCTCCTCATTCGTCACACACACCAAGGCTCAATTCACTTATACCAGCTGAAGAATTTTCCCTCCACTAGGCCACATTGAATAATGCCATTCAAGCTATTTTGCACACAGGGTACCATGCTTTGATAAGCAAAATAGACATATCCAATGCTTTCAAATTATCACCAATACACCCATCTCCATATGGCACATTTATGGCATTAAGTGGAGGGATAGGTGCTACTTCGCCACCAGGCTCTTTTTTGGTTCCAGGAGCAGCCCTATATTATTTGACATTTTTGCAGAGACTCTTCGCTGGCTGCTCCTGAATGTTGTCAGGTGTCCCATGGTCATACACTACCTGGACGTCTTTCTGTTGTTGGAATTAGGTTCTCGGACACTACGCAGCATTCTCAGCACTACGGCTCTCTTTTACACATTGGGTGTCCTCCTGTCTCTAAAGCGTTGACATCACACTGGATACGGCTTTGTTGCAGACAAGCCTCCCTGATTTGAAATTACTTTGCATCAGGGAAGATTTGGGTCAATTCTTCCGAAATGGTTTGTGTACACGTAGAGATCTTCAGTCTTCTGGGATCTCTCAATTTTCCTATTTGTATCAGTTTGCATGGTAGATCCTTCATCTCTCATCTTCTCTGACTGAACCGGCACTGTGATTATCGGAGTTCCACATACATGGAATGAGGATCATTTGGCACTTAAGACCCAAACCCTTGCCTAGGTAGAGGCTTTTTTCAGGGGTTTTACATAAGGAGAAACACAGCACAGAGCCAGGGACCGTGACAGCCCTTTCAGGGTAAGGTATGTTCAACAGAGTTCATGGTTTGCCACAATAACCCCCATTATGGCATAACATTTGGAAAAGTATAAAACCCAGGGTACTCAAAATGGGCCACAAACACTGGCCAAAAGTTAACTTTTATATTTGTTTTTTGGGGGAATTTTTACAAGTAAACTGCACTTTTACCAATTATATCAGTATTATACATTTTATTGCTCTAAAACAATCATATTTGTGTAGAGTAATATCTCACAAGTATAACGGTAGCCATCATGTACACACAAGCAGTCAAGACAGTCAAACACAGGCAGGCGGGCAAACAGTCTCACAAACAGGCAGGCAGGCACACACACACAGGCAGTCAGATAGACAGTAAGACACAAAGGCAGGTAGTCACACAGACAGTCACACATACAGGCAGACAGGCAGTCACACAGACAGAGAGTCTCACACATACACAGGCATGCAGACACACAGGCAGGCAGTCACATACACACAGGCAGGCAGACAGTCACACAAAGGCAGACGGGCAGACAATCACACACACAGGCATTCAGACAGTCACACACAAAGGCAGGTAGTCACACAGACAGTCACACATACAGGCAGGCAGACAGTCAGTCACACACACACACACACAGGCATGCAGACAGTCACACAGACAGACACACACACACACACACACAGGCATGCAGTCACACAGACAGTCTCTCTCTCACACACACACACAGTCATGCAGACACACAGGCAGAAAGTCACACAGTCTCACACACACACACACACACAGGCATGCAGACACACAGGCAGACAGTCACACAGTCTCACACACACACAGGCATGCAGACACAGAGGCAGACAGCCACACAGACAGTCACACACACACACAGACAGGCAGTCACACACACACACACACACAGACATACAGACTTACCTCTTTCCATTTTGGCTGGAAGGGGAGTGGATGCACTTGGTTGTAGTCCTTCTTTCATCCTTCTTCCTGTGCAGGGGCTTTGGGTATTAGACTCGCCTCCGCCTCGCGATAAGCCCTGCCTCCGCCGGCCGTTAAGCCCCGCCCCCGCTGCCGCGATATATATATATATATATTTTTTTAAATAGACCTGGGTGGAGAATAATTAATCCTCCACCCGGGCACCTATTTTAGCTCCCCTGACACCGGCCATGTGTGAGCTGTGTCGGCTGTCAGGGTGCCCCCTGCTCCATGGCGCCTTGTGCGGCCGCACAGCTCGCACACCCCTCAGTCGGCCCTGACTAGCAAAACCGTTAACAGATTTATTCAACCAGTCATTGTTAACGGGAGTAGTCCCAGAAGTGTGGAAATTAGCGAATGTTGTGCCCATTCACAAGAAAGGTAGTAGGGAGGAGTTGGGAAATTAAAGGCCAGTAAGCCTTACTTCAGTAGTTGGAAAAGTAATGGGCATCATGTCAAAGGATAGGATTGTTGCACATCTAAAATCACATGGATTTAAAGATCAGAAACAACATGGGTTTGCTTCAGGGAGGTCATGCCAAACTAATCTTATTGATTTATTTTTTTTATTATGTAACAAAAATAATAGATAAGGGTGGTGCAGTAGACATTGCTTACCTAGATTTCAGTAAGGCTTTTGACACTGTTACACGTAGAAAGCTTATCCATAAACTGCAATCTTTAAGTTTGGATTCCAATAATGTCAAATGGGTTAAAAACCCAAGGGCAGAGTACAGAATATTTGATAGAGTCCTAACCTCAACATCGGAGGAAAGGAATTTTTAGGGGTAATAATTTCAGATGACTTAAAGGTAGGCAGACAGTGTTATTGAGCAGCATGAAATGCTAGCAGAATGCTTGGTTGTATAGGGAGAGGTATTAGCAGTAGAAAGAGAGAAGTGCTCATGCCATTGTACAGAACCCTGGTGAGACCTCATTTTGAGTATTGTAAGCAGTACTGGAGACCATATCTCCAGAAGGATATTGATACTTTGGAGAGAGTTCAGAGAAGGGCTACTAAACTGGTTCATAGATTACAGGATAAAACTTACAAGGAAAGGTTAAAGGAACTTAACATGTATAGTTTGGAGGAAAGACGAGACAGGGGGGATATGATAGAAACATTTAAATACATAAAGGAAATCAACACAGTAAAGGAGGAGACTATATTTAAAAGAAGAAAAACTACCACAACAAGAGGACATAGTCTTAAATTAGAGGGGCTAGTGGTTTAAAAATAATACCAGGAAGTATTACTTTACTGACAGGGTAGTGGATGCATGGAATAGCCTTCCAGCTAAAGTGATAGAGGTTAACACCGTGAAGGAGTTTAAGCATGTGTGTGATAGGCATAAGGTTATCCTAGCTATAAGATAAGGCCAGGGACCTAATGAGAGTATTTAGAAAATCGGGCAGACTAGATGGGCCGAATGGTTCTTATGTGCCATCACATTCTATGCTTCTATGATATTATTAATGTAGTATTTGATTAATATACTTGCAAACTAAGAAACTGTACATTTTAAAAAGACAATTCATATTTCTAAGATATCTAATCATAGTTTACATTTTATAGTCACCAGAACAACTACAGATTATAATCATTCCCTTTGCAGCAAACATTGTTTCTTTTAGAGAAAGTGCAGTGTTTACATTTTAGTCTAGAGAAAGTGTGTCTAGATACACAAACACAGGTATTAATTGGTTTCAACTGGTGTAATGTACTGATATTAATCTAATTACTTGGTAAATGCTTCCTTCTGGGACTCTCTGCAGGGCAAGGTTAAATAAGTCCCTGGAATGAAGCACTGGTGACATGGAGGAGTGTAAAACTATGCATTTCACAAGTAAGTAGATTTACCCCTTAACACCGTTACAGTGTTCTCTGTCGTCCCCATTATAATGGGCTTTAACCCCTTAAGGACACATGGCATGTGTGACATGTCATGATTCCCTTTAATTCCGGAAGTTTGGTCCTTAAGGGGTTAAATCCGTTGCGGCAGCATAGAACGCCGTAACGGCTTTCTACTCCAGTAGCCAGGAGAAACTTACCTCCGCTGTGATGCTCTTTGGGAGGAGTGTCTGACAGCCCAGGCAGCCCTCCACTGGCAAATCAGGCCCCCGGGGGCCATGTGATCGCTCTCAAAGAGCGATCACATGGCCCCCTATAGCTGGCTGTGGATCTGCCAGCAGGGGGACTGTCTGGGCTGTCAGACAGTCCCCCTGCTGGTGGGTAGTGTAAAAAAATAATAATGAAACATGTTTAAAATAAATTTTGTGTGTGTGTGTGTGTGTATATATATATATATATATATATATATATATATATATCAGGACAAACTGTTCGTTCCATTGGGGGAAAGGGTTAATATCATGAAGGTGTTTCACGACAATGTGTCTGCTGGTCACCCAGGTATTAATAAATCCACTTCTGCTATCATGAGGTAATTCTGGTGGGATTCCCTCAGGAAGGATGTTAAGGAATATGTGCAAGCTTGTTCTGTTTGTGCAGTTTCCAAAGGGTTGCGACTAGTTCCTATCCAGTAGAAGGACCCTGTCCTTTCTGAGGATAGGAAATAGCTTGCTCAGTGTGAGTAAGCTAGTTCCTATCCTTCTAAGGGACCTTTTCGCCCCCTACTGGTCAGGTCCTGTATAGGGATAGGAACTAGACAGCTCACAGTTAGAGAGCTAGTTCCTATCCTGCTAAAGGACCCTTTTGCCCCTAGTGGTCAAGTCCTGTATAGAGATAGGAACTATCCTGCTCACAGTGAGAGAGCTAGTTCCTATCCTGCTAAAGGACCTATTGCTCCATAGTGTACACATGTCCCTTACAGGGATAGGAACTAGACGGTTCACTGTGAGAAATCTAGTTCCTATCCAGCAGAAGGACCTTTATAGCTCCAGTTTACACAGGTCCCTTACAGGGATAGGAACTAGACGGTTCACTGTGAGAAATCTAGTTCCTATCCAGAAAAAGGACCTTTATAGCTCCAGCTCACACAGGTCCCTTACAGGGATAGGGACTAGACAGTTCACTGTGAGAAATCTAGTTCCTATCCAGCAGAAGGACCTTTATAGCTCCAGTTTACACAGGTCCCTTACAGGGATAGGAACTAGACAGTTCACTGTGAGAAATCTAGTTCCTATCCAGCAGAAGGACCTTTATAGCTCCAGCTCACACAGGTCCCTTACAGGGATAGGGACTAGACAGTTCACTGTGAGAAATCTAGTTCCTATCCAGCAGAAGGACCTTTATAGCTCCAGTTTACACAGGTCCCTTACAGGGATAGGAACTAGACGGTTCACTGTGAGAAATCTAGTTCCTATCCAGCAGAAGGACCTTTATAGCTCCAGCTCACACAGGTCCCTTACAGGGATAGGAACTAGACGGTTCACTGTGAGAAATCTAGTTCCTATCCAGCAGAAGGACCTTTATAGCTCCAGTTTACACAGGTCCCTTACAGGGATAGGAACTAGACGGTTCACTGTGAGAAATCTAGTTCCTATCCAGCAGAAGGACCTTTATAGCTCCAGTTTACACAGGTCCCTTACAGGGATAGGAACTAGATGGTTCACTGTGAGAAATCTAGTTCCTATCCAGTAGAAGGACCTTTATAGCTCCCGTTTACACAGGTCCCTTACAGGGATAGGAACTAGACGGTTCACTGTGAGAAATCTAGTTCCTATCCAGCAGAAGGACCTTTATAGCTCCAGTTTACACAGGTCCCTTACAGGGATAGGAACTAGACGGTTCACTGTGAGAAATCTAGTTCCTATCCAGTAGAAGGACCTTTATAGCTCCCGTTTACACAGGTCCCTTACAGGGATAGGAACTAGACGGTTCACAGTGAGAAATCTAGTTCCTATCCAGCAGAAGGACCTTTATAGCTCCAGCTCACACAGGTCCCTTACAGGGATAGGAACTAGACAGTTCACTGTGAGAAATCTAGTTCCTATCCAGCAGAAGAACCTTTATAGCTCCAGTTTACACAGGTCCCTTACAGGGATAGGAACTAGACGGTTCACTGTGAGAGAGCTAGTTCCTATCCTGCTAAAGGACCCTTTTGCCCCTAGTGGTCAAGTCCTGTATAGAGATAGGAACTATCCTGCTCACAGTGAGAGAGCTAGTTCCTATCCTGCTAAAGGACCTATTGCTCCATAGTGTTCGGGTCCTCTTAAAGGATAGGAACTAGACAGCTCACAGTGAGAAATCTAGTTCCTATCCAGCAGAAGGACCTTTATAGCTCCAGTTTACACATGTCCCTTACAGGGATAGGAACTAGACGGTTCACTGTGAGAAATCTAGTTCCTATCCAGCAGAAGGACCTTTATAGCTCCAGTTTACACAGGTCCCTTACAGGGATAGGAACTAGACGGTTCACTGTGAGAAATCTAGTTCCTATCCAGAAAAAGGACCTTTATAGCTCCAGCTCACACAGGTCCCTTACATGGATAGGGACTAGACAGTTCACTGTGAGAAATCTAGTTCCTATCCAGCAGAAGGACCTTTATAGCTCCAGTTTACACAGGTCCCTTACAGGGATAGGAACTAGACGGTTCACTGTGAGAAATCTAGTTCCTATCCAGAAAAAGGACCTTTATAGCTCCAGCTCACACAGGTCCCTTACAGGGATAGGGACTAGACAGTTCACTGTGAGAAATCTAGTTCCTATCCAGCAGAAGGACCTTTATAGCTCCAGCTCACACAGTTCCCTTACAGGGATAGGGACTAGACAGTTCACTGTGAGAAATCTAGTTCCTATCCAGCAGAAGGACCTTTATAGCTCCAGTTTACACAGGTCCCTTACAGGGATAGGAACTAGACGGTTCACTGTGAGAAATCTAGTTCCTATCCAGCAGAAGGACCTTTAAAGCTCCAGCCCACACAGGTCCCTTACAGGGATAGGAACTAGACAGCTCACAGTGAGAAATCTAGTTCCTATCCAGCAGAAGGACCTTTATAGCTCCAGCTCACGCAGGTCCCTTACATAGTTTTTATACTGCTAATGGACTGTAAACCTTAAGCTAATAGTGATCCTTTACAAGGATAAGAATTCCTAGTTTTTATACTGCTAATGAACATTTATTGATTGCAAACTTCTCAGCTAGAGGGAATGATTTTAACTTATGTGGAGCACAAGACAGCACGTACTGAGATCTGAGTTTGTTACACGCAAAGATCTGCTACAGCCCTTGCGGCTCATGATAACTAGATGCTGCGGGCCAGTAGGGAGATTGAGTTGCTCCCAACTTCGTAAAGCTGTAGCAGTGTGGAAAGTGGGGGACAGTGCTTATGTGGGTGCAGGTCAATTTGAAAGTAAAGGGATGCAATTGCTGGCAATGGAGAAATTGAAGTGGGCAGTATATGGACCCATGTAAGGTGAGGGAGGATATATGGCACTGTGATTAGATACAACACCCATATTCATGTCATTGCTTTGAAATAAAATTCACATAAACACACTGAACTGTTAATGCTGAGATTTTCTTTTCTTCTTTTGACTTCCGCAGTGTCATTATATACCTATATTTATTGTTTAGTTTATGGGTACTGGTCTGGTTCGTTTCTGACTCCAACATTTTTTCATTTGTTGTGGACTCATAGAGGGTGATTTTGTCCATGGAGCGGCAGCCGCAAGTGTCAGGAAAGTGAGGTGCTTTGGCTGTTATATTTATAAAATCCATTGCACTGGTTTTATACTTCACACAGCACATTTGGCTTCTGAAATTACGACTCTGCCACGCACCGTTTGGTGGAGATTATTAGAGGAATTCTAGGCAAATAGCACCAGAGCAATCCCTACTTTTGTCATGACTTCATGCTGGAAATTGGAGCACACTAAGATTGTGCCACTATTGGGTGCCATTTCTTTCAGCGCCACCTATAAAAATCCTGACACAGTGCCCTTTAACTCTACACCTGTGTGATCTTTCTATTTACTGACAAGCAATCTTCATCTGAGCTGCAGAAACTCCCGGCTGTCTTTAAAAATTTTGTAGAACATTTGTAACTTAGTGCCATTTTCTGCAACAACTGGGGTACACCATCTCCTACTAAAGTATTAACTTTTTCCTAGTCAACCATATGTTTTACAGAAAAAATAAGTTTTTACATATTTTAAAAAATATATATATATATTGCAATGGTTTGCCATTTACAGGCTGATGTAGGCCATTTTGGTGCTTATTTTGCAAGGGCTGTGATAGCTTGTTGTCAGTTGGCTGTAGTTACTTGTGGTTTTTTTATGGGTATTTTTATACACTTTGATAAGGACATGTTAGCCGAAGATTGTGAAAAATAAAGAAAACTGGTTTATTTTATCTGACACTTTGTTAAGCGGAATGGGTATATAGTACTGTGTTTACTACTCACATCTGCTTGCCATGATTTGAAAGGCTAGAAATATCATAGAAAATGTTTTAATTATTTATTTTCATTTTATTTATTCAATATTCTTCCATCTACCCTGGACTCACTGTGCCCTTCAAACATCTAGCAGGAGAAAAATGCAGTTATTGACCATATATTCTACCATGGATATTCTACCTTGCTTTTAGGACAATATACAGCTGTGCTAGTTCACATCACCTTTGTACATGTCCAATACAAAATACTTTGAAGGCAGCATCTTATGCCTGGGTTCCTATTTCACAAACCACACCTGCTACTATGTGGACTTAATCCGGTTAGTTAGGAGTCAGGTTGTTGTTTTTTCTAAAACTAACAAAGCTAGTTATTTTCACCAACAAAAATATAATTCTTAAAGGGACACTGTAGGCCCCAGAACCACTACAGCTTAATGAAGTGGTTAATTTCTGTTCAGCTGAATCATAAGAGTAACAACATGTACATTGAAAGGACATCACATACATAGTATGGCACATGACCATCTTTGTTCCCCCTCTTCTAGTAAGACCCTATCGCTACACCCTCCTATTCTAAGAACACCCTGCCTAGTAAAGCCCCCTAGATAAACTTCAGAATCAATTTGTTGCATATTTTATGCTGTTAGTTAATAGTTGTCAATATTTGACTGATAATTAATGATACTCCCACTAGTGTGTTTAATACATTTTGGAAATTTTCTGAATCAGGCTCCTTCGTATGGTCTCTCAAGAGTGTCTCCAAATACTTGAGGTCGTGGTACAGTTTGGTTAGAACTATAAGACCATGGTAGGTAATTCTGCTGATCATCAAGGACAGGACATGTTCCTACACTTAATATCGTGATTCTGGTGTCTATAGCTTGTCCCTGCAGGGTTTTCAATGTAAACACTGCCTTTTGAGAGAAAATGCATCTCTATGAGTAGATGGTGATTGACGCAGTGAGGCATTTTTGCCACGCATGCGCAGTAGTCTCCTAATGCTATCCTATGGGAAGCAATGGACTGGTTCAGATCATCAAGAATGATTATTAGCCATTGAGGCAGGGCCAGCCACTGCGAGCCAACACAGCGTGGGAAAAAAGGTGAGGGCGCCAGTCATACTCAGACATACTCACTGACAGACACACACACTCAGTGACTGACAGACACACACTCACTAATTTGACACTCACTGACAGACACACACCTATCGTACTGTGCTGCGGAATTTGTTGGGGATTTATAAATACTAATAATAATACTGGCACACACACACACACATTCTCTCGCACTCACAAATTATTAGTTTTTTTTAATTTAATGGCACCCAGCCTCCCTACGTTCCTTTCCCTCGGGTTCAGTGTGGGGTTGCTCTGCCTCTTTGCGGACTGGCTTCCGGCATCACAGCAGAGCAACAAGATCACAGCTCCTTCGACGCCGCCTCCATTCTCCTTCAGCCCCCTGAACGCACTGACAAATACCCAAGCGCCAAGAGAAAATTCCTAGTCGCCATGGCGATCTGGCGCCTGGGATTTGTTGAGTCTTGATTTAATATATTAGATTAATATACCCATATGACTAAAAAGTTATTGTTTGGTTGTGGGAGACTGTTCCTGTCCGTGAATTGCTATGTGCTATTCTCATGTTTTGCCCTGTATTCATATGCTTTGCCTGCTCCCCTTTCGGGAGCGCCATATGAACGGGTTCCATTCACCTCCTTAACGGGGACCACCACGAAACCCCATTTAGAATGTTGTTGTAGAACATTCAAACCGCGTTACGAGGTTTCAAAACCACAGACCGCAAGGGAAGCCTCGGCGCGTGCCGACCCTGGGTGACAGCCCGTTCATTAGACGAACGTCATCCAGGGGGAGCATTTGCGGATTCCAATGCTCCCTGGCATGCTCACACCAATCAATTAGAACGTTGGCAACTCGCAACATAAGTGTGAAACCGCAAGGGAAGTAATTAATGAGTGCTTCCCTGGGTGGCCGCCGTTCGTATAGACGAACGACATCCAGGGGGAGCATTTGTGTGGCCAAATAAAGTGGTTGTTGTACCCCTGGAACAGTGTGTCGTCCAGTTACTAGGGGAAAATGGGTCTCTTCATTCTGCATTAGCTGATGTAACCAGTCGGGTTACCCTCGGCCCGCTACAGAGACTAACATGGTTTCCCACATGAGAAGAAAAACAGTATAGGCATATAGTTAAAAGAAAACAAACAGATTTTAATTTAAATTTCTTTTTTTATTAAAAGTAAACAGGAATAAAGTTTAACATTGTGAAACATGTACAGTTGTTGCTTTATTATATTCTATTCCCATAAACATATTAAAAGGATAACTCCAGAATGAATGAACACTGATATAAATAATAAAAGTTAAATTAAAAATATATATTTATATTACAGAAAATCTAACTAATTATGTTAAAAATGTTTTCATCAAGTTTCAACATGCAGTAGTAAAAACATTAGAAGATCAAGTTGCTAGGTCCCTTACTCGGGGCATAAGTGCTCCTGAATAAAACAGTGATGTGGTCTGTGGGTGACACTCACACTGAGGCAGGGCTGGTGCTAGACTATTTTCCACCCTAGACAAGACCAGATACTTGCACCACCCCCAAAAAACAAAAATCGCCAGCTTTGTGTGTCTCTCTTAGCCCTGTGTCTCTTTGCATCTCTGTGTGTCTTTTTATCCTCCAAGCTCCTGTATGTGTGTCCTTTTCTCTCTAAGCCCTTCTGTGTCCGACACCCCAGCCCTTCTGTGTGCCTCTTTGCCCCCCTTAGCCCCTCTGTGTGTCTGTTCCCCCAAGTTTGTCTCTTTGCCCCTGCGTGTCTGTCCCCCCAAAGCCCCACTGTGTCTCTTTGCCCCCCCCAGCTCCCTTTGTCCTTCCATGTGTCTCTTTGCCCCTCTGTGTATCTCTTTGTTCCTCCAGCCCTGTGTCTTTGTATCCCCCCAAACTCTTCTGTGTGCCTCTTTGTTTAGCTAAGTCCCTCTAAGTATGCTCCTCCTTGTCTCTTTGTCCCCGCCAAACCCTCTGTTTGTGTCTTTCCACCCAAAGCATCTTTGTGTGTCACTTTGCCCCCTGTGTATCTCTTTGCCACCCCTGCCCCACTGTGTCTTTGTCCACCCTCAGTCCCCTATGTGTCTCTTTGTCCGTCCGCTCTTTTTGCGGTCTTCCTCCTTCTGCAGTGCCAGCTTACCTACTTGTAGCGTAGTCGAGTGAACTGTGGTGGAGAATCTCTGTATCCACTATTCTGTCTGGGAGCACTTCCGGTTAGACTGGGTAGAGGATACAGAAGATTCTCTACTGCGGTGCCTTGGCCACGCTACATGAAATGATTGGCAGGAGGGGAATGGGTGGGACAGAGACACACTGGCTGTGCGTGGCTGGGAGAGAGACACGCTGGCTGTGCGTGGGTAGGGGAGAGAGAGCGACACACACACACACACACACACACACACACAGGCTGTGCGTGGCTGGGAGAGAGAGCGACACACACACACACAGGCTGTGCGTGGGAGAGAGAGACACGCTGGCTGTGCGTGGGAGAGAGAGACACGCTGGCTGTGCGTGGGAGAGAGAGAGACAGACACACGCTGGCTGTGCGTGGGAGAGAGAGAGAGAGAGACACGCTGGCTGTGCGTCGGTGGGACAGA
Organism: Pelobates fuscus; assembly: GCF_036172605.1. NCBI lineage: Eukaryota > Metazoa > Chordata > Amphibia > Anura > Pelobatidae > Pelobates > Pelobates fuscus. Next base: position 90,450,201 of record NC_086326.1, read on the forward strand.
GAGAGACACACGCTGGCTGTGCATGGGTGGGACAGAGAGAGACACACGCTGGCTGTGCGTGGGTGGGACAGAGAGACACGCTGGCTGTGCGTGGGTGGGACAGAGAGAGACACACACTGGCTGTGCGTGGGTGGGAGAGACACACACTGGCTGTGCGTGGGTGGGAGAGAGAGAAAATAACTGTGCGTGGGTGGGAGAGAGAGAGAGAGAGAGACACACGCTGGCTGTGCGTGGGTGGGAGAGAGCAGGGCCAGCCCAAGAAGCCAAGCCCCCCAAAAAAGCTTTGCGCACATCCATTATGTTATGTAGTGAATGTAATGCAGCGGGATTGGATAAGGGCTGTGAGGGGACAGTAGTTTTTTAAATATTTTTATTAATTTAGTTGTTTTTTTTCCCTCCCTGCCTCTTACCTGTTTCAGGGTGGGGGCACACAGGATTCCCTGGTGGTCTGGTGGCACAGCATACGGTGTCCTGTGAAGAAGGGACCCAGGAGTGTAATATTGCACCTCCGGAAGCATCAGGTCCTCTCTTCTCGCGAACTGTGTGAGCGTTGCTGCAGGTTGCCATAGCAACGCTATGCATAACCTGTAATGCAAGTCGGGAGCGTTGCCATGGCAACACTTACACACTCACACCGAGGGGGGGGGGGAAGAGAGAGAGAGAGAGACACTCACACCGAGGGGATGGGAGAGAGAGAGACACTCACACCGAGGGGATGGGAGAGAGAGAGAGAGAGAGAGACACTCACACCGAGGGGATGGGGGAGAGAGAGAGAGAGACACTCACACCGAGGGGATGGGAGAGAGAGAGAGACACTCACACCGAGGGGATGGGGGGGAGAGAGAGAGAGAGAGAGACACTCACACCGAGGGGATGGGGGGGAGAGAGAGAGAGAGACACTCACACCGAGGGGATGGGAGAGAGAGAGACACTCACACCGAGGGGATGGGAGAGAGAGAGACACTCACACCGAGGGGATGGGAGAGAGAGAGAGACACTCACACCGAGGGGATGGGAGAGAGAGAGACACTCACACCGAGGGGATGGGAGAGAGTGACACTCACACCGAGGGGATGGGAGAAAGAGACACTCACACCGAGGGGATGGGAGAAAGAGACACTCACACCGAGGGGATGGGAGAAAGAGACACTCACACCGAGGGGATGGGAGAAAGAGACACTCACACCGAGGGGATGGGAGAAAGAGACACTCACACCGAGGGGATGGGAGAAAGAGACACACTGTCAGTGGGGATAAAAAGGGTTAATATATCACGCTATCAGAGAGAGTTGGGAGAGAGAAAGAAAGACAAATATAAAAGTCACATTATAATCAATGAATTCTGTAAAACATAGTTGGACAGTGATTAATATCTACAATTAAAGACAAAAAAGAGATTTAAAGGGACTCTATAGTCACCATATAAAAGCAAGAAAGACAGGTCCCCCAGCCTTCCTTCTTGCTTTTATATGTACTTTCATTCATTAAAAAAATTTTTTCGGTGTTTTTATATTAAAAACTTACCTCCGTTCCAGCGCCGAGCTACCCGCTAGGCCGCGCCCCCTTTTTCGTCAAAATGACGAAATCGCGGGGCCCAGTGGGACGGCTTCGCGCTGGACCAATCGCGTTCTTCATAGAGCGGCATTGAATGCCGCCCTATGAAGAACCTGAGCGCTTTACCGCGCATGTGCGCGGAATGCGCGTTCGCGAGCTGAGCTGTCTGACTGACAGCTCAGCTCGCTTTCTAAAATTATCAATAATAATTTAGGGCCCCCACCCGCCCTGTGCGGCGGGTGGGGGCCCTAAAATTATAAATGAGGGGGGGGACCTACTGTCCCCCCCCCGGCCCCCACCCCTGTGCGGCGGGTGGGGGCCCTAAAATTATCAATGAGGGGGGGACCTACTGTCCCCCCCCGGCCCCCACCCCTGTGCGGCGGGTGGGGGCCCTAAAATTATCAATGAGGGGGGGACCTACTGTCCCCCCCCCGGCCCCCACCCCTGAGCGGCGGGTGGGGGCCCTACAATTATCAATAAGGGGGGGGACCTACTGCCCCCCCCCGGCCCCCACCCCTGAGCGGCGGGTGGGGGCCCTAAAATGATCAGTAAGGGGGGGGGACCTACTGTCCCCCCCCGGCCCCCACCCCTGTGCGGCGGGTGGGGGCCCTAAAATGATCAATAAGGGGGGGGACCTACTGTCCCCCCCCCCGGCCCCCACCCCTGAGCGGCGGGTGGGGGCCCTAAAATGATCAATAAGGGGGGGGACCTACTGTCCCCCCCCCCGGCCCCCACCCCTGAGCGGCGGGTGGGGGCCCTAAAATGATCAATAAGGGGGGGGACCTACTGTCCCCCCCCCGGCCCCCACCCCTGAGCGGCGGGTGGGGGCCCTAAAATGATCAATAAGGGGGGGGACCTACTGTCCCCCCCCCGGCCCCCACCCCTGAGCGGCGGGTGGGGGCCCTAAAATTATCAATAAGGGGGGGGGGGCCTATTGTCCCCCCCCGGCCCCCACCCCTGAGCGGTGGGTGGGGGCCCTAAATACAAAGGGGGGGGGGGACCCTGGTTAACCCTCCCCCCCCCAAAAAAAAATATCTCCCTACCTACCCCCCTCACCCTAAAAATAATGAGGGGGGACCATTAACTAAAAACCTGTAAAAAAATGAGATAAAATCAACTTACCATTCGATGTTTTCTTTCTTCTAAAATCTTCTTTCTTCAGCCCCAAAAAAGGCCAAATAAAAATCCATAATAACCGACGCAATTAAAAAAAAAAAAAAAAAAAAAACGAGCGCAAAAAAAAATAATCCATCTTCACCCATGGAGGGCTCCGCGCAGACTGAGCTCCGCAGGGCGGGGGAAGGCTTATAAAGCCTTGCCCCGCCCTGCAATTAGGCTAAGAACACTCTGATTGGTGGGTTTAAGCCAATCAGAGTGCTCTTTGTCATTTTACAAGCGTGGGAAAGTTCTTTGGAATTTTCCCACGCTTGTAAAATGACACAGAGCACTGTGATTGGATGGATTTCAAGCCATCCAATCACAGTGCTCTGTGTCATTTTACAAGCGTGGGAAAGTTCTTTGGAATTTTCCCACGCTTGTAAAATGACACAGAGCAATGTGATTGGATGGCTTGAAATCCATCCAATCACAGTGCTCTGTGTCATTTTACAAGCGTGGGAAAATTCCAAAGAACTTTCCCACGCTTGTAAAATGACAAAGAGCACTGTGATTGGATGGATTTCAAGCCATCCAATCACATTGCTCTGTGTCATTTTACAAGCGTGGGAAAATTCCAAAGAACTTTCCCACGCTTGTAAAATGACAAAGAGCACTCTGATTGGCTTAAACCCACCAATCAGAGTGTTCTTAGCCTAATTGCAGGGCGGGGCAAGGCTTTATAAGCCTTCCCCCGCCCTGCGGAGCTCAGTCTGCGCGGAGCCCTCCATGGGTGAAGATGGATTATTTTTTTTGCGCTCGGGTTTTTTTTTTTTTTTTTTTATTGCGTCGGTTATTATGGATTTTTATTTGGCCTTTTTTGGGGCTGAAGAAAGAAGATTTTAGAAGAAAGAAAACATCAAATGGTAAGTTGATTTTATCTCATTTTTTTACAGGTTTTTAGTTAATGGTCCCCCCTCATTATTTTTAGGGTGAGGGGGGTAGGTAGGGAGATAAGTTTTTTTTTTTTGTGGGGGGGGGGGGGGGGTGTTAACTAGGGTCCCCACCCCCTTTGTATTTAGGGCCCCCACCCGCCGCACAGGGGTGGGGGCCGGGGGGGGACAGTAGGTCCCCCCCCTATTGTGAATTTTAGGGCCCCCACCCACCGCTCAGGGGTGGGGGCCGGGGGGGGGGCAGTAGGTCCCCCCCCTTATAGTGAATTTTAGGGCCCCCACCCGCCGCACAGGGGTGGGGGCCGGGGGGGGACAGTAGGTCCCCCCCCTATTGTGAATTTTAGGGCCCCCACCCACCGCTCAGGGGTGGGGGCCGGGGGGGGGCAGTAGGTCCCCCCCCTTATTGTGAATTTTAGGGCCCCCACCCGCCGCACAGGGGTGGGGGCCGGGGGGGGACAGTAGGTCCCCCCCCTATTGTGAATTTTAGGGCCCCCACCCACCGCTCAGGGGTGGGGGCCGGGGGGGGGGCAGTAGGTCCCCCCCCTTATTGTGAATTTTAGGGCCCCCACCCGCCGCACAGGGGTGGGGGCCGGGGGTGGACAGTAGGTCCCCCCCTTATTGTGAATTTTAGGGCCCCCACCCGCCGCACAGGGGTGGGGGCCGGGGGGGGGGCCAGTATGTCCCCCCCTTATTTTTTATTTTAAGGCCCCCACCCACCGCACAGGGGTGGGGGCCGGGGGGGGACAATAGGTCCCCCCTTATTGATAATTTTAGTGCCCCCACCGGCCGCACAGGGGTGGGGGCCGGGGGGGCAGTATGTGCCACCCTTATTTTTAGGGCCCCCACTCACCGCTCAGGGGTGGGGGCCGGGGGGGGGGGGGAGGAGAGTAGGTCCCCCCCCGTCCCCCCCCCCCCCTTCAACCACTATTGTGGCCAGACAGCATCCCTGTGGGTTCGGGCTTCAGCTGTCAGCTGAAGCCACGCCCACAGCAGTGCTGACAGGCTGTCAGCACACAAAGCGCGTTCACAGTGCTTTGTGTGCTGATAGCCCGTCTGATGCATTCACCCAGAATGCATCGGACGAGAGGCCTTTTTAGGGCCTCTGAACTCGGAAGTCCCTCTGGTGGCCGTCTGATTGACTGCAACAAGAGGTGTTCCAAGCTTCCAATGTAAACACTGCATTTTCTCAGAAAATACAGTGCTTACAAGAAAAAGGCTCCGGGTAGCTGTAGCACTCACCTAAACAACCTCATTAAGCTGAAGTTGTTCAGGTGACTATAGTGTCCCTTTAAAATACAGGTTTTAACACAGCTGCATAATTATCTGGCAAAAAAAACTAAATAAAACTATATAAAATGAAATAAAAGTGACTTCTCTTAAAGATCCCTTTTTTCTTCCTTCTCCATAATATTCTCCATAATATTCTCCATGTTCATTCTCTGCAATGGCTGCAGTGTTCAGCTTTACCCATACAATTCCCACACAGTGCAATCCTCCAGCTTCCAGGCTGTCTTGTGAAATAAGATGTTTAGTAAAGTTAATATCAATGTTTTATCAGAACTCTCCCACCAGCAGCAGGAGATCAGCAAAGCTCAGTCCACTTCATTCATTTGGATTTCCCGCTTTGATGCTTCCTGTGGCTCTCTGTACCATGTGACCAAGCAGTCACATGGTCTGGTGATGTCACCAGGGTCCTTCTACTGGATAGGAACTAGCCGCTACCGTTTCCAAAGTGCCTCATAAACTCCCTTGTGGCTTGTTACAACCCAGGGGCGGGCTGGGAAGGGGGGCAGGGAGGCAATTGCCCCCCAGGCCACCCTAAACCCAGGGCTGCCCACACCCAGCAAAAAAAAAGAAAAATCTGAATCCCCTGCTTCTGGCTGAGGAGATTTTTCAACTTACCTCACTCTTCCTGCAGCCTGCAGTCAGTGGAGTCGGCCGGCCTCTCCTGATGATGTCAGGAGGAGGGGGCGTGACTTCCACTGCTCTTCTCACAGGACCGCTGGGGAGTCTGGGAGAAGAGCAGAGGAAGTCACAGCCCCATCTCCTGACATCATCAGGAGAGGCCGACTTCACTGGCTGCTGCTGTTTGCTGCTCCTGTTGGCTGCTGTCTACCCCTCCCTGGCCTAAGGTAAGACTCAGGGAAGGGGGAAATACACTTTAGTGGGTTTTTTTATTCCCCTCCTCAGCCCTGTCCCCTTAGTCAGCCCCTGCCCCCTCCTCAGCCCCTGCCCCCTCCTCAGCCCCTGTCCCCTCCTCAGCCCCTGCCCCCTCCTCAGCCCCTGCCCCCTCCTCAGCCCCTGCCCCCTCCTCAGCCCCTGTCCCCTCCTCAGCCCTTGTCCCTTCCTCAGCCCCTGTCACCCTTCCTCAGCCCAGTCCCCTTAGTCAGCCCCTGTCCCCCCTCCTCAGCCCCTGTCCCCCTCCTCAGCCCCTGTCCACTTAGTCAGCCCCTGCCCCCTCCTCAGCCCCTGTCCACTTAGTCAGCCCCTGCCCCCTCCTCAGCCCCTGTCCCCTCCTCAGCCCCTGTCCCCTCCTCAGCCCCTGTCACCCTTCCTCAGCCCAGTCCCCTTAGTCAGCCCCTGCCCCCCCTCCTCAGCCCTGTCCCCTTAGTCAGGCCCTGCCCCCTCCTCAGCCCCTGTCCCCTCCTCAGCCCCTGACACCCTTTCTTCAGCCCCTGTCACCCTTCCTCAGCCCCTGTCACCCTTCTTCAGCCCTGTCCCCTTAGTCAGCCCCTGTCCCCCCTCCTCAGCCCCTGTCCCCTTAGTCAGCCCCTGTCCCCCCTCCTCAGCCCTGTCCCCTTAGTCAGCCCCTGCCCCTCCTCAGCCCCTGTCCCCTTAGTCAGCCCCTGTCCCCTTAGTCAGCCCCTGCCCCCTCATCAGCCCCTGCCCCCTCATCAGCCCCTGTCCCCTCCTCAGCCCCTGCCCCCTCCTCAGCCCCTGTCCCCCCTCTTCAGCCCCTGTCCCCTTAGTCAGCCCCTGTCCCCTTAGTCAGCCCCTGTCCCCACCTCAGCCTTAGTCACCCCTGTCCCCATCTCAGCCCCTGTCCCCACCTCAGCCTTAGTCAGCCCCTGTCCCCACCTCAGCCCCTGTCCCCACCTCCCCTTCGTCAGCCACTGTCCCCTTAGTCAGCTCCTACCTCAGCCCCTGTCCCCTACCTCAGCCCCTGTCCCCTACCTCAGCCCCTGTCCCCTACCTCAGCCCCTGTCCCCTTAGTCAGCCCCTGTCCCCTTAGTCAGCCCCTGTCCCCTTAGTCAGCCCCTGTCCCCATGGTCAGCCCCTGTCCCACCCTTTCCCTGCTCCTTTCCCCCCTCTCAGCTCCTGCCCCCTTCCTCAGCCCCATGCCCCCCACCACAGCCCCATAACATCCCCACTACAGCTCCTCTCCCCCGATTGCAACCCATATTACCCACACCACAGCCCCTTTTCCAAATGGTAGCCATTGCTTCAGCCCCTATCCCCCCGTACATTTCCTAAACCCCCAATTACAGCTTATACCCTCCACTACCACCCCCTGTCCCCCACTACAGCCCTGGCCCCTTACTCAGCCCCTGTCCACTGGTTTTAAAAGTGTAATGTTTGGGTGTGTGTGTATGAGTATGTCTGTGTGTATGAGTGATGTAGAATTATAAAAAAAACCTTTATTAAACCTGTATTAAATTTCTCCATTAACTCCATCTAACTTCATTATATGACAGATTTTCCTAACAGCATTTAGAATATTAGACAGAGAATGTATTTTCTAGAAGAATATGACTAACACCGGAATTACCAAGTTCCTGTAATATGTAACAATGTATGCCATAGCTAGCCCATGCTAATGAAATGTCCATTCTCTAAAAAGCCTGAGAAACTAACCTTGAAGCTAAAACGGTGCCAAGTACTCAAAATGGCTAGCTGCCAGATTCCCCCTCCCATCGAGTGAGCCTCGTGCTAAAGAGCAATGGCGACTGAATCTCATGTCTCATCCTTGCCAGAAATTACGACATCCCATGATGGGAGGATGCCCCACTAGCCACTCAAACCCCTAAGCCAATTACTAATATAGATGGGAGGGCATTTGACTTACCACTTAATACATAGACCAATTAATGATGTTTATTTGTTGTTATCTTGATATTCTATGATGATGTAATATTGCCTTTAAAAGGGTCTGCATACCCACTTTTGGACCAGATGCCATTAAATTTTCTGAAGTTATTTTAACCTGAACTGCATGTGTCAGTGTGAATTTACTTCTGCGTATATGCAATTTAATCATCTCAGATTTGGACAGGAACAGATAGTCATTCAAAACATATTTGTTTGCTTAAAAGAATCCTTTGTCAATTTGGCGCATCCAACGTGGAGGCTTTGGGTTATGACCTATTTGGCAGCCGTCCAAGAAGACCTGGGTAGATGAATCCTGGGGGAAAGAAGGAGATTGATCACCTCTGAATACACGGTGGAGACTGCAGCAGGCCCGGTATGTTTCTTTTCCCCTTTGATTTATCTGTTCAAGTGTCTGTGACTGCTGCCAAGAGGACATCAAAGACAGGTAATATCTTGCCCAGAGAACCTATACCTTATTTGTTAATACTTTTTACCTGCATTTTGACTATCTGTTGCCTGGGTGTGTTTGTATTGGTCTGTCTTTAGCTTAAGTGCCCGGGTAGAGTGTTTATCTGTGTACCCCTTTAGGGATAAAGGGGGGGTGGACCTGTGGTAGTTTGCCTGGGGGTCCTCTGTTTGTCTGTTTACCCCTTTTGGGATAAAGGGGGGTGGACCTGTGGGTGTTTGCCTGGGGGTCTTCTTTGCCTGTTTACCTCTTTTAGGTGCTGGGTAGCTGCAGCAGTAAGGAAAAAGAGGAGGGGGGAATCTGTGGAGGGGTGTAGACTCATTGCTTCCTGGGGATTCCCCATGGTGTCACTTTGATAGCCTAGCTAGCCTCATTGTCCACATAACTCTGCTTGCAGAGAGGTGGTACCCTCCAGCTTCGAGCGCTGAGGCTGGTGGCATTCCAATTTTATTTGTGGCGGGTGGATTCAAGCAGGCATTGCTGTCTCCAGCACCACGTGGTAGTGAGACTTACGGGTGGGTCCGTAGGGGCGCTACGGGAGTGAGAGATAGTGGTGGCCACACTTAGTGGACCGCTGTAACAAGGGAGGCTATACAGGATTCGGGTCGGAGATGGTTGCTGTTTCCTGTGGCCGCTGGTAGTGAGACTTGAGGAAGTCATTCTCCGAGCGGGGACACTACGAGGTTGAGGGAGGTGGCTTTGGTCACATGAGTAAAGGAAAGGGATTACTGTTGAATTTATTTGAACTGTGATGCATGCACTGTATTTCAATTGAATTGTTGTCTTAATTGGGAGTCATTCAAACTCCCGTGTCTGTCTCTACTTTCACTTTACTTTTACTTTTACTATACTTCCTGTGTTATTTACACTTTCCACTCCTATTTCTCTTGTGAGAGAAGTGATTGGTCACACACTTCTCACCTCGCTCCAATCCGTGGCTACCTCGGGTAGGCGGAATTAGTGACTAGTCTACGTTTTGGGAAGACGCACTTGGAGACCCACCCCTTAAAGTGTCAGTCGAGCATTGTAGACACTCTGTTTAAAACCTTCTTTCCTCTATATCTGGGACCCCTTTTATAGGGGGGAATGGGACAGGGATTAGGAAAGCCCGGTAAGGGCTGGTTAGCGTGTGATCTAGTTGAAGACAGAGAGAGTGAAGAGATGGTTAAGGGAGTTGAAAAGATTGCTAAGGTGTGTAAGATTGCTGTGCCTTCATGTGGTAGATTACAGCCAGAGAGCTGGCGCAGATTACTAACAAGAGAAGAAAGGCAAGCTTACAGATAATGATTTGCTTCATACAAGCAGAAGCCTGGTACATAGTAGCAAGAGCTATTCAGCAGGAAGGTTGGGTTGAGGAAGAACTAGATCACAAAGAGTTAAGAATGTATGTATATCATAATAATTGTGTTACTGGAAGGCTCTCCCAGCCAGAGCCCTGTCATGGCGTCCAGGAGGTGACCACTCCCATCATCCCGTCAGTAATGAAAATAAGTAAAAGGTGTGTATCAGAGACCACATAGGGAGGGAAGATCCCCAAAACAGGTGTAGTAGTAAACAATAATAATAACCATAAGATACGACCTGAGCACAAGCGAGTGGCAGAGTCTTATCTATAAAATAAGAATAAAAAACATAACATAGTGTATACTGTATACTGAAAATATGTAAATAATATGAGGATGGACTACCACTCACATTTACCAGAGCCGTACCAGGCTCTGTATCGCAGGCTCAAAGGTGCCAATACAGGCTAACGAAACTCCAAGGCAGAAATATGAAGAATTCCGTAGTAAAAAAGAATTTATTTGATGAATAAAAATATAAAATATCAAACTCCCGGTTACAAGGGGGTGGAACCCAAACAGCAAATGGTATAAAATAAAGGTATCCACTTACCCCAAACAAAGTAAACCGTAGGAGTAAATATAAAGAACAAATAAAATACAATCAAATGATAGAAGAACAGCAGACGCGTTTCGGCTCGGTGGCCTTCTTCCAGTGCTGATTTTCGGATCCTCGTGGCTTGCTTAAATGCACCCGGCATTGCAGATCACCTGTGCGTGTTTTTCTTCCGTATACGTCACTTCCGGTAATTGCGAACGATGTCATTTCCGGTATCGTCAGTTGAAACGCACGGTGGAACGCATACAGCGTTCAGTAGTTTCCGATCTCGGAAAAATTTGTATTTAAAAGAGAATTGATTATATAAAAAAAGGAAATACATAAATAAAACATGATATAACAAATGGAGATCCACAAAAGTGGCTCTTAAACTGTCATCTTTGTAAACTCTCAATATCAATTAACCACTTAAGTGAACAAAGCTTATAGTGGAGCAGACACATCAGTGGGGTGTAGAAGCCGGCCAAAAATAGGCCAAAAGGAAATATAAAAATGAGAGTAAAAAAAGGGGGAATGAATAATAAAGAATAAATAAGGTAAAAATATTACAAAAAATGAGAAAACTCAAAATCTAAATTTAAACCCTTAGGGAATAAGCAATCCATATCAAAAATCCATTTGCTCTCTATCTTTGCCAGCTCCTTTACATTGTTTTCACCCCTCCAATTTTTTCCTTTCTTAAAAATAGCCATAAATGACAATACAGATGGATCACTTCTATGTTTTTTGGCAAAGTGTGCTGAAACACTATGTTTCATATACCCCCTCTGGATATTGCCCACGTGTTCCGCAATCCTAGTTTTTAAGGTCCTGGTGGTCATCCCTATGTACTGCAGACCACATGGGCACCAGAGGAGGTATATGACATTAGTAGAGTGGCATGTCAAAACCTGACGGATAGGAAAAGTATGATGATTAAAATGAGAAACAAAGGAGGTAATTTTTTGTTTTTTAAATAAAGTTTTCTTACAAGTAACACATGTTTTGCAGGGATAGAAACCCGGCTCAATGTTAAAGAGGTTTTTATTATCTTTTTTCTCCTTAATGAAACTAGTCGTTAGATGTTGTTTTAGATTTTTTGCTCCTCTGTAAACAATAACTGTTTTTTCTCCTATGATTTCCCCAAGAGTTGGTTCTGATTTGAGAATGTACCAATATTTGTTAATAATGTGCTTAATCTGTTTAGCATTTTCATTATAATTTAAGACAATTGGAACATTTAAAAAACTTTCCTTCTTTTTTACATTATCTGTTTTTTTCTTTAGAATTTCCTTCCGTTCTTTTCCTTTAGTTTTATTTATAAAATTGTCTAAGGATTTTTCATCGTAATTTTTTTCAACCAATCTAGTTTTTAAAAATTGTGCCTGTTCATCGAATAATTTTGGATCGCTACAATTTCTGTATAGACGTAAAAATTGACTGTTAGGCATATTATGCAGCCATGGGCCATAGTGACAGCTTGAAGTATCTATATACCCATTGACGTCGACCTTCTTAAAGAAGGTCTTGGTCTGAATGGTTTGGTTTTCAATATAGATGTATAGATCAAGAAAGCTGATACCTTCAGTGCTATGTTCACTGGTAATGTGTATATCTGAGTGATTACAGTTTAGAAAATCAATGAAAAGTCCAAGTGTGTCCACATTTCCTCGCCAAATAAAAAAAATGTCATCGATGTACCTGCGATAGAGAACCAGATTCTCCGCCCAGCGAGCCTCTGAGAGAAACGAATTCTCCCAATGGGCCATAAAAAGATTGGCGTAGCTGGGCGCGAATCTGGTTCCCATCGCGATACCCTTGAGCTGCAAAAAAAATTTTTCATCGAACCAAAAATAATTGTTATGGAGAATAAGTTTAATACTATCCATAACAAATGCAGTCTGATCCTCCTTCATATCACTTTGATGTTTTAAAAAATATTCCACCGCTTCGCAACCTAGAGCATGCGATATGCAAGTATATAAACCTGTAACATCGCATGTTACTAGGAGATAGTCATTCTCCCACCGTATGTCCATCAGAAGCGTTAGTAAAGATGTAGAGTCTTTTAGGTATGATGGTTGTGATGTTACCAAGGGCTGGAGTTGTTTATCTACATACTCAGAAAGGTTACTTAGGAGTGACCCAACCCCGGACACTATGGGTCTCCCTGGTGTATTTTTTTGATCTTTGTGTATTTTGGGGAGTATGTACAGTACTGGAATCCTACATGTAGAGACATCAAGATATGAGAACTCATGTTTATTTAGGATGTCAAGCACTTTACCCCTATCCAAAAGCTCTGAGTATGCCTTTCTGATTTGACTGGTGGGATCACCCTTTAGTTCTTTGTAAGTGGTAACATCATTGAGTTGTCTATATATTTCTAGGTAATATTGATCTTTATTGAGGATCACTATACCCCCGCCTTTGTCGGCGGGTTTAATGACTATACTTGTGTCCGATTGTAGTTCTTTCATAGCTTTCCTTTGTTGGTGGTTAATATTATCATGTTTGGGTCTGTTAATTTTCTTTACCTCGCCCATGACTAGTTTTTCAAAGACTTTCATCTCACTATTGACACAATGTCGGGGGAAGAAAGTTGACTTCTTTTTTAAAGAGGTATGTATGGACTCTTGGGATATGGTTGCTTCTTCTGTATAAGGTGATTTTTCAAAAAACATTTTTATACTTAGATTACGTATAAATTTAGTTATATCTATAAATGTATTAAACGGTTGATTATATTCTGAAGGCACAAACTTTAAACCTTTTTTCAAAATTTCCATTTGGGGTTTAGTGAGAGTTTTGTCGGATAAATTAAAAATTCCTAATGTTCCGCAATCTTGCCTCTTTTCTTCTCTCTCCAAAAGTCTTCCTGCTCTAATTCCTCTCTTCCTCCCTGCCAGTTTCTTTTTTGGGGAAAATTTCTCAAATCTCTCCTTAGTGGTTTCTGCCCTAAAAAAAGTGGGGATTGTTGGGAGGGAGACTGTTTTGGGGAATTTTCTGATAGGGTTCTAAATTTAGATCTTTGGAATCTACCATAGTTATTTTCCACCTTATTATATGACCTTCTTTGGTAGGGGACTTTTTTTGGTGTATTTCTATTTTCTCTGTTTTGGGCGTAAACAGATGTCTCGTTTTCTCGTGTTTGGAATTGCCTAAGGGGTTGTCTACGTTCATAATTATTTCTGTTAATTGGAGCTTGGTAGGGATAATTGCCTCTATGTAAATAGGATTTATTACGAGACTGTGATCTATCTTGTTGTTGGAATTTTTTTGAAAAAGAACATACTTTATTAAAAGCATAATCATTTTTGTCTTTCAGAAACTTTTTCTTTTTAATGGCTACTGTTTCTTGTTCAATTTTTTCCACATAATCTTTAACTGTTTCTAAAGATTTTTCTACTTCTTCACAGCCTGCTAGAGGTCTTAATTTTTCTTGAATCTGGTTAATTTCAACATCTAATTTTAATAGATTTCTTTTTCTTTGTTGTATACAGATTTTCATCATTCGTATAGAGAAAGACTCAAGGGCGGCATCCCAAATCTCAATAAATTCTGAGTCATCTCTATCGAATGTCGGGGTTTTGAAAAACCGTAAACCTCTCGGTGTAATATTATTTTCTAAGTATTTGGTCATGGTAAAAATTTCCCACTTTATTTTAGTTTCCTTTGTCAAAAGTTTTTGCAAATTCTGACAGGTAAGGTCTAAATTATCATTGTCAAAATTAATGTTGTCTTTTTCACATTCAAAACGATTGGCCAATTTATCTTGCCAATTATCTCTATTTGCAAATAGATCCATAACGTATTTTTAGTATATAGGGAGCAGCCCTCACTAACAAAAGGGAAAGAAACAATAATACAAAAATACAAGATAGTGAGTAGGCGCTTCCAAATATGTAACAGAGATAGATGTAAAACAGGGTTTGATACAGCAGTGTTTCCCAGACACTAAATCAGAATGAAAATAAGTAAAAGGTGTGTATCAGAGACCACATAGGGAGGGAAGATCCCCAAAACAGGTGTAGTAGTAAACAATAATAATAACCATAAGATACGACCTGAGCACAAGCGAGTGGCAGAGTCTTATCTATAAAATAAGAATAAAAAACATAACATAGTGTATACTGTATACTGAAAATATGTAAATAATATGAGGATGGACTACCACTCACATTTACCAGAGCCGTACCAGGCTCTGTATCGCAGGCTCAAAGGTGCCAATACAGGCTAACGAAACTCCAAGGCAGAAATATGAAGAATTCCGTAGTAAAAAAGAATTTATTTGATGAATAAAAATATAAAATATCAAACTCCCGGTTACAAGGGGGTGGAACCCAAACAGCAAATGGTATAAAATAAAGGTATCCACTTACCCCAAACAAAGTAAACCGTAGGAGTAAATATAAAGAACAAATAAAATACAATCAAATGATAGAAGAACAGCAGACGCGTTTCGGCTCGGTGGCCTTCTTCCAGTGCTGATTTTCGGATCCTCGTGGCTTGCTTAAATGCGCCCGGCATTGCAGATCACCTGTGCGTGTTTTTCTTCCGTATACGTCACTTCCGGTAATTGTGAACGATGTCATTTCCGGTATCGTCAGTTGAAACGCACGGTGGAACGCATACAGCGTTCAGTAGTTTCCGGTCTCGGAAAAATTTGTATTTAAAAGAGAATTGATTATATAAAAAAAGGAAATACATAAATAAAACATGATATAACAAATGGAGATCCACAAAAGTGGCTCTTAAACTGTCATCTTTGTAAACTCTCAATATCAATTAACCACTTAAGTGAACAAAGCTTATAGTGGAGCAGACACATCAGTGGGGTGTAGAAGCCGGCCAAAAATAGGCCAAAAGGAAATATAAAAATGAGAGTAAAAAAAGGGGGAATGAATAATAAAGAATAAATAAGGTAAAAATATTACAAAAAATGAGAAAACTCAAAATCTAAATTTAAACCCTTAGGGAATAAGCAATCCATATCAAAAATCCATTTGCTCTCTATCTTTGCCAGCTCCTTTACATTGTTTTCACCCCTCCAATTTTTTCCTTTCTTAAAAATAGCCATAAAGGACAGTACAGATGGATCACTTCTATGTTTTTTGGCAAAGTGTGCTGAAACACTATGTTTCATATACCCCCTCTGGATATTGCCCACGTGTTCCGCAATCCTAGTTTTTAAGGTCCTGGTGGTCATCCCTATGTACTGCAGACCACATGGGCACCAGAGGAGGTATATGACATTAGTAGAGTGGCATGTCAAAACCTGACGGATAGGAAAAGTATGATGATTAAAATGAGAAACAAAGGAGGTAATTTTTTGTTTTTTAAATAAAGTTTTCTTACAAGTAACACATGTTTTGCAGGGATAGAAACCCGGCTCAATGTTAAAGAGGTTTTTATTATCTTTTTTCTCCTTAATGAAACTAGTCGTTAGATGTTGTTTTAGATTTTTTGCTCCTCTGTAAACAATAACTGTTTTTTCTCCTATGATTTCCCCAAGAGTTGGTTCTGATTTGAGAATGTACCAATATTTGTTAATAATGTGCTTAATCTGTTTAGCATTTTCATTATAATTTAAGACAATTGGAACATTTAAAAAACTTTCCTTCTTTTTTACATTATCTGTTTTTTTCTTTAGAATTTCCTTCCGTTCTTTTCCTTTAGTTTTATTTATAAAATTGTCTAAGGATTTTTCATCGTAATTTTTTTCAACCAATCTAGTTTTTAAAAATTGTGCCTGTTCATCGAATAATTTTGGATCGCTACAATTTCTGTATAGACGTAAAAATTGACTGTTAGGCATATTATGCAGCCATGGGCCATAGTGACAGCTTGAAGTATCTATATACCCATTGACGTCGACCTTCTTAAAGAAGGTCTTGGTCTGAATGGTTTGGTTTTCAATATAGATGTATAGATCAAGAAAGCTGATACCTTCAGTGCTATGTTCACTGGTAATGTGTATATCTGAGTGATTACAGTTTAGAAAATCAATGAAAAGTCCAAGTGTGTCCACATTTCCTCGCCAAATAAAAAAAATGTCATCGATGTACCTGCGATAGAGAACCAGATTCTCCGCCCAGCGAGCCTCTGAGAGAAACAAATTCTCCCAATGGGCCATAAAAAGATTGGCGTAGCTGGGCGCGAATCTGGTTCCCATCGCGATACCCTTGAGCTGCAAAAAAATGTTTTCATCGAACCAAAAATAATTGTTATGGAGAATAAGTTTAATACTATCCATAACAAATGCAGTCTGATCCTCCTTCATATCACTTTGATGTTTTAAAAAATATTCCACCGCTTCGCAACCTAGAGCATGCGATATGCAAGTATATAAACCTGTAACATCGCATGTTACTAGGAGATAGTCATTCTCCCACCGTATGTCCATCAGAAGCGTTAGTAAAGATGTAGAGTCTTTTAGGTATGATGGTTGTGATGTTACCAAGGGCTGGAGTTGTTTATCTACATACTCAGAAAGGTTACTTAGGAGTGACCCAACCCCGGACACTATGGGTCTCCCTGGTGGATTTTTTTGATCTTTGTGTATTTTGGGGAGTATGTACAGTACTGGAATCCTACATGTAGAGACATCAAGATATGAGAACTCATGTTTATTTAGGATGTCAAGCACTTTACCCCTATCCAAAAGCTCTGAGTATGCCTTTCTGATTTGACTGGTGGGATCACCCTTTAGTTCTTTGTAAGTGGTAACATCATTGAGTTGTCTATATATTTCTAGGTAATATTGATCTTTATTGAGGATCACTATACCCCCGCCTTTGTCGGCGGGTTTAATGACTATACTTGTGTCCGATTGTAGTTCTTTCATAGCTTTCCTTTGTTGGTGGTTAATATTATCATAATACAAAAATACAAGATAGTGAGTAGGCGCTTCCAAATATGTAACAGAGATAGATGTAAAACAGGGTAAAACAGGGTTTATACAGGCTGTACACTTACTACTTTACATTGTAGCAGAGTGTAATTTCTTCAGTGTTGGCACATGAAAAGATATAATAAAATATTTCCAAAAATTTGAGGGGTGTACTCAGGGCTGGTGCTACCTGTTAGGCGGACTAGGCAGCCGCCTAGGGCGCCCCTTGGGAAGGGGCGCCGCCAGGAGCGCCGGCCTCCCTCATGCTGCAGCCGCCCGAGCGCTCTGTAGAGAGCCTCAGGCGGCTGCAGCTTTGCCCAGGCTGGTGCGTCCATGAGGGCGCACCGCCCGAGCGCAGCATGAGGAGAGGGGCTGACAGGAGGGAAGCGCTCAGCGCTCCCTCCTGTCACTCCCTCACTGTAGCATGGCCGAGCGCTGTATGGTCTGCGGGTACAGGGAGCATCTGTCTCCTGTACCCGACCGGACTAACAGGAAGTGAACACTGAGTGATCACTTCCTTTTAGTTCGGCAGGGTACAGGAAACAAAAGCTCCCTGTACCCGCGGACCATACAGAGCTCGGCCACGCTACAACACAGGTAGGGGAGGGAGGGAGGGGAGAAAGAAACAGGTAGGGAGGGAGGGGGGAGAAAGAAACAGGGAGGGGGGGAGAAAGAAACAGTGAGGGGGGGAGAAAGAAACAGGGAGGGGGGAGAAAGAAACAGGGAGGGGGAGAAAGAAACAGGGAGGGGGAGAAAGAAACAGGGAGGGGGAGAAAGAAACAGGAGGGGGGAGAAAGAAACAGGGGGGAGAAAGAAACGGGAGGGGGGAGAAAGAAACAGGGAGAGAGGGAGGGGGAGAAAGAAAGAGGGAGGGGGGAGAAAGAAACAGGGAGGGAGGGGGGAGAAAGAAACAGGGAGGGGGAAAGAAAGAAACAGGGAGGGGGGAAGAAAGAAACAGGGAGGGGGGAAAGAAACAGGGAGGGGGGAAAGAAACAGGGAGGGGGGGGAGAAAGAAACGGAGGGGGGAAAGAAGGAGGGAGGGAGGGGGGAGAAAGAAACAGGGAGGGAGGGGGGAGAAAGAAACAGGGGGGGATAAATAAACAGGGAGGGAGGGAGGGGGGGAGAAAGAAACAGGGAGGGGGGAGAAAGAAACAGGGAGGGGGGAGAAAGAAACAGGGAGGGGGGAGAAAGAAACAGGAGGGGGGAGAAAGAAACAGGGAGGGGGGAAGAAAGAAACAGGAGGGGGGAGAAAGAAACAGGGAGGGGGGAAGAAAGAAACAGGAGGGGGAGAAAGAAACAGGAGGGGGGAGAAAGAAACAGGGAGGGAGGGAGAAACAGGGAGGGAGGGAGAAACGGGGAGGGAGGGAGAAAGAAACAGGGAGGGAGGGAGGGGGAGAAAGAAACAGGGAGGGAGGGAGGGGGAGAAAGAAACAGGGAGGGAGGGGGGAGAAAGAAACTGGGAGGGAGGGGGGGAGAAATAAACAGGGAGGGAGGGAGGGAGGGGGGAGAAAGAAACAGGGAGGGAGGGGGGGAGAAAGAAACTGGGAGGGAGGGAGGGAGGGAGGGGGGGGAGAAAGAAACAGGGAGGGAGGGAGGGGGAGAAAGAAACAGGGAGGGAGGGGGAGAAAGAAACAGGGAGGGAGGGGGGAGAAAGAAACAGGGAGGGGGAGAAAGAAACAGGGAGGGGGAGAAAGAAACAGGGAGGGGGGAGAAAGAAACAGGGAGGGGGGAGAAAGAAACAGGGAGGGGGGAGAAAGAAACAGGGAGGGGGGAGAAAGAAACAGGGAGGGGGGAGAAAGAAACAGGGAGGGGGGAGAAAGAAACGGGAGGGGGGAGAAAGAAACAGGGAGGGGGGAAGAAAGAAACAGGAGGGAGGGAGAAAGAAACAGGGAGAGAGGGAGGGGGAGAAAGAAACAGGGAGGGAGGGAGGGGGAGAAAGAAACGGAGGGGGGAAGGAGGGAGGGAGGGGGGAGAAAGAAACAGGGAGGGAGGGGGGGGAGAAAGAAAGAGGGAGGGGGGAGAAAGAAACAGGGAGGGAGGGGGGAGAAAGAAACAGGGAGGGGGGAAGAAAGAAACAGGGAGGGGGGAAGAAAGAAACAGGGAGGGGGGAAAGAAACAGGGAGGGGGGGAGAAAGAAACGGAGGGGGGAAAGAAGGAGGGAGGGAGGGGGAGAAAGAAACAGGGAGGGAGGGGGGAGAAAGAAACAGGGGGGGATAAAAAAAACAGGGAGGGAGGGAGGGGGGGAGAAAGAAACAGGGAGGGGGGAGAAAGAAACAGGGAGGGGGGGAGAAAGAAACAGGGAGGGGGGAGAAAGAAACAGGGAGGGGGAGAAAGAAACAGGAGGGGGGAGAAAGAAACAGGGAGGGGGGAAGAAAGAAACAGGAGGGGGGAGAAAGAAACAGGGAGGGGGGAGAAAGAAACAGGGAGGGGGGAAGAAAGAAACAGGAGGGGGGAGAAAGAAACAGGAGGGGGAGAAAGAAACAGGGAGGGAGGGAGAAAGAAACAGGAGGGGGGAGAAAGAAACAGGGTGGGGAGAAAGAAACAGTGAGGGGGGAGAAAGAAACAGGGAGGGGGGAGAAAGAAACAGGGAGGGGGGAGAAAGAAACAGGGAGGGGGAGAAAGAAACAGGGAGGGGGAGAAAGAAACAGGAGGGGGGAGAAAGAAACGGGAGGGGGGAGAAAGAAACAGGGAGAGAGGGAGGGGGAGAAAGAAAGAGGGAGGGGGGAGAAAGAAACAGGGAGGGAGGGGGGAGAAAGAAACAGGGAGGGGGGAAGAAAGAAACAGGGAGGGGGGAAGAAAGAAACAGGGAGGGGGGAAGAAAGAAACAGGGAGGGGGGGAGAAAGAAACGGAGGGGGGAAAGAAGGAGGGAGGGAGGGGGGAGAAAGAAACAGGGAGGGAGGGGGGAGAAAGAAACAGGGGGGGATAAATAAACAGGGAGGGAGGGAGGGGGGGAGAAAGAAACAGGGAGGGGGGAGAAAGAAACAGGGAGGGGGGAGAAAGAAACAGGGAGGGGGGAGAAAGAAACAGGAGGGGGGAGAAAGAAACAGGAGGGGGGAGAAAGAAACAGGGAGGGGGGAAGAAAGAAACAGGAGGGGGGAGAAAAAAACAGGAGGGGGGAGAAAGAAACAGGGAGGGGGGAAGAAAGAAACAGGAGGGGGGAGAAAGAAACAGGGAGGGAGGGAGAAACAGGGAGGGAGGGAGAAAGAAACAGGGAGAGAGGGAGGGGGAGAAAGAAACAGGGAGGGAGGGGGGAGAAAGAAACTGGGAGGGAGGGGGGAGAAAGAAACTGGGAGGGAGGGGGGAGAAATAAACAGGGAGGGAGGGAGGGGGGAGAAAGAAACAGGGAGGGAGGGAGGGAGGGGGGAGAAAGAAACAGGGAGGGAGGGGGGGGGAGAAAGAAACAGGGAGGGAAGGGGGGGAGAAAGAAACAGGGAGGGAGGGAGGGGGAGAAAGAGGGAGGGAGGGAGGGGGAGAAAGAAACAGGGAGGGAGGGGGGAGAAAGAAACAGGGAGGGAGGGGGGAGAAAGAAACAGGGAGGGAGGGGGGAGAAAGAAACAGGGAGGGGGGAGAAAGAAACAGGGAGGGGGAGAAAGAAACAGGGAGGGGGGAGAAAGAAACAGGGAGGGGGGAGAAAGAAACAGGGAGAGAGGGAGGGGGAGAAAGAAAGAGGGAGGGGGGAGAAAGAAACAGGGAGGGAGGGGGGAAGAAAGAAACAGGGAGGGGGGAAGAAAGAAACAGGGAGGGGGGGGAGAAAGAAACGGAGGGGGGAAAGAAGGAGGGAGGGAGGGGGGAGAAAGAAACAGGGAGGGAGGGGGGAGAAATAAACAGGGGGGGATAAATAAACAGGGAGGGAGGGAGGGGGGGAGAAAGAAACAGGGAGGGGGAGAAAGAAACAGGAGGGGGGAGAAAGAAACAGGGGGGAGAAAGAAACAGGGAGAGAGGGAGGGGGAGAAAGAAAGAGGGAGGGGGGAGAAAGAAACAGGGAGGGAGGGGGGAGAAAGAAACAGGGAGGGAGGGGGGAGAAAGAAACAGGGAGGGGGGAAGAAAGAAACAGGGAGGGGGGAAGAAAGAAACAGGGAGGGGGGAAAGAAACAGGGAGGGGGGGAGAAAGAAACGGAGGGGGGAAAGAAGGAGGGAGGGAGGGGGGAGAAAGAAACAGGGAGGGAGGGGGGAGAAAGAAACAGGGGGGGATAAATAAACAGGGAGGGAGGGAGGGGGGAGAAAGAAACAGGGAGGGGGGAGAAAGAAACAGGGAGGGGGGAGAAAGAAACAGGGAGGGGGGAGAAAGAAACAGGGAAGGGGGAGAAAGAAACAGGAGGGGGGAGAAAGAAACAGGGAGGGGGGAAGAAAGAAACAGGAGGGGGGAGAAAAAAACAGGAGGGGGAGAAAGAAACAGGGAGGGGGGAAGAAAGAAACAGGAGGGGGGAGAAAGAAACAGGGAGGGAGGGAGAAACAGGGAGGGAGGGAGAAAGAAACAGGGAGAGAGGGAGGGGGAGAAAGAAACTGGGAGGGAGGGGGGGAGAAATAAACAGGGAGGGAGGGAGGGAGGGGGGAGAAAGAAACAGGGAGGGAGGGGGGGAGAAATAAACAGGGAGGGAGGGGGGGGAGAAAGAAACAGGGAGGGAGGGAGGGGGAGAAAGAAACAGGGAGGGAGGGGGAGAAAGAAACAGGGAGGGAGGGGGGAGAAAGAAACAGGGAGGGAGGGGGGAGAAAGAAACAGGGAGGGGGAGAAAGAAACAGGGAGGGGGGAGAAAGAAACAGGGAGGGGGAGAAAGAAACAGGGAGGGGGAGAAAGAAACAGGGAGGGGGGAGAAAGAAACAGGGAGGGGGGAGAAAGAAACGGGAGGGGGGAGAAAGAAACAGGGAGGGGGGAAGAAAGAAACAGGGAGGGGGGAAGAAAGAAACAGGAGGGGGGAGAAAGAAACAGGGAGGGAGGGAGAAAGAAACAGGGAGAGAGGGAGGGGGAGAAAGAAACAGGGAGGGAGGGAGGGGGAGAAAGAAACGGAGGGGGGAAGGAGGGAGGGAGGGGGGAGAAAGAAACAGGGAGGGAGGGGGGGAGAAAGAAACAGGGAGGGAGGGGGGGAGAAAGAAACAGGGAGGGAGGGGGGGAGAAAGAAACAGGGAGGGAGGGGGGGAGAAAGAAACAGGGAGGGAGGGGGGGAGAAAGAAACAGGGAGGGAGGGGGGAGAAAGAAACAGGGAGGGAGGGAGGGGGAGAAAGAAACAGGGAGGGAGGGGGAGAAAGAAACAGGGAGGGGGGAGAAAGAATCTGACAGGGAGGGGGGGGAGAAAGAAACTGACAGGGAGGGTGTCAGGGTACCTGAGGCCTCTACCTCTGAGAGAGGTAGAGACTTAGAAGTTTATCCGTCCGGACGGCATGTCTCCTCGGTCCCTCGCGGTTCACCCGGTCTTGCAAACGCCGGCCGCGAGGGAGTCACTTCCTTTTATAGCAGGAGGACCGGAGGTCGACGTCATGACGCTAACCCGGAACGCCCTGTCACTCAAATCTCTGGAGACGAATCAGGACTCGCCGGAGGCGTGTCTTCTCTCCCTAACCAGGATACTTAACAGTGGTTCTCTCATTTACTCATTGCCCTGTCGTGGTTCTAGTTTGCCTAGTCACACAGTGCTCTGTTATTCTCTTGTCTTTTGGTTCCGACCCGGCTTTGGTATTTACTCTCCTGTCTTCCCGTTCCCTCGACCTCGGCTTGTCTCTGACCATTCTATACGTAGTTTTACGTTAAGTCCGTCCATTCTAAGGACCGGTATACGTATCTGCTACTCTTTGTACTCTGCGTGTTGGATCCCTGACCCGATCCTGACATTACGACAGGGCCATGGATCCTGCAGGTACAAATTGTCAGCTTGGTTCTCCTGATCCTAGGTTTGATGCCATGGATCATAGGATGGATCAGATGGCTCTAGCACTACAGGCGCTGCTATCACGTCCTATTAATCCACCTGAGGAGATGCGTAATACGTCTGCTTCTTCTGTGGGTTCAGGGCTAGAGGTAGCTACTGTAGGTGCTTCTTCCCAAGTTACCCCACCTGTACGTTATGCTGGTTCTCCTGATAGGTGTCGTGGGTTTTTGAACCAGATCAGTATCCATTTCGAGCTACAGCCTCGTTCCTACCCTACTGATAGGGCAAAAGTGGGATTTATTATTACCTTACTCATTGAGAAAGCTCTGAGATGGGCTAACCCGTTGTGGGAGAACGATAATCCATTAGTCTATAACTATAATGCCTTTGTAGCTGCTTTTAGAAGAACTTTTGATCCCCCTGGCAGGAAGGTCAATGCAGCCAGATTACTGTTGCGCCTTAGACAAAACAACCAAACACTGGTGGATTACGCACTAGAGTTCAGGTCTTTGGCGGCAGAGGTAAAATGGAATGAACAGGCCTATATAGACGTATTTTTAAATGGATTATCCGATGTAATACTTGACGAGGTAGCAACAAGAGAACTTCCCGAGAATTTGGAAGACTTAATTTCCTTTATCTCTCGTATTGACGAACGTCTAAGGGAGAGGCAGAATACTCGAGATAGAACCGGTAGATCTTCCTTTAGACTAGTACCATCATTTCAAATTTCTGAAACCAAAACTCCACAGTTTTCAGATCCTATGCAGTTAGGCATTACTCGTCTGTCGGAGGAGGAGAGACAGTACAGGAGAGGGGAGGGACTGTGTTTATATTGTGGAGCCAGAGGTCATGTACGTTTGAGCTGTCCCAGTCGTCCGGGAAACGCTCGCACCTAAGTTTCTCTAGAGGACAGACCTTGGGTGTTTCAATTTTGTCCTCTACTCATAACTACAAAGAACATAGACTCCTATTACCAGTCTCTTTAACTTGGGAGAAGGGAACCTTAGAGACTTTGGCATTGATAGACTCCGGCGCTGCTGAGAGTTTTATCGACCAAAAGTTTCTCACCAAACACACTATCCCATCCCAGTTAAGGAAGACACCCTTGGCTGTTGAAGCCATTGATGGTAGACCTTTAGTTGAGCCTGTGATTTTCCGGGAGACCACACCTCTTAACTTAACTATTGGCATTCTACACAAGGAGGAAATATCCCTACTCCTCATTTCATCTCCTTCTGTTCCCATAGTCCTGGGATACTCCTGGCTTAAGAGACATAACCCCGTTATAGATTGGAGATCAGGGGAAATAGTTTCGTGGGGTCAGGATTGTCAAGAGAATTGTTTAAAGAAAGTGTCACCTCTCTGTAGTGTCAACGCACTTAATAACGCTACCGACTCTACCAAAGTACAGATACCGTCCTTGTATCAGGATTTAAAGGCAGTATTTGACAAAGGAAAGGCTGATACCTTACCACCACATAGGCCTTTTGATTGCAAAATTAATTTACTTTCTGGTACTATGCCCCCCAGGGGTCATGTATACCCTTTGTCTACGAATGAGAACTTAGTTCTTGAGGAGTATATTCGTGAAAACCTAGACAAGGGGTTCATTAGAAGATCCTCCTCTCCTGCTGGGGCTGGATTTTTTTTTGTTAAAAAGAAGGATGGTTCTTTAAGACCCTGCATTGACTACCGAGGTCTTAACAAGATAACCATTAGAAATGTATATCCGATTCCCCTGATCACCGAGCTTTTTGATCGATTAAAAAGTTCTAAGATTTTCACTAAGCTAGACCTTAGAGGTGCTTATAATTTGGTGAGAATTCACGACGGAGACGAGTGGAAAACTGCATTCAATACTCGATATGGGCACTATGAGTATACTGTAATGCCTTTTGGTCTCTGCAATGCCCCGGCGGTATTTCAGGACCTTATTAATGAGGTTCTTAGGGAGTTTCAAGATGACTGTGTGATTGTATACCTTGATGATATACTTATACATTCCAGGGATATTGAAACTCACCACGGACAAGTCAGAAGGGTTTTACACAAACTTCTTCAGCATGGCTTATACTGCAAATTAGAGAAATGCAGCTTTGACCAATCCCAAACTACCTTTCTTGGTTACGTGATTTCTGGAGAGGGGTTTGAAATGGATCCGGAGAAGCTCCAATCCATATTAGATTGGCCTTTACCTAAGGGTCTCAAGGCTATCCAGAGATTTATTGGTTTCTCCAATTACTACAGACGTTTCATTAAGGGATACTCCTCTATCATTGCTCCCATCACCAATATGACCAAACAAGGGGCTGATACTAAGAATTGGTCTACTGAAGCACTTCTGGCTTTTAAGACACTCAAGGAGCTGTTTGCTTCCGCACCAATTTTAGTGCACCCTGATACTACACTACCTTTCCTACTCGAAGTTGACGCTTCTGAGACAGGTATAGGGGCCGTTCTGTCCCAAAGGTTGGGTGTAGATAAACCATTACATCCTTGTGGATACTTTTCCAAAAAATTGTCAGGTACTGAAAGCAGATATGACATTGGTGACAGGGAACTCCTAGCGGTTATAATGGCCTTATACGAGTGGAGACATTTATTGGAGGGTACTTTGCATCCTGTTACTATTTTGACAGATCATAAAAACTTATCCTATATTGGGGAGGCTAAACGACTATCATCTAGACAGGCTCGTTGGTCCATATTTCTCACTCACTTCAACTACGTACTCACATATAGGCCAGGTTCTAAGAATTCTAAAGCCGATGCCTTTTCTCGCCAATATGAACCTGCTGCCATATCTGAGCCGGTTTTGTCCTCTATAGTACCCAAGTGTAACATTATCGCTAACACTACTCTCAAAGTCCACTCTCCGCTGCTTGATCAGATAAGGAGCTTGCAGCATCTGGCACCTAGACTGACTCCTGCTTCCAGACTTTTCGTTCCTCCTGAACTCCAACTGGAGCTCTTACAGTGCCTTCACGAGAGTAAGGTGGCTGGTCATCCGGGTGTTCGCAAGACGTATTCTTTGATCTCCAAAGATTTCTGGTGGCCTTCGTTACGGAAGGATATTAAGGATTTTGTCGGAGTTTGTGAGGTCTGTACTAAAACTAAACTTCCGCATTCACTTCCTTGTGGTCTTCTACAACCTCTGGAAATTCCTGACAAACCTTGGTCCTGTGTGGCAATGGACTTTATTGTGGATTTGCCTGTTTCTAAAAAGCACACTGTTATCCTCACCGTAGTCGACAGGTTTACCAAGATGGCACATTTCGTACCTTTGCCTAAACTTCCGACTTCTCCTGAATTGGCGGAGATATTTGCTAAAGAGATTTTTCGTTTGCATGGGATTCCTTCGGAGATCACTTCTGATAGAGGCTCCCAATTTGTTTCACGTTTTTGGAGATCATTCTGTTCTCAATTAGGCATCAAATTGAATTTTTCTTCCGCCTATCATCCTCAGTCTAACGGAGCTGCCGAACGAACCAACCAGAAGATTGAGCAATACTTACGTTGTTTTGTTTCCGAACACCAGGACGATTGGGTCGGTTTGATTCCTTGGGCGGAGTTTGCGCACAACAATCTCGTTTGTGACTCTACGCATTCAAGCCCCTTCTTCATGAACTATGGCTTTCATCCATCTATTCTTCCCTCGGTTTCTCCTTCCCAAGGAGTGCCGTCGGTTGATGTCCATGTGGCCAATTTGAGGAAGTTGTGGGATCAGACTCGACAGATTCTTCTACACAATTCTATGCTGGTTAAGAAACATGCTGACAAACGTAGAAGGGCGGCTCCGAATTTTGTTCCAGGCGATAGAGTTTGGTTGAGTACTAGAAACATTCGCCTTAAAGTTCCTTCCATGAAATTCGCTCCTCGTTATATTGGTCCCTACAGGATCTTGACTCGAATTAACCCGGTAGCGTATCGTCTAGCTCTCCCAGCCACTTTACGCATTCCGAACTCCTTTCACGTGTCATTGCTGAAACCTCTAATCTGTAACAGATTCTCCTCCACAATCGCCCCTCCGCGCCCTGTTCAGGTGGAGGGTCAGGAGGAGTATGAGGTTAACTCCATTATTGATTCACGTGTCTCCCGGGGGAGAGTACAATATTTGGTTGACTGGAAGGGTTATGGTCCTGAGGAGAGGAGTTGGGTACCACAAGAGGATGTTCATGCTCCTCGCCTTCGCAGGGCATTTCACTCCCGCTTTCCATCTCGCCCCGGCTCCTTCCGCCCGGTGGGCGTATCTGAGAGGGGGGGTACTGTCAGGGTACCTGAGGCCTCTACCTCTGAGAGAGGTAGAGACTTAGAAGTTTATCCGTCCGGACGGCATGTCTCCTCGGTCCCTCGCGGTTCACCCGGTCTTGCAAACGCCGGCCGCGAGGGAGTCACTTCCTTTTATAGCAGGAGGACCGGAGGTCGACGTCATGACGCTAACCCGGAACGCCCTGTCACTCAAATCTCTGGAGACGAATCAGGACTCGCCGGAGGCGTGTCTTCTCTCCCTAACCAGGATACTTAACAGTGGTTCTCTCATTTACTCATTGCCCTGTCGTGGTTCTAGTCTGCCTAGTCACACAGTGCTCTGTTATTCTCTTGTCTTTTGGTTCCGACCCGGCTTTGGTATTTACTCTCCTGTCTTCCCGTTCCCTCGACCTCGGCTTGTCTCTGACCATTCTATACGTAGTTTTACGTTAAGTCCGGCCATTCTAAGGACCGGTATACGTATCTGCTACTCTTTGTACTCTGCGTGTTGGATCCCTGACCCGATCCTGACAGAGGGGAATTGACGGGGAGAGAGAAATTGACAGGGAGGGGGGAGTGACAGGGGAGGGAGGGGGAATGAGAGTAACAAGGGAGGGGGAGAAGAGAGTGACAAGGGAGGGGGAGAAGAGAGTGACAAGGGAGGGGGGAGAGATTGACATTCATCACACACACACAATCACACACAATGCACCCCTTACACACAAAGACAATGCACCCCTTGCACACAGAAAAACACACAATGCATTACACACACAATGCATTACACACACACGCAATGCAACCCTTACACACAATGCATCCCTTACACACACAGAAACACACAATGCATTCCTTACACACACTCAATGCACCCCTTACACACACTCAATGCACCCCTTACACACACTCAAAGCACCCCTTACAGACTCACACACGTCATCCCTTACATACACAGAAACACACCTTGCAGCCCTTACACATACAAACACAATTTCACACCATGCATTCCTTACACACAAATCAGGACATCCCCTACACACTCCACCCCCTGTGAACAAACTCATTGGTGGACCCTGGGACCCAGACCTTGAGCTGTGTAAAGGGCCCCCGAAAAATGGAGCTGCTTCCCGTTCTCCCAGAACATTGATTTTTGTGACCACAGTTACAAACAGCCTCCATAGATCCTGTTCTACACCAGACCAGTGGAGCCAGACTGCAGCTAGAGCCCATCATCATCCTCATCTGGTTGTAAGTAGGCAATCTAGCATATTATTTGTGGCACTAATCGATAATTTACCTCACATTAAAGAAACACTATAGTCCACAGAACCACTGCAGCTTAATGTAGTGGTTCTGGTGTCTATAGCCTGTCCCTGCAGGCCTTCTAATGTAAACACGGCGGCACTGCAGCACTAGCGTTAGTTAACATGGCAGGTCATATGGGTGGGGCATTGTGATGTCACAGGGGCGGGGGGGCGGCAAACTTTACTTTTGCCTAGGGCGGCAAAAATCCTTGCACCGGCCCTGGGTGTACTCACTTTTGTGAGATACTATATATACAGTTGCAACAAAAAGTATGTGAACCCTTTGGAATGATATGGATTTCTGCACAAATATGCCTTCTGAAGTGGCGCAGTGAGAGTCCTGACCCCAACCCAATTGAGATGCTGTGGCATGACCTCAAGAAAGTGATTCACACCAGACATCCCAAGAATATTGCTGAACTGAAACAGTTCTGTAAAGATGAATGGTCAAGAATTACTCCTGACCGTTGTGCACATCTGATCTGCAACTACAGGAAACGTTTGGTTGAAGTTATTGCTGCCAAAGGAGGTTCATCCAGTTATTAAATCCAAGCGTTCACATACTTTTTCCACCTGCACTGTGAATGTTTACATCGTGTGTTCAATAAAAACATGGCAACATTTCATTCTTTGTGTGTTATTAGTTTAAGCAGACTGTGATTGTCTATTGTTGTGACTTAGATGATGATCAGATCACATTTTATGACCAATTTGTGCAGAAATCCATATCATTCCAAAGGGTTCACATACTTTTTCTTGCAACTGTATATCAAAAGGCAACAAGGCAAATACAACAATTATTTTAAATAAAAAAATACAACACTTACCATTGTGAGATATGCCAACTTTACCAGTTTCAATAACTGACTGCTGTGAAAACTGGAACCGTCTTATAAAGTAAGGTGTTAGTTACGACTGGTCAAAAAACATTTTAAATCAAAGAGGCATTTAACTCCTTCACTAACAAGTGTGGTTTGTTTAACATAAAAAAGCCCAAGATTAATGTGAATTCATTTTATAGATTTCTATATAGGAATATCTAAAACAAAATTGAAAATTAACACAACGTTTATTTTGTAATATATTTGTGATCAAGGCCAGTATGCCAAAAGTGGTGGCAAAGCAAAATAATAGAACTCATTAGTGTGCTAAAACAGATATGTGAAATGAAGGCGCTCACCGTAGAAAATATTTGTAAAGGAACGTTTGAGAAGAGGGTGCGAAGATTTGGGTTTGACATGTTGATTTTGGCCCATAAATTGCATTTTGTGGTCAATTAATGACTTTTTACAGTTTACTGAATAATCCTTTCATTGTTTGTTTTTCTATATCTACTTGATTTTCATTTTGTTCTTTGTTGTGTTCTTTGGTTAATGAGTGCTGATAGCAGTCAGTGTAAGATTGGGACAACTAACCATTTATTTAAGCCATGTGCATTTTACTGAGCCGGTGGTCTGGTTGCTATAGGTAGGAAAATGTATCTATAATTTTAGTTTAAATAAACTATACCTGCTGCAAGTAGACCTGCTGAATAGTGCATTGAGAGTAACATTGAACAATATGTCTCTCCCCCCCCCATCCCCCCTCCCCCACCCCTCCGTATATATGCATAATGAAATAAATGATAGGGGTCATTTTTACCCCATATCACTAACCAGTTACAACCACATCTACAAAACAGAA
Source organism: Pelobates fuscus (assembly GCF_036172605.1). Lineage (NCBI taxonomy): Eukaryota > Metazoa > Chordata > Amphibia > Anura > Pelobatidae > Pelobates > Pelobates fuscus. The sequence goes on from NC_086326.1 coordinate 90,480,231, forward strand.
CATGTACACCACACAATTTGGTAACAGCCACTAATACAATTTATTCTTAGGAAGTATATTCATAAATAAAGAGGGGCTCTAATCCAGAGAAGAGCAAAAACTCAAATTCCATTATTCAACACTGAAAATAGTGATGTCCCAAACTGTTCGCTGGCGAATAGTTCCAGGCGAACATCGCTTCTTCGCGTTCGCCACGGACGGCGAACACATGCTCTGTTCGGTCCGCCCCCTATTCGTCATCATTGAGTAAACTTTGACCCTGGCCTGTACCTCACAGTCAGCAGACACATTCCAGCCATTCAGCAGCAGACCCTCCCTCCTCCTGGACAGCATCCATTTTACATTCATTGTGAAGCTGCATTCTTAGTGAGAGTAGGGACAGTGTAGCTGCTGCTGTATTCAGTGTCCACTACAGTCCTGAAGGACTCATATGATCTCTGCTGTAAGGACAGCACCCCAAAAAGCCCTTTTTAGGGCTAGAACATCAGTCTTTTTTTTTTTTTTCTGTGTAATGTAATTGCAGTTGCCTGCCTGCCAGCCAGCCTGTGTGTCAGACTCACAGCCCACTCACTCACTGGTGTCACAATAGCTTGCATTTAAACAAAAAAAAACTTTTTGAACTGTAATATAATAGCAGTCAGTTTCCTTCACTAGTGTGCATTTCAGGGTCTGCCAGGGCACAGTGTCACACCAGTGCAACTCATATCTGGTGTAACAGTAGTGTACATTTAAAAAAAATAAAATAAATTTTGACTGTAATAGATTGAATAGCAGTTAGTTGTCTGCCAGCGTCTGTGTCAGGCTCGCAGCGTATACTGTGTCCACTTGCCCAGTGCCACCACTCATATCTGGTGTCACAATAGTTTGCATTTAACAAAAAAAAACACTTTTTGGACTGTAATATAATAGCAGTCAGTTTCCTTCACTAGTGTGCGTTTCAGGGCCTGCTAGGGCACAGTGTCACACCAGTGCAACTCATATCTGGTGTAACAGTAGTGTACATTTAAAAAAAAAAATACAATTTTGACTGTAATAGATTGAATAGCAGTTAGTTGTCTGCCAGCGTGTGTGTCAGGCTCACAGCGTATACTGTGCCCACTTGCCCAGTGCCACCACTCACTCACTGGTGTCCCAATAGCTTGCATTTAAAAAAAAACTAAACTTTTTTGACTGTAATATAATAGCAGTCAGTTTCCTTCACTAATGTGCGTTTCAGGCCCTGCCCAGTGCCACCACTCACTCATATCTGGTGTCCCAATAGCTTGCATTTAATAAAAAATAAACTTTTTGGACTGTAATATAATAGCAGTCAGTTTCCTTCACGCGTGTGCGTTTCAGGGCCTGCCAGGGCACAGTGTCACACCAGTGCCACTCATATCTGTTGTCACAGTAGCCTGCACGCATAGTACCACTAATCGGAAAAAAAATGACAGGCAGAGGCAGGCCACCCCGCAGGGGCCGTCGTGGTCGTGGTTCTGTGATTCCCTTTGGCCCTAGAATAATGCCCAGTGTTCAGAGGCCATGTACCCTGAACTTGAAAAGTTCTGAGGACATAGTTGACTGGCTAACACAGGACACCCAATTTTCTACAGCTTCCGCTCGGAACCTCGATGCACCATCCTCCTCCAGCTTAGCTTCGGGCACCTCTCAAGTTACCACTCGCCCGCCTGCCGCCACCACCAACACTAGCACCACAGCTGCTTCACTTGGTATGTCAGAGGAGTTATTTACACATCAGTTGGAAGAAATGAGTGATGCGCAACCATTATTGCCAGAGGATGTAAATAACAGGGATATGTCTCAGTCAGGCAGCATTACACACGTACGGTGTGATGATGATGATGTTGTACCCACTGCTGCTTCCTTTGCTGAGTTGTCAGATACAAGTGAAGCGGTTGATGACGACGATGCGTCCGTGGATGTCACGTGGGTGCCCGCTAGAAGAGAAGAAGAACAGGGGGAAAGTTCAGATTGGGAGACAGGGAGGAGGAGGAGACGAGTTGGAAGCAGGGGGAGGTCGTCACAAGGAGCTAGTGGCACAGTCAGACAGCATGCATCGGCACCAGGGGTCAGCCAGACAGCACGCCAATCAACGCAGCTGTTACCATCACCAGAATGCCGTCATTGCAGAGCTCAGCAGTGTGGCATTTTGTTTGTGTGTCTGCCTCTGACAACAGCGATGCCATTTGCAACCTGTGCCAAAAGAAACTGAGTCGTGGGAAGTCCAACTAGGTACAACTGCTTTGCGAAGGCACATGATCGCACATCACAAACGCCTATGGGATCAACACATGAGTATAAGAAGCACACAAACTCAAAGCCGCCATCCTCCTCCTGGTCCAGCATCTTCAGCCACGTTAACCACTGCTGTCCTCCTTGCCCCCTCTCAACCATCCGCCCCTCCGTCTCTCGCCTTGAGCAGTTCCTGCTCATCTGCCCAAAGTCAGGTGTCTGTCATGGACATGTTTGAGCGTAAGTAGCCAATGTCACAAAGTCACCCCCTTGCACGGAGACTGACAGCTGGCTTGACTGAACTCTTAGCCCACCAGCTTTTACCATACAAGCTGGTGGAGTCTGGAGGCGTTCAAAAAATTTGTAGCTAGTGGGACACCGCAGTGGAAGGTACCCGGCCGAAATTTCTTTGCACAAAAGGCAATCCCCAACCTGTACTCGATTGTGCAAAAGGAAGTAATGGCATGTCTGGCACACAGTGTTGGGGCAAGGGTCCATCTGACTACTGATACCTGGTCTGCAAAGCATGGTCAGGGCAGGTATATCACCTACACTGCGCATTGGGTAAACCTGCTGACGGCTGCCAAGCATGGAATGCGTGGCTCTGCAGAGGAGTTGGTGACACCGCCACGACTTGCAGGCAGGCCTGCTGCCACCTCCTCTACTCCTCCTACTCCATCCTCTTCTATAACCTCCTCGGTTGAGTCCTCTTCTGCTGCTGCGTCTTGCTCCACATCAACGGCACCCCCCCAGCTCCCCAGGTACTGTTCCACATCCCGGATACGGCAGTGTCACGCCGTCTTGGGATTGACTTGCCTGAAAGCAGAGAGTCACACCGGACCAGCACTCCTGTCCGCCCTGAACGCACAGGTGGATCAGTGGCTGACTCCGCACTAACTGGAGATCGGCAAAGTGGTTTGTGACAACGGAAGAAATTTGTTGGCGGCATTGCATTTGGGCAAGTTGACACATGGCACATGTGTGTAATCTGATCGTACAACGCTTTGTGCAGAAGTACCCAGGCTTACAGGACGTCCTTAAGCAGGCCAGGAAGGTGTGTGGCCATTTCAGGCATTCCTACACGGCCATGGCGCACTTTTCCGATATCCAGCGGTGAAACAACATGCCAGTGAGGCGCTTGATTTGTGACAGCCCGACACGTTGGAATTCAACACTCCTAATGTTCGACCGCCTGCTCCAACAAGAAAAAGCCGTTAACGAGTATTTGTATGACCGGGGTGCTAGGACAGCCTCTGCAGAGCTGGGATTTTTTTTGCCACATTACTGGACGCTCATGCGCAACGCCTGTAGCCTCATGCGTCCTTTTGAGGAGGTGACAAACCTAGTCAGTCGCACTGAAGGAACCATCAGCGACATCATACCATTTGTTTTCTTCCTGGAGCGTGCCCTGCGAAGAGTGCTGGATCAGGCCGTAGATGAGCGTAAAGAGGAAGAGTTGTGGTCACCATCCCCACCAGAAACAGCCTTATCAGCATTGCTTGCTGGACCTGCGGCAACGCTGGAAGAGGATTGTGAGGAAGAGGAGTCAGAGGAGGAATGTGGCTTTGAGGAGGAGGAGGAAGACCAACCACAACAGGCATCCCAGGGTGCTCGTTGTCACCTATCTGGTACCCGTGGTGTTGTACGTGGCTGGGGGGAAGAACATACCTTCAGAGAGATCACTGAAGACGAGGAAAAGGACATAAGTAGCTCGGCATCCAACCTTGTGCAAATGGGGTCTTTCATGCTGTCGTACCTGTTGAGGGACCCTCGTATAAAAAGGCTGAAGGAGAACGACCTGTACTGGGTGTCCACGCTACTAGACCTCCGGTATAAGCAGAAAGTGCCTGAAATGTTACCGAAATACGGCAAGTCGGAAAGGATGCAGCAGTTCCAAAATCAATTAAAAAGTATGCTTTACACAGCGTATAAGGGTGATGTCTCAGCACAACGGGAATCTAACAGGGGAAGAGGTGAAAGTCATCCTCCTCCTCCCACGACCACGCCGGCAAGGACAGGACGCTTTACAGACGTGTTGTTGATGGAGGACATGCAGAGCTTTTTAAGTCCTACGCATCGCCACAGCCCTTCGGGGTCCACCCTCAGAGAATGACTCGACCGTCAGGTAGCAGACTACCTCGCCTTAACTGCAGATATCGACACTCTGAGGAGCGATGAACCCCTTGACTACTGGGTGTGCAGGCTTGACCTGTGGCCTGAGCTATCCCAATTTGCGATACAACTTCTGGCCTGCCCCGCTTCAAGTGTCCTGTCAGAAAGGACCTTCAGTGCAGCAGGAGGTATTGTCACTGAGAAGAGAAGTCACCTAGGTCAAAAAAGTCTAGATTACCTCACCTTTATTAAGATGAATGAGGGATGGATCCCGAAGGGACTGACAGTGGGCGATACATTCGACTAAAGGCCTGATGAGGGGGACTACTTAACACACCACTCCTATCTGGTGGCACATTAGATTGCACGTGCAGTGCCCCAAATTTGAAGTAGGAGGACCGACCAAGCATGTTTTTCCATCTCCCGCTTCCTAAAATCGATGCCTTATATACACGTCCCCTGATAGGGGACGTAACAGGGATTAAACTGATAAGAATAGTACTACTTAACACACCACTCCTATCTGGTGGCACATTAGATTGCACGCGCAGTGCCCCAAATTTGAAGTTGGAGGACCGACCAAACATCTTTTTCCATCTCCCGCTTCCTAAAATCGATGCCTTATATACACGTCCCCTGATAGGGGACGTAACAGGGATTAAACTGATAAGAATAGTACTACTTAACACACCACTCCTATCTGGTGGCACATTAGATTGCACGCGCAGTGCCCCAAATTTGAAGTAGGAGGACCGACCAAGCATCTTTTTCCATCTCCCGCTTCCTAAAATCAATGCCTTATATACACGTCCCCTGATAGGGGACGTAACAGGGATTAAACTGATAGGAATAGTACTACTTAACACACCACTCCTATCTGGTGGCACATTAGATTGCACGCACAGTGCCCCAAATTTGAAGTAGGAGGACCGACCAAGCATGTTTTTCCATCTCCCGCTTCCTAAAATCGATGCCTTATATACACGTCCCCTGATAGGGGACGTAACAGGGATTAAACTGATAGGAATAGTACTACTTAACACACCACTCCTATCTGGTGGCACATTAGATTGCACGCACAGTGCCCCAAATTTGAAGTAGGAGGACCGACCAAGCATGTTTTTCCATCTCCCGCTTCCTAAAATCGATGCCTTATATACACGTCCCCTGATAGGGGACATAACAGGGATTAAACTGATAAGAATAGTACTATTTAACACACCACTCCTATCTGGTGGCACATTAGATTGCACGCGCAGTGCCCCAAATTTGAAGTAGGAGGACCGACCAAGCATGTTTTTCCATCTCCCGCTTCCTAAAATCGATGCCTTATATACACGTCCCCTGATAGGGGACGTAACAGGGATTAAACTGATAAGAATAGTACTACTTAACACACCTTATAATAATGCAGAGAGAGGCAACACAGAGAGAGGAGTCTGAAGAAGAGGAGTCAGAGGAGGAAGGTGGCTTTGAGGAGGTGGAAGACCAAACACAGCAGGCGTCCCAGGGGGCTTGTTGTCACCTTTCGGGGACCCTTGGTGTTGTACGTGGCTGGGTGGAGGAAGAGACCTTCAATGACATCAGTGAGGACAAGGAACGGGACATGGCTAGCTTGGTATCCAACCTTGTGCAAATGGACTGTTTGCAGTTGTTTGCTGTGCATTAAACGGGGAGTTTGGTCTGTCACTGTGAAGCGGGTGTAACCCTTACACTACCTGATCGATACAACATCATACCTGATGTTTTAAAGCAGGTTATTCCAAACAATTTAGGAATGTTAGGTGATTTATGCCCTTTATGGATTAAAACCAGACTCTGCATCAACTATGTAATTTTCCATGGGAGTTTTGCCATGGATCCCCCTCTGGCATGCCACAGTCCAGGTGTTAGTCCCCTTGAAACAACTTTTCCATCACTATTGTGGCCAGAAAGAGTCCCTGTGGGTTTTAAAATTCGCCTGCCTATTGAAGTCTATGGCGGTTCGCCCGGTTCGCGAACATTTGCGGAAGTTCGCGTACCGAAAATGTTATGTTCGCGACATCACTACTGAAAATAAATTAGGCATTCCAAAGGAACATAATTCAGCTAACTCGGTATCATTCCTGATGGCAAGAAACACGTAGAGGGACCAATAAGCGCTGTATTTATAATATATAATAAGCATAACATAAAAGAAATGTAAATGTAACCAGGACTATAGTCTATATACCCCATCTTGATATGAAGTGTACAACCTTAAAATTGCACTGTTACCATCTTTACCACCGATGGTGACACTGCCACAGGGGGTCCAGTGGCCAGGGGGAGGCGGGTAAAGGTGAGTTCAACATCTCGAGTGCCACCATCTTCCTCAGCGAATCTGCTTCTGTGCCAGGAACCGATGTCACTGGTGTACCAACACACATGTGCAACATTATAGCATTGAGAACTATGGAGGATCCCACAAGACTGCAGGATTTTCCAAAGACAGAGCTAATTCACTGCATCCATCAGGAAAATACAATTTCAATATTTTACATACAACATATCAGATTCAGTGTTTCAATGCCATTTATTGAGAATATAATCATTAATAAATGGCCTCAAAAATGTTGATAGCAAAAAGCTGCTGATAATTTTTTTTGTTAGTATGCCCTTCAGTAGATACATTTTCAAGTGGAGGCTGGTCCACAGTGGATGCTGGAGCAGTACCCCCATTTCTTTAAAAAAAATTAAAAAAATATATTGGAGTGGTTGGATTAATGATTAGTTTGTGCTAAAAGAAAATATGTCTGTTGTGATTATATCTATAATTTCCTCACCCTTTCCTGATGATTTCATGACTCTGATACAAAGCAAAGTGTTTAGTGGGATACTACACTTCCCAAATACACAATAAATAAATAAATAAAATCACTGTTCACTGGCTATCCAGTCACAGACTTTCTAATGCAGGGCATTATTGGCACGTCAGATACACTAAGCGAACTAAACCAGCAAATAACAGGTTCTGTTTGTTTGAAAGCCAAGCTGGGGTGTAAAGCAGGTTGTTTTATGAAAGTCTTCATTTCTGATGAAATCTGCACTTTTCACAAAATTAAAAAATTGGGCAGACTCTTCACACACAAAGCTTTTTAGCAAGCTAAAGTGTTTTATGGATCTGGAATGTCCCTTTAAAGGAACTCTCCAAGCACCATAACCAAAACAGTACCGTCAACTAATCACTCTCAGCCAGGGAACAGTGACCAACATACCCCAAGTAAGAAGTCAAATTGTTTTAAAAGGTGCTGTACAGTGGTTATGGTGCTTGGAGTGTTTCTTTAAAGCACAAGTACTAGGCATGTGGCGACTTCACATTTTCCTCTTTATGACATTATACAACATGATAACTCGAGAATACAGAAATGTGTTAGATATTTCTTACCTGTCAATCTGTGAATGCGGTCTTCTGTGTGCTTTTCTCACATTTGTTTTCAGTGGAAAAGGTAAACAAGCTCAGCAAATACAAAGGTTTGGTTATACAAAGTAAATACTCAAGGGTTTTAAAGCCTTAAATGAAGTGCTTGATGGGCAGATGGCAGCTTGTGGGGTCCTTGGGCAGTCGGGGATTGGCAGGGCCGGATTAACATAGGGGCTGATGGAGCTGCAGCTCCAGGCCCAAGCCCATGGAATAGGCCCATTAAAAAAAAAAAAAAACTTTTTTTTTTTTTTACATACTACTCTTAAGTTTACCACTTAACTGTTATTTTAATGGCACAGATGGTATTTGAGGCTGCCTGGCCAGTGCCAGCATTGCAGTAATACCGGCAATACAAATAATAATAAACGGAAATTACTCTGCAATTCCAGCACCGGCCAGTAGGGGTCACTGTGTGTGGGGACAGGCAGGGATAGGAAGTAACAGCATATCCCTCCCTGCCTCTCTCTACTACTCACTGATCCGTGGGGAGGCAGCTACACAGCACAGAGAGTCCAGACAGCATTTCTACAGCTCAGGTAAGTGAGGGATGGGGGAAAAGGCAGCAGGGAGACATGGGGGGATACTGAGAAACTAGGGAACACATGGGGACACAGACACTAGGGGATACTGTGAGACCTGGAGACACTGGAAAACATGGGGACACTGAGACACTAGGGGACACTGGGAGAAATTGGGACACAGAGACACTAGGGACACAGTGTCCACATGTCTCCCAGTGTCCCCTAGTCTCCCAGTGTCTGTGTCCCCATGTCTCAGTGTCCCTAGTGTCTCAGTGTCCCCATGGCTCCCAGTTTCCCCTAGTCTCCCAGTGTCTGTGTCCCCATGTTTCCCAGTGTCCCTAGTGACTCAGTGTCTCCATGTCTCCCAGTGTCCCCAAGTGTCTCAGTGCCCCATGTCTCCCAGTGTCCCCGGGTCTCTCAGTGACATGGGGACACAGTGCCACATGGGGACACTGGGAGAAATGGGAACACTGAGACACTAGGGGACTGGGCGACATGGGGACACTGACACTGTGATACATAGGGACACTGGGAGACTGGGAGACACTGGGAGCAATCCATCTATACAGCAGAATCAAACTGTGAGTAGTTTGTTGGTGATTTTACAGAATTTTCTCTCATGTCACTCCTTGTGATTTACATCATGTGATGTCACATATAACTAATTAATTATACAAATGTATAAGGCTGGTATTTCTTTTCCAAGAAAGGTGGCAACCCTAACTACTCTTCACATACTCTTGCTTAAAGGAACACTATAGGGTCAGGAATACAATCATGTATTTCTGACCTTATTATGTTAAAACCACCATTTAGCCCCCCTGGCCTCCTCTTGCATTCCTAAATATAGTAAACTCTTACTTGTATTCAAGTCTGCAGCTGCTGGCTCTGTCCCTATCTGCCTCTGAACTGACTCTGTCTGCTGACATCATCAGAAGTGGTGGTCTGAGCAAATTACAATGCTTCCCCATTGGATTGGCTGAGACTGTCAACTAGGCAGATCATCATTGATTCAATGCATCTCTATGAGGAAAGTTCAGTGTCTGCATGCAAAGGGTGGAGACACTGAATGGCAGTGCTGCACACTAGGCAGTACTGCCCCAGGAGGCACCTCTAGCAGCCATCTAAGAAGTGGCCATCAGAGTTATTTTCTCTGAAAAGACAGTGTTTACTGCAAAAAAGCCTGACAGGAATGATTCTACTTACCAGAACAAATACAATAAGCTGTAGTTGTTCTTGTGACTATAGTGTCCCTTTAAGTTTGGAAGCTTAAGAGGGATGCATGGGAACAAAACCTATGTGGACTGACTGACAATAAAATTAGTTTAGGTAATGCAGACTTTGGTCTCTCTAACACTGTGGCATGTCCCCTTTCTTCTACACTCACTACATACACCTTTTCTCTGTCTCAGACTATATACCAGGAACTTCTGCCTGCTAGTAAGATGATAAGGAGACAAGTGGACATGTGAGTGCTAGGGGACAGTCCTTAGAAAGCGTGGAGTAGGCGCATCATTTGATGCATTTATTTCAAGCTCAGGGTGCTGCCTGCATAGTATGCCCTTAGTTGGACAGCCTGTATGATTGGCAGGCAGCCTGACATGCATTCATACCAGGCTGGCCTTCCAATTCTTTGGACAAACAATGCCCCCTTTTTGGGCATGTTCACCCCTTTTGGCAGGTCTGGTCATGTGATTTGCGCCAGTGGCACACTCTTTTACCCTGCACATTGACTTCCTGCTTCACTGGACACTGCTGTTAGGGGATATGGATTTACTTGAAAGATGAAAGCATAAATTAGAGAGCAATTAGCATAGAGTATGTGTTTTCGTATAGCTGCATCCTTTGAGTTTCCCTCCAACACCATCTCCATCAGATACATGATGCTTGGGAGGTATGATTGTTTTAGTGTTTTTGGTTGATAAGATTCTGTAATAAAGCCCCATCATAATTGTCAGCACCAGGCCCACTGGGCTCTTAATCTGGCCCTGGGGATTGGGGGTGCGGAGTTTATTGGCTGCTGCTATTCTCCCCCTTCTTTGTGCAGTTCTCACACAGATATTATGTGCATGTTGCCCAGCATCCAAAATGGCTATGTGAGAGACACACAGTCACGACTCCCACACCCCCAGGGCACTCAAACAAGGCCGAATTTACTTTTAAGGAAACACTATAGTGTCAGGTATACAAACTTGTAGACACGATATAAACATTCTAGACACTATAGTTGTATTAACACTATTTATGCCCTCGGCCCCACACTCCTGACTTTAAAAGGTGATTTAACACACATTTATTCCAGTGTTGTGCCGGTTGCGAAGCGGCTGGCTCTGCCCCGTTCCTTGGCTGAGATCATCAAATGTAATGATCTCAGCCAATCCAATGCTTTCCCATAGGAAAGCATTGGGAGGCTATTGCACACGCAGTGCCAATCAGCATCTCCTAACAAAGATACAGTGAATCAATGCACCTCTATGGGGAACATTAAGTAATTTAGTGTCTCCGTGCAGAGTGTGGAGATGCGGAACATCAGTGCTGCACTGACCCAGGAAGCATCTCTAGTGGCCATCTGAGTGACTGTCACTAGACGTGTTTCTAGGCAAAAAAGGTGTTCTCTGAAAAAGCAGTGCTTACATTAAAAAATCTGCATGTACATACTATACTCACCAGAACAACTAAATTAAACTATAGTTGTTTTGGTAACTATAGTGTTAATATAGTCGCATTTTAATAAAATACTGGTTTTGGAAGGAGTAACCAATCCCCCCCTCCCAACTTAAAATAGACAAAATAAAGCTACTGTGTTTTCTGGTTATAACACAAGCAGAGACCCCCACATGAAATTCTGTTTGTGATGTTGTGATCTTGCATGTCAAAGTGTTGTGTTAAAATTAGTTGTTTGTTTTGTTTTATCTATTATACAGCACTGCAGAATATGTTGGTGCTATATAAGTGATTGTAATAAGTGTGTGTGTGTGTAAGGAGGCTGTATGCAGTATTGCAATGGTGGGGATGCTGCTTGTGATATGCATGTAGTGTGGTTGCATGTGGTTTCGCATGTGTGGGGATGTGTTTGTGGGATTGTGTATATACACTGAGGCTCCTTGTGGGTTTGCGTGTGGATGGGGCTGCAGTGTATTATGTGAGTGGAGAAGGGTGGTTGGTTGTGTTGCAGTGTGTGTGGGATAGTAAGCATCTGGGAGATACTGGGGCTGTTCTTTGTATTTGTATAGATAATAGATACTCTACTTTGGGTAGTGGATATAGAGGCTGCAATATGTGTTTGTAAGTAAGATAGTGGCTGCAGTGTGTGTTTGTAGGATAGTTGCTGTACTGTGGGTGTGTGGAAATAGTGTAGGAAGTGATAGAGGCTGTAGTGGGCTCAGGGGGACAAAGGGGCTGTAGTAGGGGCAGGGAGGGATAGAAGCTGTAGTGGGGGCAGGGAGGGATAGGGGATGTAGTCGGTCAAATGGGTACAGGGTAAGGTGGGTGTTCTATGGCTGTGCTAGGTGCAGGGGTCATAAGGGTTGTGATGGGTGCATAGGGGCTAAGGTGGTTACATAGAAGTATAGAGGCTAAGATTAGTGTAGGGAGGAATGGGGGCTGAGGTGGGTGCGGGAAGGCAAAGAGACTGTGGTGGGTGCAGAAAGGCATAGGGGCTGTGGTATAGGCTGTTGTGGGTACAGGGAGAGATAGAGGTTGAGGTGGGTGCAGGGAGACATCGTGGTTGTGGTGGGTGCAAAGATGCATAGTGGCTGAGGTGGGTGCAGGGAGAGATGGGGGCTGAGGTGGCTGCAGGAAAGGCATAGTGGGTGAAGTGGGTGTAGAGAGAGATTGAAGCTAAGGTGGGTGCAGGTGGCCTTATAAGCTTCTAGTGAGTGAGGTGGTTGCAGTGAGGGATAGAGTCTTAGAGGGGTGCAAGGAGAGATGGGGGCTGAAGTGGGTACAGAAGGCATAGAGGCTGAAGTGGATGCAGAAAAGCATAGAGGCATGGGCGTCCATGGGGGGAGCAAACCCCCCCCGCCCCCTCCCCCGGATTTTCCAGCTTGTGCTATTTTTCGTTTCAGTGTGAGAATACACTGCAATACCGGCGCCGGCCAGTAGGTGGCGCTGTGAATGGAGAAAGGCAGGGAAAGGAACTCACAGCTTATCCCTGCACCAACCTTTAAGATTGACACAGGATATAGAATGTAACAATCAGTATTCAAGAACTTTGATGCCAAACAAAGGTTATTTCCACCAGGATTCTAGGGTGAACAACGAAGAGGTGAATCTAGCAATGCTAGAGTTGGAGGAGACAAAAGCAAAAGTAAAAGTGTTGAAAGAAGAGTTAGAAAAACTCAGAACTGACAAGATGATAGCAGATGTTATGACTAAGCCTGCAACAAACCAAGTTAGAAAAGTTTTTGAGTTATATCTTTGGAATGTAAGTCATGTCATATATGAATATGCAAAATTACAAACTTGAGAGCAAGTGGGAAGGTTGAGGTATAAACTAAAAGTGCTCTCATAGTGCAGTAACCTATGATATACATTAAATGGTTAAAAGGAGTGTAAATAAAGTTTGTTGTTACTCCTTCCTTTTCCTCCTGAAACAGGAAGCAGAAGCTGAGTTAGTTTCAATAAAGACACAGAAGCAAGAAGTACCTGTGTTTCTTCCCTCCATCTTTATATAAGGTTATTCTTGATACCGGAGAAACTGACGGAAGCAAAGCACAGAGAGATGGACACAGGTTTCTTCAGGAAGGAAGAGATTCTTTATTGGATCACCGATCGGGACTCAGAGGGACTAATGTCACCAAAATACAGCAAGTTCTGAGCCCCGGACAATAGTGCAGGCTCCCTATATAGGCACATAACTCCTCCCATATTAAGCTCTACCCGCACATTCTCTTGACCAATCAATACAAATAAGAATTAACTTCCTGCTTGACCGCATGGCTTGTCCAGCACAATGGAGGAGGGGAATACTACATCCTGTATTCTTGCACATGCTCCGTACACTACTGATCGTATCTTGCCTCGTGCAACCAACTGATCGATACGTCAGCATATGGTGATGGTAATCTCGGCCTACTAAATTTATTTTTACCGAGATTCCACCACATTCCCCCCTTTGATGCCTCTTGATATTTCACAATTACTTGAGGCATCACTTAACCTTAGTTTGCATACACCGCAAGTTACCTTGAACCAGACCAGACTTATCTTATGATGTGAATCTTCAACACTCATCTTCCTGCATTGGTTCTCCCTGATCTAGAGCCTTATATTTATAAATTGCCATTATCTGTGCAGCAGCCTTCCTCTCTGCTATATTTTCTATCAGGCTTTGCACAGACCTAACTACTAAGGGTATAAGACACGGCAGGAGTAGACACAACATTAAAATTAGTAGGACTCCACCTACCACTGCCTTAAGCCCTCCAAACCACTCATACCAGCTTCCAAACCAACTGCTTGGATTATACCCTTTCCATACCTGAGTAGGCACATGCGCTAGTTTAACCATATGGCTAGTAAGCTCAGCTATTGCTTGCCCTTCGTCATCTATTTGAAGACAGCAATTGCTCAGGTTAAACTTCCCACATACACCTCCCTCTACTGCCAAAAGGTAATCCAAGGCTAATCTATTTTGGTAGACTGCTGTCCTCATCCTGGTATTATGCTTCGCTAGAAGATTGAGCGCTTGTGATGTCTCGTTAGTAATGATCTCAACCACCGCCTGTAATCGTATAATACGGTTGAGCATATAAATAGGGGTTCTATAACCAAAGGTACCATCTTCTGCCCAAGTGGCTGGCCCATAATAATCTATAATACGCTGGGGAGGCCATTCATTATCTTCCCAGGCGCCTATCTCTATGGGTCCCCTTTTCTTCCTATGATTCACATCATACACTTTAACACCTAAAGTCTCACCTGTTTCAATAGGTAACAAGAAGAAGGATGGTTTGAGCATACCCAACACACATGCCCCTTCCCAGTCCTGTGGCAACTCCGAATAGGCTTTCTTACCACAGATCCAGTACAAATTTGCTGGGGCTCTCCAGGTAGATGTGATGGATAGGTCAAACCACACATCCTTTAAATTGGCGTATCTAGCAAACGGGTTAAATGGTTCTGAGACATTTGAAGCCGACCACCAAGTTGTATTCTTTGTATCATCATCATAAGCTTTTTGCCCTAGACAAGTTAATTCTCCTACAGAAGTATTATACATCATTCCTTTCCTTGCTATGCAAACATAACCTATGATGGAGGTCTTTAATCTCCACTCAGATTTACCTCTAACACTCATATGATAATCGGCTTGTGTAGATATTAATTGGTCAACTGCCTCAGAACCGGACATTACCTCCTTTGCTTCCCAAGGCCATTGGTCTCCCATGTTAGTACCTCCACACACATAGCAGTTGGTAACATTAAGACTACCGGCAATACTTTCGGCTAAATCAATGAACAGGTTTTTAGCATTATGGGGGATCTTATTATCTATGCTCATCTCTTCATAAAAGGAATGGTATACTTGATGAGTTTGGGAGGATACCGTATCAGTCTCTATCCCTATAAACAATACTGTCCCAGGATCTAAACCCGTCCCATATATTTGAAACCCAAATAAATTACCATACTTGTCTAAGAACTTGTCGGGGTTATTTATAAGTATATGGACTGGATTGCATTCCATAGACTTACAATATGGGCTGGTAGGCAACTTAGTCACTATCATGTCCTTGTCTACTGTCTGTCCCCAAGTTGCCCACCCCACACAAGACCAATATGGGCAAAAGTTATAATCTCTATTTGGGCATCTAGGACTCACATATTTATTTTTACTACTGGGACAAATATATTTATCGTTAGACCCATACGTCCTCTCCCATCTAAGATCCCCACATACATTCCACGGCTTTCTACCACTTGATATCGCCTTACACGCATCAAATAGCAGAACACCCGAAGAATGTACGGATTCTAATACTGTCTTGTTAATTAGGGTCCCCTGAGGATCTCCATTCCTGAGAGTCAACCAAATTGTACGAGGTTGATACTCCGGACTGAAGCACTTAGGTTCTCCTACTCCTAAATGGCACACACTATATTCTATATTTAGGTATCTACATCTTGATACATCTCCTTTACACTCGTATTGCGAATGCCAAATTAGGGTCTGGGAAATATGGTTACCTGTTCTTGTAGTCTTAATGCATACCTCACAGCTAGGAGTGTCGGTACCTCTACCTTCCTGAATATAAAAATACACATAAATAAACATTATCAAGAACACATCTTTCGTCGTCATCCTCAGTCTTCGTCCGTGCGAAGGCACCTCAGCTTCCAGGATGTAAGGGCTGCAGGGAATGGAGTTCTGCTCGTCTTCACAGGAGTCCCTTCGAGACTTTCCTGGCTTATACACTATACGTCGGTGAGCGGACAGGCTTTATTATGGCCCTCTCACTCACGTACCAAATCTCTGAAACAATAAAATTTTGTAATCCACAAAGTTCCTCGTCACTCCGACTGAGTCGTGCGTTTTTACCAGATCTTGCAGGGATTCTCTGGATCTGCTGTAACTTGCCAAGAATCGACTGCTGCTGGTTTAACCCTGGAGTGATGTATCCACGGAGTCACTTCGGCTACTTTTATCGCTGTAGGGGTAGACAAAAGAACAACATAAGGACCTCTCCACTTGGGCCCTAACGGTACATTATTCCACTCTTTAATCCACACTTGGTCTCCTGGATGGTAACTATGAACTGGGGGATAAATATTCACAGGTAATCTATCTTGTACCCATTTCTGTACCTCCTCCATAGTCTTACCCAACTCTACAACCTGCTGCCGGGTAATTCCTTCTCCCAACTGACTCAAATCCCCCCTTAAGTTACCAAGTACGGGAGGTGGTCGCCCATACATGATTTCAAAAGGAGAGAGGCCCATCCTTCTGGTAGGGGTACTGCGGATTCGCAATAGAGCTATGGGTAAGAGAACGTTCCACTTAAGTTGGGTTTCCTGACACATTTTAGCCAACTGATTCTTAATAGTTCTATTCATTCTCTCTACCTTACCAGAACTCTGGGGTCTATATGCCGTATGAAGCCTCCACTTTATACCAAGCATATGAGTCAGTTGTTGTAGGCACTGATGAACAAAAGCTGGACCATTGTCCGATCCTATAGAGCAGGGTAGTCCATATCGGGGTATTATTTCTCGTAGCAGGAATCTCACAACTTCTCCTGCTTTCTCTGTACGAGTAGGACATGCTTCTACCCAGCCTGAATAGGTACACCCAATTACCAGCAGGTAACGATGTCCACACGATTTAGGCATCACTGTATAGTCTATTTGTAAATTGGACATGGGGAGTCCCCCCATAAACTGGACTCCTGGTGGCTTTACTGGTCCTTGCCTTGCATTATTTTTAGCACACGTTACACATCTTCGTACAATGGCCTGAGTCAAGTTGGACAATCTTGGTATGTAGAAATGTTTTCTGAGAGATTCTTCTGTGCTGTCTCTCCCAGAATGTGTCCCGTTGTGATAGTTTTGGACAATTTCTACCGCTAGTGATGCTGGAATGACTATTCTTCCATCTTCTAACTGATACCATTTGTTCTCCAAATACTTTCCAGGTTCAGTCTTTAACCACTCCTCTTCTTGAGCTGTATAAACTGGAGTCCATTGAGACAGTGGAGTTGGTATAAGAGCAGCTATATGCCCCACATATTCCTGTCTTCCCGATTCAGCGGCACGCTTAGCTGTACTGTCTGCCATCCGATTTCCCTTAGTTACATCACCATCTCCTCTCAGATGCGCTCGACAATGTATGATACCGACTTCTTTCGGCTCCCACACTGCTTCCAATAGTTGTAGGATTTCAGCTGCATACTTGATTTCTTTGCCTTCTGAATTCAATAGTCCTCTTTCTTTATACAATGCTCCGTGGGCATGAGTGGTTAAAAACGCATACTTGGAGTCCGTGTAGATGTTCACTCTTAAACCTTCAGCCAATTGTAACGCTCGTGTCAGTGCTATCAATTCTGCCTTTTGTGCTGATGTTCCTTTTGCCAGTGGCCGAGCTTCTATCACCTTGTCTATCGTTGTTACTGCATATCCTGCATAGCGGATCCCTTCTTTCACATAACTACTGCCGTCGGTGTAATATTGAACATCGGGGTTCTGGATGGGAAAATCACAAAGATCTGGTCTACTTGAAAATACTTCATCCATTACTTCCAAACAATCATGTTGACTTTCAGTAGGTTGTGGCAAAAGGGTAGCTGGGTTTAAGGTGTTTACAGTCTCTAAATGCACTCTTGGGTTTTCACACAACATTGCTTGATACTTGGTCATACGGCTGTTACTAAACCAATGATTTCCTTTGTAATCCAACAACGTCTGTACTGCATGTGGGACTCGTACATAAAGTTCTTGACCCAGAGTGAGTTTATCGGCTTCAGCTACTAGCAGGGCGGCTGCAGCTACGGCTCTTAGACAAGGTGGAAGTCCGCTGGCCACTGCATCCAGTTGCTTAGACATGTAGGCAACAGGTCTTTGCCATGATCCCAAGTACTGTGTCAATACTCCCACAGCCATTCTTCTTTGCTCATGTACATACAGGTAGAATGGTCGTGTGTGATCAGGTAGACCTAATGCTGGGGCACTCATCAAAGCCTTCTTCACATCTTCAAATGCCGTTTGCTGTTCTTGAGTCCATAAGAAGGGGTCGTGCTCTGTACCTTTGATAGCTGCATACAGAGGTTTTGCCAGTATCGCGTAGCTGGGAATCCATATCCTACAGAAGCCTGCTGCCCCCAAGAATTCTCGCACTTGTCTTCTATTCTTGGGTATCGGTATTTGGCACACAGCTTCTTTTCTCTCTGGCCCCATAATTCTTTGACCTTCAGAGATATGGAATCCCAGATATTTGACAGTTGGCAAACACAACTGAGCCTTCTTTCTAGACACCTTGTATCCTGCCCGCCAGAGAATGTGTAGTAGATCGTGCGTTGCTTGCTGACATATTTTCTTTGTAACTGCTGCTATCAACAAGTCATCTACATACTGTAACAATACACACTCTCCTGGGATGGACTCGAAATCCAATAAATATTGACTTAGAGCTCAACCAAATAGGGTAGGTGAATTTTTAAACCCTTGGGGCAGTCTTGTCCAGGTCATTTGGCGTTTTGAGCCCGTTACAGCGTTTTCCCATTGGAAAGCAAAGATACATTGACTTTCTGCGGCAATTCGGAGGCAAAAGAAGGCATCTTTGAGGTCTAGGACTGTAAAATAGGTAGCCCCGCCCGGAATTAAAGCAAGCAGGTTATATGGATTGGGCACAACTGGATGTATACTAACAACCGCATCATTGACTGCTCTCAAGTCCTGCACAGGTCGATACTCATCTGTACCGGGCTTTTGAACAGGCAGCAATGGGGTGTTCCAGGGGGAAGTACAGAATTTTAGGATACCATACCGTATGAACTTATCCAGATAAGATTGGATGTTCTTCTTAGCCTTCTGCGGGATGTGATATTGTCTTAGGCTCACTGGATAAACCCCAAGTTTTAGTTCGATTTTAATAGGTGGAATATTGCGGGCCAGTCCTGGTGGGTTGTTCTCTGCCCAAACTCCTGGTATATTGAATAAGGATTCATCACTCCTAGGGTTTTGGCTAGTCAATGCTGTATAAAGTCGCCACTCTTCTTCCTTTGGTACGGATAATGTCATAATACCTGAAGGTCCATTAAACTTTAAGGATGTTGTTCCATTTGGTAGGAACGTAATCTGCGCTTGTAATTTAGATAGCATATCACGTCCCAGCAATTGGACTGGACATTCAGGCATATAAAGGAATTGATGTTTTACTACGTGGCCTCCCAATGTACAGAGTCGACTTTTAAGAACCGGTTTTTCAGCACTTCTTCCAGTTGCTCCTATTACAGTAATAGTTCTTCCAGATGGAGGAGCAACTAGATTAGTCACCACTGAACGTTCAGCACCAGTGTCGATCATGAACGCACTCCTTTTTCCCCCTATTGATACATCGACCATAGGCTCCGCTCGACCAAGGGGGATGGAGCCCGGTCGGTATCAATAGTCCTCCATGACCGTGTCAGACAATCCTACAAAGTCCCTACCTTCTCTATCGCGGGACCTTTGCGCTGCTGGAAAATACCTATCTTCCCTAACACTTCCTCTGTTCCCATTGCTCCCTCTATTACCATTACTCCCTCCGGGGCCTCCTCTACCTCTCGCTCTGCCTCTAAAGTTTCCGTAACCTGCCCTGGGTTGGTCTCTCTCGTACTGCTCTCTTTGTGGACACTCGTTCCTCCAATGCCCTTCTTCCTTGCAATACGCGCACAGATTCCTACTCCATCTACTATCGCCTCTATCTGGGCCCCGTCTATCTACGCCTGCGATCGCTACCGCTAACATATCTGCCTTTTTACGCATCTTGCGCTCTTCCTCTTTCTTAGTCTCTGTTTCCCTATTCATATATACTTTATTCGCTACCTCCATTAGTTGGGTGATAGACATACCTGCAAACCCTTCTAACTTCTGTAGCTTGCGCTTAATATCTCCGTAAGCTTGGCTGACAAAGGCGGAGTTCACCATTCGGGAATTATCTGCGTCTTCCGGATTAAAGGGGGTATACAAGCGGTATGCCTCCAATAATCGGTCATAAAAGACACTGGGCGCTTCATCACTTTTCTGAATCACCTCAACTGTCTTCGACATATTAATGGCTTTCTTCCCTCCGGCTTTCATGCCAGCAATTATAGCGTCTCTATAGGCTCTGAGTTGAACCATATCAGCACCATTTACATTCCAGTCGGGATCGGTGTTAGGATAATGTGTTGCGGCCCATGCTGCTGGATTGGCTTGATTCAAAGCACGGGCTCTATCCTCTAGCGCTTTAATGGCCGCTTGATTAATCCTTGTCCTTTCCTCATTATTGAACAAAGTCATTAATAACTGCTGGCAATCAGCCCATGTCGGGTTATGTGTCTGAACTATCGAGGTGAACAGATCAGTCATAGCTTGTGGTTTCTCAGTATACGAGGAATTGTGGGTCTTCCAATTCAAGAGATCGGTAGTCGTGAACGGGACATATACGAAGACTGGGTCAGCATGTGCCATTTGACCTGCGGCATCGATATAGGCTGACCCGGGATTCAGACGAAGAGGCCTCTGATAATGTTTTAATTGTTGGGTACCGGTCAGTTGTCGGGTTAGTATGGGGCTACGTAGAGGGGCGTCAGTTAGAGGTTCCGGTCGGGGGGTAATAAAGCATGAGGATGTGGGAGCTTGGTTTTGGGAAAAGTTAGTAAATAGAACACTTCGAGCCGAGCTAGAAGAAGCTTGACCGGAAGTCTGAAGTGGCGCCAAATCAGGATATTCAGATCTAATGGGGGTTGGTTCTGGTTCCGGAAGGGGAGATTTAGTACGAGAGGGGGTGGATTCTGTACTGGAGGAGGAAGCGGAAGTGGATGGGGGCAATGGGGGAAGGGGTGCAGGACTTCCTGCATTCGCGTCACTTCCTCTTAAAGGAAAGTAAGGGGGCGGCAAAGGGATCTCGGACTCAGGGGGCGTGTCCAAAATGGGCCTAACACCAGTCCTAGTGGACAAACAAGTCCTAGCCACCATGAGGCGACATTGCTCCTCGTGGCATGTCTGAATCCATTTTGGCGAGTCATTTACGGCCTGTCTCCAACAATCAATATAAGGAAACTGCCCGTAAAGTTCAGGCCTACCCGATACAGCCACGTGTAAGCGCTGTACCAGAGTTGGATCCAAACTGCCACGTGGCGGCCATGCCGCAACCAAAGTAGGCCACTCCCTAGTACACAAAGTGACCAAACGTACAGGAGACATTTTAACCCCAAAATCACATGTTTTGAATCCCTTTTTAAAATTCTTCACCATACAACCTAAGGGATCCGGAATCGTTGACTGCGACGCGCCCATACTTATCAATGGAACGTTGTTGACAACGAATACTATGCACACGTACTATTCAACAGTCACACCCGTTTCCTCTGGCAACAGCACCACGTGGTGCGGTTACCAAGTGAAACGTACACAATAACACAATAAACACTCAGGGAATTCCCGTATACATACAGCTGTTACACCAGTCACTATATAATCAATATTATGCCCTTTGGCGAAACTATACAGTCACCCACGCTATAATTCTCTATATATGAATTACCCGTCTATAACACACCCCAGTAACATCGTCTTTTACAAATAGCGGTTACAGTACGGTTAGCATAGGTCAAAGCACAATTTAAGGTCACAATACAATTATTAGTGGTTATGGTGTTAAACATGCAATGGACGACAGTGATTAGTACTTATATACAGTGTCAGTAAATATACAGGGTTATGGTACCGTGCACTATAATACAGCAACACACTATTAACACTCTCGCTAGACGGCTGAGCTCGCGCTATCTAACAAGATATACACTTTACTAAACAATCTTTAACACATTTACAATTCCCAACTAAACTATTGGCCAGTACCTTGAATGGACTACCTAAAACTATGTACACCCGTTTTGGTTAGCCACACTGCCCAAGCACCACATATAGCGAGCTGGAGGACCGAATTTACACAGACGCCTCTTAGTCGATTACTATCAAAAATCTAGTGGGTTCCAAATTTACACGCCTTCCCACTTAGCCAAGATAGGTTGAGAGCTAGCGAACCGAATTTACACAGGCGCCGCTTAGTCTCCCGGTCCCTCCGACCTAGCGAACGTAATATACACCCTAGAACGCTAGTCTAGACAAGACACCGGTGTCCGGCTAGGGCTATTTACACAGGACCCCGCCTGACTAACCAAATCAAACGGTCTGACTAAAGAGCGTTCGATTGAGCGGTGCGCCTTCGCTCCTTCCCTCCGACAGAGGGGGCAGATTCCATACACAAATAACCCCTTATGGGCCTACCGCACAATCGGTATACCCCTAGTGGGTCTGCCGTCTAAAACAGCAGTTGTCTTACCTCCTCGTTCCTGAACCTGAGTTCACACTCATCGACGGGGACACCCCAGCACTTCTTACGTAGAGGCCGATGATCTCCTGGACAACAGACCAGTGGCGCCGAGACGAAGGGAGGTCCACGCAGAAGTTCAGGGGTGCAGCCGTAGAGAACGTGGGCAAAGATAGACCGTCTCACGCCTCTGCCTCTCAGCTACCGTTGAACGATGAGCTTCCCGGCCAATGCACCAAATGATACCGGAGAAACTGACGGAAGCAAAGCACAGAGAGATGGACACAGGTTTCTTCAGGAAGGAAGAGATTCTTTATTGGATCACCGATCGGGACTCAGAGGGACTAATGTCACCAAAATACAGCAAGTTCTGCAGGCTCCCTATATAGGCACATAACTCCTCCCATATTAAGCTCCACCCGCACATTCTCTTGACCAATCAATACAAATAAGAATTAACTTCCTGCTTGACCGCATGGCTTGTCCAGCACAATGGAGGAGGGGAATACTACATCCTGTATTCTTGCACATGCTCCGTACACTACTGATCGTATCTTGCCTCGTGCAACCAACTGATCGATACGTCAGCATATGCACGTACACATGCCACGTGGTAATCTCGGCCTACTAAATTTATTTTTACCGAGATTCCACCACATTCTTATATACCTGATTATCCTACCCTAATAATCAAAATGGCAACATAGCAGAGGCAAGTTAATCCTCTAACAAAAACATTGACATCCCTGAAGAATGCAGGATTAAAAGGAGGGGCACATGACACCCAGACCACTCATTGAGATGAAGTGATCCAGGTGCCTATAGTGTTCTTTAACCCCTTAAGGACCAACTTTCTCGAATAAAAGGGAATCATGACATGTCACACATGTAATGTGTCCTTAAGGGGTTAAGAAACACTCCACACAAGCATTTCATCTTGCTGATGTGCTTTATGTGTCTAGGGCCTGTCACATTCGTGAAAGTTAATAGACGTGCCAATTTCAATAGAAATCAGCACTTTAGTTGGGGTTAGAAACACCAGAGGAAGGCTTTCTTTCGCTAGCTCCACAGAGTGCCTGCCTTCCCACCTTCTGTATTATAAGTCATTGAGAAGTATTGGAAAGCCACGCACATGTTTTACGCTTCCAGCACAGAGACTTATCATCCCTGATTGTACAAACGAGATCTGCAGTTTTTGAAAGCTGTTTTTAAATATATATCCAATGGGAAGATGCATAAATAAATGCATGATTGCATGTTTTCACTAGGCATATAGGTAAACAACAGCAATAAACAAAAAAAAAATAATCAAGCAATAGGGTTTTTTTAATGTTTATATATAGTCTGAATAGTCTATATAATCTGAATATAATATATAATGAAAAAGAAGACAATTATTGTTGCAAAAACACAGAGCACAAATACTAGATTCTGTCCTGAAGTTAAACAGTTGCCTTAGCATGCAAGCAGTAACATGATCTCCGAAATCGGCTATCAGATTCTGCAACAGGAAGGACTGTAAGACCCAGTTTGCGCTCTGGTCACATGCACAATGGCGCAGGAATCACGTGATGCGAGTCACCTGACACTGGCTCCATCATGGCGCCTGCTGTAGGGGCATAGTTGGAGCAACGATTTGGAAACACAAAGTTCCGCCTTTAGAACGTAAAAATCATCCTGTTCCGATTGCCGTTCCATAGCTAGTTCGGTGGTGAATTCCTTTTGTTTTGGGGAAGTTAGGAGGCTAAACGGCTTCCTGATCGTGGCCATGAACGGTCCTTTTAACGGGGCGACAGAGGAGCAGGTCTGGGAGCGCCCATGGTCCCTGGATGAAATCAGTAGGAACAGCCAGAATTGGTCCCTGGGGGCAGATGCAGGGGTGAGATGTCCAGTGTTTACTGTGTGTGTGTGCCTGTCCCCCTCCTGGTAGTTTTCTTATACAAAGTCTGGCTTGCTGTGTTCTGTTTAATATCATGGGTTATGTCAGATCACCTGATGTTTTATATCATACATAAATCATTGTTTATGCTCAGAGGTCATGTTGATGACATTGTCTGTCTCTGTGTGACTATTATTATTTAGAATAATGACTGTGCTGGTCAAATTGTGGGGTTACTGTTATATATAACTATCAGATCTACAGGATATGTAGTGCAGTTGTTTAGTTTGCAGTTAACACAGTCCGTTGTTTGAACCGTTCTTTCATCATGTTTATTTTATAATTATATTCACTGCTGATGTTCCATTTATTCATTTGACGTGTTCTTTGTATTTTTGGCTTATTATTACTACCCAGGTATGATGCAGTATACTCCTAAATGGGAGAATTACGTAATCCAGTGTATTTACACTTGCTCTTACTTAGTATACATTTTTGTCAGTAGAGGCTGTGATCCAATTTAAAAGAAAGACACCTCCAAGTTCCCACTTGTAACAGAATATACATATTTTACCTGTTTGTGTTTTGTTTTATTCATCTATCCACAGTACATTGATTATCTATGAGTTAGAGGCAATCTGCTCTGTTTTTTTTTTACAGAAAGTACTTTAACAGGTTGCTTTTACCTTGTGTTTGCATGACATTTCAATATTTTATTTGCAATACCTTTTGACAAATCCTGCAAAGGAAATTCCATTATCTTTATTGTGCATTGACAGATCCTGATTGAGGCTAATGGGAGTTATAGTTCGTTAATAACTGACAATTTTCTAAAACGTTGTGTTATATTTATTTTTACTTTTCATCTACATTTCAAAAGAAATGTACATGAAGTATTTACTTGCTCTAAAATTAAATGGTTAAAATACTTTCACGTTCTCATTATTTGTGGGTGTTTTTTTTGTGTTTTGTTTTTTGGCTTCAGCCTTCAGATGAAATGTGCTTACTACTACTTGGAAAAGAACATTTTGATCAAAAATACATGGCATTTCCTGGAAATATGTGGGAGGGGTGGCAATCATTGCTTGTTGGTTGTTTTTCTTTCTTTGTTCTTCACAAAGTCCTTGTTTTTTAGCATTGATATTCATTTTCCCACGGAAATATTTGGTTATTGAGGTATTACATGCATTATCTTTTTTTGGGGGGAATGCACTTTAAGCACCATAACAACCTATGCTCATTGCAGGGCTCAAAAAATCACTTGCCCGCTAGATATTGCTAAGTGGAATTTTACCCTTGCCAAGGGGTGTGCTTTGAACGCAACAGCTTATTAAAGGGTTAATCTGGGCACAATAACAACAGCATCGAAGTGTTAAGTTGTTATAGTGCATGGAGATCCGGAGTGCTGTCTTACTTTAACCCCTTAAGGACACATGACATGTGTGACATGTCATAATTCCCTTTTATTCCAGAAGTTTGGTCCTTAAGGGGCAGAACAGTAATTAATGGTTTAATTCCAAAGTCTCTGACTTTCTCTCAGTGTATGAGGCTTTAATCAGCAAGCCTCAGACTGGACGCCCCCAATGAAAGGCTGAGAGAGTCAGTAGCTAGGTCCACATTGAGAAAAGGGAAGTAAAGAGGAACTTTTGGGTTTTTAAACTCAGTTTTTATGCAATACTGTTTAATGTCTTAGAAATTGGGTCTGCATCCTGCTTTGAGTGTCACTTTTAAATCTTGATCAAGCTTCCAACTTACAATTGGTTTCAGGCCACTTGCTGAAACTCTAAAAAAAATATTATTGTATTATTCTAATCAAATCTCTTACATCATTCTGTGATTTTTGTTGTACATTACATAATAATTCCCCCTGAAAACAATAATGTTCTCTTTCTTTTAGCTCTTGAATTTTCTTAGAGAATTCTCCCAGCAGATTATATCTAAGACACATGACATCGAGAAACAGCTGGATGGATTGATTCGCGAAACAAAAGCTGTCGACTGCAGGCTACACAATGTCTTCAATGATTTTCTCATGCTGTCAAACACTCAATTCATTGAAAATGTAAGTGGTTTTTCTTTTTTTTTCTTTTTCCTTTTCTTTTCTTATAGAGGCCAATTCAGTGTTGTTAAAGTGCGGTGAGCCAAATGTAAAAAAAAAAAAAAACTGTGTAAAACGACTAATATGGCTAGCCTAGAAGAGGGGTATCTGAAACATCTCAAGATGTAGAACTACAACTCCCATGATGCTCTGATGCCTTTAAAATGATAAAGCATCATGGAATCTGTAGTTTTAAAACATCTGCTGATCTACTTTTTGGCACCCGTGGCTTAGAAACTATTCCTATATATTGACCAGTAATAACAGGCACCAAATAGAACGTTGTTTGCAGTATCTTGAATGCAAGTTTTAAGCACCTGGTAATGTGTTTTCATATTAAAGTTTACTTGTACTTTGCATACATTCATTCCTCTCGTGATTCCTGTGTGAGGACCTCCAGCGTCGCTCATTTCCTCATAGAAAAGCATTGAAAATCTTTTTCAATGCTTTCCTATATGGAGACCTAATGCGCATGCACGGCATTGCCGCGCATGCGCATTAGGTCTCCTCGGCCGACGGAGTCAGTAGGAGGAGCGGCACGGAGGAGGAGGCATCGACGAGGGACATCGTCGCTGCCTCAGGTAAGTGACTGAAGGGGTTTTCACCCCTTCAGCAACTGGGCATTGGGGGGTGGGAGGGAGAGGGAACCTGCAGTGCCAAGAAAACGGATTGTTTTCCTGGCACTGGAGTTTTCCTTTAATTCAGCGAGATTTCTAAAAATATTAACTGTCCACATGTTTCCTAGCCAAACATTTCCAATGTACTTTTTTTAGAGTCTGTTCGCATAACGCCCATATAACTGCCATATCTTTTTATTAGGGATTTTGCGGGGTTATTTATCAAAGTATTCTGTTCTAAAAAGTAGTGAGGCTGTGTGATTTAATTTTAATGTTCTGCTTACTTAGAGAGTGTATGATGAAGAGATCGAAGAGCATATTGCAAAGCCAGATTCAGGAGACAAGCCTGAACAGGTAAGCTAAGTCTTCCATTATAGCAATGAGATATGAATACATACTTATGGTCACATCAGAACAGCAGCCAGTACCAATAATGGCCAACCTTTTATTTTTTTTACTATTTAATTAGCACTACTTTCCTTAATGTAAGTCCTGAAATCCATTCTGGCAGAAATGGGATGTTGGTGATTTCACCAATAAATGTATATTGAGTGGGCACATTTCTTTGATTAACTATTTATTTTGTTTTATTTATTTATTAATCCTTTTCGTTTAATTTACTTAAGGAAAAATCAAGGGAGCAGATTGAAGCAGAGCTAATTCCAAAAATACAAGAAGCTGTCAACTATGGGTTGCAAGTGTTAGAAAGTGCATTTGAACAACTTGATATCAAAGCAGGGAACTCGGACTCTGAAGATGAGGAAGTTAACGGACGAGTTGAACTTATTCTCGAACCAAAGGTAAAAATATATAAGCGCCTCTGTATACATATTTTTTTTTTAACATTTGTGCTTCAAATCTACTTGCTTCCAGTAGTCCATATCTGAAATTTTGGGAAATTAAAAAGTAAACTTAAAATTTGAAAAAAAGGATATCCAGACTGTACCTGTTTTTTTTTTTTTTTTTTTTGTTTTTTTTTTCTTGTTAGAAGCACAACATTTAATTTTATTTAGTGACTTTGCCTCTTGTATTTTGTATTTTTATTATATGCAAATATTAATACATTGATTTCCTTGTAGGACCTCTATTTAGACAGACCTCTGCCTCATTTAATTGGTTCCCAGCTCTTCATGCAACAAGATGATGTGGGTCTTGGGGACATTTCCAGCGAAGGTGTGTTCTGTTTTACTGAAATCACATTTGGGACGGCCTATTGGTTGGTTATCTATGTTTACATGTATAGTGACTCCCCACTACATCCGCTATGACCAGTGTCTTTTAACAGGGAGTTGAATTACATTTTTGAAATAGGGGATAGATGTTCTTAAAGATGAGCAATCCCTTGTAATAATGTTCCTTTTTCCATCCGTATCCATAGATAACATGAATGGGTTGTATTGTATTAGATTTAATGCACGTACTCATGGCACTACTGTAGGTTTTTGCATTGGATGCATTAAAATATAGTGCACACATAAACATTAGATTGCTTCATTAGCACAATAGAATCTGGTGCACATGGCGTTGCATTCGGATGCTCAGTGCTACGTCCATACATTTCTTAAGTATGGTCATGACAAACTGAAAATATTTAGCCATGTCTGGAGCCACAGAAAGTCAGTTTCCAAAGGGGAATCTTATGGGTTTTATGTATATATTTAATTACCTACACAGTGCAAAACAATATGACCTGACATTTTTTTTTCTTCTGTTTTAATGATTACTCTCTCAAAACAGCTTGATTTCTTCAAATTGAACTCAAGCTGAAGCATCCAGTATTGAGTTAAATCCAGGTTTTCACCTTTGTTTCCTCTGGAACGCAGAGGCAAACTTCAAATGTATTGACCAGCCGGTAAATTTACTAATTCAACACAAATTATAGTGTATACCCCCATTGCACACACACATACTCTGGTTATCTCCAAAAACCGTGATGTGAAATAACAAACAGCAGAAAGTAGCGTGGTGCACTGCAATCTCAAGATATATGTTACACAGTTGACCTATATCTCGAGATTGCAGTGCACCACGCTACTTTCTGCTGTTTGTTTCTTTTGTTCACTTCTTAATAATTTTGCTTGCTGGTTTTGTTAAAATATGTATGCATTTGTATAATAGTATTTCTTTTAAGTGCTCACTGTCCTGTTATTATTATTATTATTATTATTATTTTATTATTTATATAGCGCCAACAGATTCCGTAGCGCTCTACAATGGACAAATGTTTGCCGTGTGTTCTGCTTTGGTTAAAGGACAACTGCCATCACATTTTCACTTCTTGTCTATTACATTTAATGAAGCTTAAAGGGTTACTTCAAGCAACATGCCCACTTTAGTCATTGTAAGTGCTGGTGGTGACTAAAGTTTTGCTATGAAACACTGCAAATACAGATTATAACCCTTCTATCAGAAGCATCATTAGCCAGCCGTAGCGAGTTCTGTGTGGTTAATGTTATTTCAGAGCGGAAATAACAGGTTCTGAGACAAGACCGTCATTTTCAGCATGGCTTCTCACTTTGTGCCACCCTGAAAACGTCTGAAAAAAGGATGGGCTGTATATCAGTACGTCATTGGAAGACTCCCGGGAACGCGGGCGAAACACGTCATTGATTGGCAGACCCACGAGTGTCACATTATCGGGGAAGTGCTGATAGCTGGAAGTGACTGCACGCTGGTGGCGTTTTTTTATTTATATATGCTTACTGAGTTGTGGGTTAATTGCTGGCATACCCACCACCAAAGTAAGAGTTTTTAACCTTTTTTTATGTTTAATTGTTTTAGATACTATTCAATTGGGGTTCTTGCCTCTCTATTCCTCTTGTACTGCACAAAATACCATATACACATCTGATTGAATGGAGACACCTTTCCTGATTTAAGCTGTGGGAACTCTCTCTCTCTCCAGTGGAGCTATTTAAACCCAGAGTCAGGAGTAATAGAGCTCTGGTACATGTGAGTGCTCTCCCAGACTCAAAAATATCATTAGATGTAATGAACATTGAATAAGCCAAGAAGTAAAATTTTGATGACAGTTGTCCTTTAACCTATCTTTTATAAGGGAAAGCAAATTGTTCTTCATGTATGATCTCTAGATGGGATATGTATATATGGAATTTGATTATAATTCTAATTACTGTTTGTTGTTGTTGAAGCAGAAGGCTCTGTAGACAATGACAGGGGAAGCATAATTGACAGTGAAGAAGAAGAGGAAGACGAAGAAAAAGACAATGAGGTAAGAGTTCCTTTTACCAGTCATGTTCATCAAGTACATATGAGTCTTATACTGCTAAAATTTTCTTAAAGAGCTACTAAACATTTTTCATTTTAATTATTGCTACTATAGAAGTAAAAAAGAGGCGGAACTTTTACAGGGGCGGCATTACATGTTAACTAGTCCGCAACAAGCGTTTATCTGTGGACCGCAGAGGCAGCTCTCTAATTAGGCGAGTAAGCCGGCCGCTTAAGACCTATCACTGACTGGGTCCTCGCGGCTGCCTAATATGCCTTGTAGCAGACTGAACCTATATGTCCGTGACTGAAGGGCACGGTGGTGTGCCCTGTATGCCGCCTTGTGCTGGGCCTCACCACTCAGTCTGCCCTGGGGGAGAAGAGAGCCCAGTGCCTCAGGTCTGCAGCTCCGCTGGGTGCAGAGTTGCAGACCATGTGGTTGAGGCCTTGCAAGCCCGGACAATCAAATAGCTGCATTACCATGGCAACGCTCTGACACTTTAAATACTGGAGTTTGCAAGACCTCTACCACATGTACTTCAACTCTGCACCTGCCAAAGCTGCAGACCACATAACAAGGCCACTGGGCCACAAAGGAGGGAGACCTCCAGGGAGGGAGACCACTGGACCACCAGGGAATTGATTACTAGATAAAAAAGATATTTCATTAAGACACACACTGTCCCCCCTCCACACACACGGTCACCCCCTCACACACATATACTGTCACACCCTTCACCCAGTCACACTCACATTAATTCCTCCTAATCCTGTCACTCACCCCCTCCAACCATACCACGCTTACCTGCCCTCGCTCTGCCACATGCACCGTATCACATTAACCCCCCTCATCCTGTCACTGTCACCCCCTCTGACTATATCAGACTCACCTGCCCTCGCTCAGCCATACTCGCCATATCACATTAACCTACCTAATCCTGTCACACTCTCCTTCTCTTGCACTGTCACACTTCTCTTCTATCACTCTGTCAATGAAATGGTCAATTTATCTTTATGAACTACTTCATTTGGATATGGGGGTGTCAGT
Organism: Pelobates fuscus; assembly: GCF_036172605.1. Classification (NCBI taxonomy): domain Eukaryota; kingdom Metazoa; phylum Chordata; class Amphibia; order Anura; family Pelobatidae; genus Pelobates; species Pelobates fuscus. Next base: position 90,511,422 of record NC_086326.1, read on the forward strand.
CGCCTTAAACACTTTTTTTTTTTTTTTCTATTCATATTTTCTAATTATTGTCCTCGTTATTATAGGAATCAGATGATGATGATGATGATGATTTTGGAAATTCTGAAGATGATAAGAAGCTGGTAAGACTCTGTTATTTTAAATATGTCTTATCCTTACATGTTTTACTACAAACTTGGTTACTTTTGGGCCCTCTGAAATACCTAATGACATCCATATTTTAAGGTGCCTTGCACACTAGTTTCCTGTTTTGCTCATAGTCCTTTAAAGTGAATGATGAATATGTACATGGAAAATGAATGTAAGCTGTCACTTAAGAATTGTTAATAAATATATATATATATATATATATATATATATATATATATTATAATCATTATTATTATTATTATTATTTTTTTACATGCACAAGTTGATGTTTTGGACCAGGGATAAATGATAATCTTTTGCTAGTCTCATGGACTCATGGACTTTTTCTACCTACTAAAGCTACTTGAATGCATTGGTAACACAGGGTTGAGAAGGTTATGTTTTAAAGTGAAGAACTCCATCCAGAGTAGAAGAGAAAACCGTATTGGGTGAGAGAGAGGAATATGTTGGGAGTGGCAGAAGGGATGAAATCTTGTTTTTGTTGAAAGAATAAGGAAAATTAGGTTTCTGCTTAGAGTTTAGTGCAGAATTAGTAAGGGAAATTAGGATAGAAGTAGTGGTCAGCAGATGGATTATGGAGGCTAGAATGTTTGGCCGCCGGGCAACCTGAAGACTGGATGAGGTCAAGTTTGCCACCATGAATGGGGGGAAATTTTGTTAGAGAGGCCAACGAAGGAGGTGCATTGGAGGAATACAGATTCAGCAGAAGCGATTTCAAATTCCAAGGGGGCTATTGAGGGGGATGAAGGTGGATAGTAAACAGATAAATGAGAAGAAGCACGGAAGGGATGATGTATAGATAGTATTTAGGAGAATGTAAGGGTGCCCATTCCAATTTAGGACCCATTGGGTTGAAAAAAAGCTGTGTTAACAGCAGAAAGTGTAGCAGTATTTTATAGGAAGAAATCATTTTTTAAATCGGGCCATGAAATCCAACTGGTGGAATTGGCCTATTGCAGAGGGTTATTGCTCTCCAAAGAGAGAGCATTTCAAAGGTTACTCCAACCTAACTGTGTTCAAGAAAGCGTTGTCTCCTCATTTCCCCATAGGGAACCCTGCACACAGCAATTAAGTGATATAACTGCGATTTGTATAAGGATATGGGTAGAAAATTGTCTGAAGGCCGCTTTGAGCAGGAAGACCTGATTCATATAGTTAGTGGGTAAATTAATCTACTGTAATTGGCATGACAACTTTAGACGACATAAGTACTGGGATGAGAAATTTAATAGGGCGCATGATGGATTGAAAGACCTGTATATTGGAAATAGAGTTAAAGATCTATGGGGTTTAAAGTAGGAGAAATTGCCCAGTGTGTCTTTGGTGAATGAGTGAGTGTATGAGAGGTGGTAATTAGAAAGAAATGTCAGTGTTTCCTGCACAATAAATATGTGAGCCATCTACGTTTAAACAGGTGAGCTTTTCTTGATGCTTTATGCCAAAATAATGTAGCCTTTATGGTATATCAATATTAAATCACAAATGTAAATGTTTGAGAGTTCAACATTTTGAAAACAAAAGTCTTTATGCCTCTTTACAATTCTGAATTTGTGATGTTTTTATGTTTACTCTAAATTCTGTAGCGCCCGGCCCTAAGTGATGAAGATGACGACGATAATGGCTCAGATCTGTTTGGTGATTCAGAAAAAGAGGAAGAGGACACTGAAAAATCTGTAAGAATGAATGTTCTGCCACGAAGCGTTATTTTATTTCTTTTTTCAGGTTCTGGTGAACATTCTTAAATGTTTCATAGAATGTAACCGTGTGTATTTTGTTAATTGAAAAACATAAGTTGATGCAATTTTAATGTTCATCATTGATTTAATACTCAGTCTATTTTTTTTTTTATCAATCGATTGTAAAAATGGAGCATTTTAACAAATTCGAAGTTTTATAAGGTGCCATGTTATGTGTGCTATCAGAATAGTGTGTGGTTTCCTGTACAAAATGTGCTCTCTGCTCTCTGCAAAATGAAATTTGAGTATTTCATAAAAATAAAATCCCTGGGCTCCTGCTTTAAAGAGGCACTCCCAGCAATTCTACTGCAACTATTAGATCATCATGCAAAAATCATCCTGATTTTATGTTGAGTTTTTTTGAGTTTTAATTTTGTTTTTGCATGATGCTAAATGAAGAGCTCGCAATTTCAAGTCCTGAGCTGCTATCCGCGTCTAAACATAACCCCCCACCACTTAATCAGTTTTCACTCACGAACATTAAATGGGGATTTTTAATCTTTTAGATACATATTATTTTGCAGAAAGGCTTTTTATGTTCTTCAGACTGGAAGAGATTGAAGCTAAGAAACAATGCAGCTATTTGTAAATTTTACACAAATGCCTGTTCTTGTAATTAGTGAATGCAATCTTCTGACACCTTTATTTCACTTCTATGAACATTATTCCTGCTTAGCATGCTAAAATAATCACCAGTGAACGCTTCACAGGCCTTTTATCAAATATAATTACGAGGTCACTTCTTATAATGATGGTAACTTGCAAAGTTGACTTAAAATGGCTAGCCCTTTTAAACAAGAGTAAGCCAGGAGACGCACCAGAAAGGGGCATTTTCTTAAATATTCATTGCGAAAGAATACCTTCAGACTATAATAAATGTAATCTTTCATTTTAAATAATATATAAACATCTGTGTGTTACTGTGTATGAATATCTGTGTAAGAATGTATGTGGTAGTGTATGTGCATACATCCAAGCAGTCAAACACCAGCACAACTTACAAGCACACTCCTGCAATCTAACTCAAATATTACACACACACACACACACACAAACTGCATTAAAAAAAATTCAAACACGAATGCACATCCGCATTTAAAAATGAACATTACATTCAGACACACCCCTGCAATCAAATGCAAACATTACATACAAACACACCCCTGTATTAACCCCTTAACGACGCAGGACGGTTCAGGACCGTCATCGGCATTTTTCCATTGCCGACCGACGACGGTCCTGAACCGTCCTAAATTTAAGATGTACTTACCCGATCGCCGTAGTTCCGGCGGCGATCGGCGGTGCTCCCGTTGTGGGGAGACTGCCTGCAGCCCAGACAGTCTCCCCATGGCGGATTAGGACCCCTGTGGCCATGTGATCGCCCAACAGGGCGACCACATGGTCACAATAGGTGTCCATGTGTCTGCCTGCAGGGGGGACTGTCTGTGCTGACAGGCAGTCTCCCTGCCAGTGTAAAATCATAAAAAAAAATTAAAGTTAAAGTTAATAAAAAAAAAAAAAAAACAAATTATTATTATATATGTGTATATGTGTATATATATATGTCTATATATCATATATATAATGTCATACTAAGTGTATTTTTATATTAATATGTACATATATTAATATAAAAATACACTTATAATTAAATTACACACGTATATATAATATATATATATAATAACTATATATATTGTGTGTGTGTGTGTATATATATATATATATATATATATATATATATATTATTAAATAATTTAAATTAAATTAAACATGTAAAAATAATAATAAAAATGTAATATATCTTTTTATTATATAATTTGATATATATTTATATATCTATACGAAATTTTATTCTAACTGTATTTTGATATTAATATATATATATTTATATCAAAATACACTTAGAATGAAATTGTATATATATCTATGTATATATAAATAAATAAAAAGAATACGAACTATTCATATGTCCATATACAAAATTACATAAATAATTATATAAATATACACGTAGACTTCAAATATATAAATATGCATATATATTTAAATTCTACGTGCGTATTTATGTAATATTTTTACATAATTAAGTTATTTTATTGATTGCAATTTAAGGAACCTGCCTGCCAACCCAGGCCGAAAGTCCAGAGAATTTAATTTGCTATCACTGTATTTTACCCTGTAACGTTCTACGACACCCTAAAACCTGTACATGGGGGATACTGTTTTACTCGGGAGACTTTGCTGAACACAAATATTAGTGATTCAAAACAGTAAAACATATCACAGTGATGATATTGTCAGTGAAAGTGACTTTTTTTGCATTTTTCACACACAAACAGCACTTTTACTGATGATATAATTGTTGTGATACATTTTCCAGTTTTGAAACACTAATATTTGTGTTCAGCAAAGTCTCCTGAGTATAACAGTACCCCCCATGTACAGGTTTTATAGCGTTTTTGAAAGTTACAGGGTCAAATATATGGGTCAAATATTTTTACATTGAAAATGGCCAGGTTGGTTACGTTGCCTTTGAGAGCGTATGGTAGCCCAGGAATGAGAATTACCCCCATGATGGCATTCCATTTGCAAAAGAAGACAACCCAAGGTATTGCAAATGGGGTATGTCCAGTCTTTTTTAGTAACCACTTAGTCACAAACACTGGCCAAAATTAGCGTTCAATTTAGTTTTTTACTTTTTTCACACACAAACAAATATGAACGCTAACTTTGGCCAGTGTTTGCGACTAAGTGGCTACTAAAAAAGTCTGGACATACCCCATATTGAATACCCTGGGTTGTCTACTTTAAAAAAAATATGTACATGTGGGGTGTTATTCAGCGATTTATGACAGATATTAGTGTTACAATGTCACTATTGATACATTTTAAAAATGTATGTTTTGAAACCGCAATATCCTACTTGTACTTATAGCCCTATAACATGCAAAAAAATAGCAAAAAGCATGTAAACACTGGGTATTTTTAAACTCAGGACAACATTTTGAATCTATTTAGCAGTTTTTTTCATTCGCTTTTGTAGATGAGTAAAAGATTTTTCACATAAAAGTCAAAAAACATGTATTTTTTTCAATTTTTCATCATATTTTTTCATTTTTTTAAAATTAAATTACATGAGATTATATAAATAATGGTATGTAAAGAAAGCCCCTTTTGTCCTGAAAAAAACAATATATAATTTGTATGGGAACAGTAAATGAGAGAGCGGAAAATTACAGCTAAACACAAACACCACAAAAGTGTAAAAAGATGCCTGGTCGCAAATGTACAACATCGCAAAAACAGTCCGGTCCTTAAGGGGTTAAAACAATAACAAGCACCCCTTCAAACACCAACACTGTACATTACACTATAGCGCCAGTAAATGCCGCAATGCTGTACAGATACGCAACCTAGAAATTTTGGCATGGGGTGCCTTGGAAAAATACTGAAATATTAAGGGCGCCTGGAACCTTAAAAGTTTGGAAACCACTGTTCCATATCACAATATACATTGAGTAACCTGTTTTTACTTGCAGTTAAAGACCAGGACTAAATCTTTTGCTGATGAACTAGCTGAAAGGATTCAAGCAGATGTTCCGAAAAAGTCAACACCAGACCAGTCATGTGAGTGTAAAATAAAAATAATTTGTTTACATTTTATTTAAAAGCATACAACGTAAAATGTCCTGGCACCCTCACATGGGTCTATTAACTAAATTGTAAAAATAAAAACCTACCAGTTTGTTTATGGCCTAAAATGTGCAACTACCTTACCAATTCTATGGAATTCCCAGTTATGACAAAGACCTTATTTTGACTGTGGTAACATCTACAGCACCAATCCGGTTACTTTGTTTTCTGCCGAACAATTTTTTTTTTTTTTTTACTTTTTTTTTTTGTAAACATTTTTTTTTTAATTTTAAGATCCCAGTAGCATCCACAGAAAAAACTTCCTTAAATACGGTATATTATTTGAATTATTTTTTCAGTGAAATACCCATAAACGCTACCAAATAATTGTTCTGTTTCTGCAGAGATTAATTTGTGGGACTGTCAGCCTTATTTAATTCCTGCGCTCCCTCATTTACTTTTTAAATTGAACTTTAAACAGAGCTATTTGTATTACTGTATTTATTTTTGACAAGAGGTCAGGATCCTAATAGTTCTAGGTATTGCTGGATTTTTATTTGTTTATTCTTTTTGTTATTCTGATGATTTGTGTTTATTAAATTTTTAGCTATATCATCATTAGAAGTTAAATCCAGGAAAGAGAAAGAAAAGAGCAAAGTCAGAAAATTGCCTTCAGATGGTAAGACATTTTTAAATATCCACATTGAATATGAACTATATACAATTTCCTTGGTTGCCTGTTCCATTACACAAAATTGTAGATTTTGAGAGAGCCTGGGTAATAGTGAGGGTGACAAAGGAGGAGATTTATCAAAGTATTTTGTATTCTAAAACATGACCTTCTGCCATTTGCATGCACATTAAGTCAGAGAGTGTTTAAAAACAGAAATGAGTTTATTCACTTAAGTGTCTGTTTAAAGTGAATTTCAAATTTAAAGGAAAACTATAGTCACCAAAACAAGTTGAGTTTTTGTGTATAGATAATGCTATCTCACTGCTCCATTCTCTGCCATTTAGGAGTTAAATCACTTTTTCTGTTTATGCAGTCCTAGCCACCCATCACCCCTTCCCCCTCAAGGTGTGACTGACACAGCCTCTATTAAAACAAAATGGTTTCACTTTCCATCGGATGTAACTTACCGATTCTAGGGTCTAGCAAGCTATTAACAGAGCAGGAGATAAAAAAAAATAAAAAAATCTATTGTAAACAGTAGATGACTCTTTAAAGGAAGTGTGCAAGTCACATGCAGGGAGCTGTGGCTAGGGCTGCATAAACAATGTGATTTATCTCTTAAATGGCAGAGAATTGAACAGTGAGACTGCAAGGACATGATCTATACACCACAACTGCGTCATTAAGCGAACGTTGTTCTGATGACTATAGTGTCCCTTTAAGGGGACAAAAATATACAAACTGGAACCATTCTCTAAGCCAGCCATGCTATTGTTTTGGCTACACTGGCCTTAAATGTGAAATTCACTTGTAATTCTCACTTAGGTAAATAGCCTTGTTAATCTCTATGGTCTTCCCTGATTTCCTCCTGTCACAGAAGCAGATAAGACCATAGAGACTGTCTTTTCTTTTTCTATTTCCTTTTACTACTTAATGAAAGGATTTAAAAAATTGGAAATTAGTATTGAAATCCAGACAACTTTTTTATAACTTGTACATTTGTTCTCCTCATTCAAGATGAAGATGATGACCTGTTTAAACCACCCAAACTGACCGATGAGGATTTCTTACCATTTGGAAGCAAGGGTCATCTTTTCAGTGGTGGAGAAGGGCTTTTTGATGATGATGAAGAGGTTGGTATAAAGTGTTTGGGTGGGGGGTGAAGTTCTTTAATGCTTTTGTGGCTTATCATTGTGAAAGTTTTTTAACAAAAATTTTAGGGCATTAAAAACGAATTACTAAATTTCTAGCTACTTTTCTTATTTCCACACAGGGTGATCTTTTTGCAGAAGCTCCAAAAAGAGAAGTCAAACAAGCTGATGCAACTCCTGTAGTGAATACAGGTAAGAATTCTCTTTTCTGTTTCTTTTTCTTTTCTTTTAGGATCTATGTATTTTTATGATTATTTTTGTTTTCGATTACCAATATGTGTATATATTTATTCTATCCTTTCCCCTCCCCATTTTTTGTTTCTTTATACCACAGAAACTTTGTCATCGAATACCAAAAGGAAGCCACCTGTCGGAGGAGTCTCTCTTTTCCCAGGTATGAAATAATTATTTTTGAGGAACAAATGAAAGGTCTACAACATATTATGGTTTCTGAAGCTTTATTTGTGGTTTTGTTTTTTGTTTTTATTTATTTTTACTGTTGTTATTCCTTTTATTTCCACTGCATTAAAGGGTAACTGGCAGCATCACAAATTTATTTGTGGGATGTGAAAAATTATTAGGAGTAGAACAGCTTTGTCCTTTGTACCTGGAAGCTACCACAGAGAAATCCTACAGAGAAGAGGAGACCTGGAACAGCGTTTCAGTTTCTCCTTTTCATTTGCAGTGTTTGCCCTTTCTAATAAACTAAGTTGGCGAATAAACTGGATTATTGAGTAATTTTCTAAAAATAAAGCATCTCATGAAATGGGTTTAAACAAGTAATAGGTTATTTTCAGTATTTTAATCTATAGTGTAAATTTCAGGAAAGTAACAATTCCCCTTTAAATGGAGATGGTTGGGAAGTCCACCCTGGATTGTCCCTTTGAATAATTTGTGTGCTTCATATTCCCTCTAATAAATATGTTGGTGCTTAATAGGTTGAATGTTGGTGCCTAATAGGTGGAATGTTGGTACCCTTTGACATGAGAAATGCCATTAATATTGCAGGTGGAGAGGATGTGATTGGCGCTTCCCTTTTAGCTAACAAGGAGAAGACAAAGCATCCCACTCCTACCACAGATACAGCCCCAAAGCTGACCACAAGCACAGCGTTGTTTGATGATGAGCTATTTGGATACAGTGATGTACAATCAACCGCTAAATCAGGTTAGTATGTGTTTATATACTTTGTGTGTGTGTGTATACAGGAATTGGGAAATAGAATAGCTTGGCAAATACTTTGTATAGGACTGTGAGATGCATCCCATCTCAGCTGTATTGTATAGATATACAACAGCCAATCCAAAATTATAAAAGATGTAAATAAACACACTTGCTATTTGTGAATAGTAAATGCCCTGTAAGCAGATAGTCTCCGAGCTCAGGCTTTTTTTTACAAACTGTTTATTTTTTAGAATGTGGATTTTTTTGTTTAAAGGGACACTCCAGGCACCCAGACCACTTCTGCCCATTGGAGTGGTCTGGGTGCCAACTCCCACTACTCTTAACCCTGCAAGTGTAATTACTGCAGTTTTCTATAAACTGCAATAATTACCTTGCAGGGTTAACTCCACCTCTAGTGGCTGTCTACTAGACGGCCACTAGAGGGCACTTCCTGCTCCATAGCACAGATTATCTGTGCTAGAGCGTCGCTGGACGTCCTCACGCTGTGTGAGGACCTCCAGCGTCGGTCAAATCCCCATAGGAAAGCATTGAAATTAGTTTTCAATGCTTTCCTATGGGGAGACCTAATGCGCTGCGCATGCGCATTAGGTTTCCTCGGCCGGTGGGCGGGATCAGTCTCGCCAACCGGCCGACGGAGTAAGAAGGAGGAGCGGTGCGGAGGAGGAGACAGCGACGAGGGACATTGTCGCTGCCTCAGGTAAGTGACTGAAGGGGTTTTTACCCCTTCAGTAACCGGGGATTGGGGGGTGGGAGGGAGAGGATACCTCCAGTGCCAAGAAAACGGATTGTTTTCCTGGCACTGGAGATTCCCTTTAACCATTCTTTTCTTTACTCTATACCTCTTTCAGTTCAGAACCTCTTCCTTTTTTTTTTTTTTTTTTTTTAACTCCACGATTACCTCTTAAAATCAACAACATTTCAACATTTTGGAGTTCAAATTTAAGGATAACCGCATTTGAGCATGTTAACTTCCTATTTATCAAAGACGAAATTAGTATCTTCAATTCATTGTTATTCTCATACCTACATAGGTACAGGTAGTCCTCACTTAGCGACTTACCTTTTTACCGACTGCTTGGACATACGACCAGCTCTCTAGCGCGGGGAATCCCCCAAATCTGTGTTGCGGGAATTCTCTCAAATATAGATTTGAGGGATTCCCCATGTTAGAGAGCTGGTCTATGTTCAGGGAATTTCCCCCAAATAAAGATTTGAGTGATTTCCCGCGCTAGTCATCTGGTCTATGTTTGGGGGAATTCCCATAAACATAGACCTGCTTTCTAGCTCAAGCGTGACTTGGTTGTCAGGCTAGTGTGAGGCCAATTAGTTTTATCACCTTGTCTTAGGAACGGAACTCTGTAGGTAAGTGAGGAGTGCCTGTATAAGCACTGTTAATTTCTTTTGCTAGTTGTACATGTTCAATGCTTGTAAATAATGCATCCTTAACATTAACATGTAATCTTTATATTGTATATTTTTTATTTTTCTTCTGATATATGCATTTAATTTTTTTGTTTTTTTAAATATACATGTTGCTCCATCAACCTTGAGTCTTGCCAATTCAAGGAAGTAGCTTGGCCTTCCGGTCTCTTCTATGGAGTCTGAACAACACTTCAAGGGTTTGTGTGGAAGAGGGACTAGTTCACTCCCCGTTCTACTCAGTGCAGATATTTCTGTGACTTCTACTTTAGTTATCTCTTTTATTATTATGGTTGCTGTTATCTAAAATGCAACTTTCTGAAACCAACCGTTGTTGTGTTTTCTGACAACACACACAATTTTGTTGGGCTTCAATGTTTTGATAGGGAGAGGGACAAAACAAATGCGGTAACATGTACAGTAACCATCAAGAAGAAAGTATTTCAGAATGGGGGATATATAAGGTTAAGAGAACAAAACTGTACAAAAGTGAGCATATAACTAATACAGCATATTATTCAAGCCTAATGCTATCACATACATGAAAGATTTTGGGTGCCTTAAGTGTTCCTTGAACTGACAGCTTAATGGATTACCCTGTTTAAAGAAAGTTACAGAAGCCATGGAATGAAATAGAAGTTACAAAATGGGTCGCAAGAGAATACTGAGAACGGGCAGCAACTGAAATAGCCTGCTCTTCGGTCGGTCACCGCTCAGTTCTCAAGCTGTTTTTTGCTCATCTTGTGCCATTACAGAGAGAACTTCTCTGAAACATATCAGACTGGTCTCACCCATAGAAGTTACCATTCAAGTTTAGCCAAGATTTTTTTTCTATTTTCATTGACCGTTGGGTTTACCTGATTTTTATATATAATTTTTCAAAATGAAATATTAAATATTTTATTTTCTTACTTCTAGTAAAAGCTAAACCACCATCTGATCTGTTTGCTGATGAAAAAGATGACTTATTCAAGGACAAGCCATCCCTTCCTCCAGCAATTAACAACGCAAAGGAAACCAGCAGAACAACAACACAAAAGGTCACTGACAAAAAGGTACATGGGTAATGGAGGAAAAAGCTAACCACTGTGAAGCTAGCTATAACAAACGTATTTGGTGGGGAGGTAAACATTTATGTTTTTCTTCATCCTATGGGAGGGGGGCTAATGTGCAAGCGCCAGAAGCGCATTAGGCCCTCTCTATAGGAAAGCACACTCCATCTGGGATGAGATGAAGTGGCCTGGGTCCCTTTAAGGAGAAAATCACGTCACGTACTGGGCTATATATATATATATATATATATATATATATATATATTTGTGGTCACGGCATAAAGCCGTAGCATTGGTAACATAAGACAAACAGGGAATGGAAATGTCAGTTGGGGTGTGCCGGAACTGACGAGGTAGTAGGCCTGAAATAAAAAAGGGCAAAAAATATATAAACCAGTTTATTCATCCTACAAATACATCATAGCATATCACATATTCATAGTCTTGAATGCTAGGCGCACTTCTTGTATTGGCTGAGGGATGTATCTGGTGTAAGCCGTGGATTTCCATCTGCCTAATATTTTAATGATGTGAGCCGGGATATTCTTTTTAGAAGCTGTAGTGGTGGCTCCTATTCTAAATGAGTGACCAGAGTAGTTGGCTGGGTTCAAGCCTAACCGAACCAACAACATTCTTACATATACCATGAACTTACTCGCAGTGAGCTTATTACCGTGTAAGGTCAGCTGGGGTTGTGTTGGAATCATTGTACAGAAGGAAAGATATTTGTCGAAAACTTCCACAGGACACCATTTATTACTAGTGGGGTAATAGATGATAGTGACCGTCTGTCCTTTGGCGCTAGTTTTGGTATGGTGTAGGGATAGTAGATAGTGATCTTGTACCTTCACCAGGTTTGACCTTGTGATGAAATTGGGGGAGTTATAGTTAGTAGTGGTGAACTCTTTGGGCCGAAGAAAACCGTAAAAGGCCAAATAAATGGCTGTTTTAATTATACGATTAGTATGAGCTTCGAAAGGTGAGGTGTCTAGCAGATTTGACAGTGACTGAAACAATAGATCGTGGATGGGTAGTCTGGATGGTGAGGGTATAGGGGTGGAGTCTTTAATACCTTTAAGTATGGCTTTAACTTGGTAGGATGACAGAAAGCGTTCCTATTAGGCCAAGTGGTGAGGATGTGATGTTGAATACCGGTGATATACAACTTAATGGTATTAAATGATAGTGTTAGATGAAGGTGGCAAAAAGAAATGAATGCAATGATTGTCTCCATGGAAAATTGGTAAGTGATATTAAAGTCCAGCAAGAATCTATTGAAAACATGAAAAGCCCTGCCATATGCCTTCCTGGTATTATCGGAAAGACCAAGTTGCGAGAGTTGCTGCCCGTGATAGAGCAGTTCTTTTAGTCCCAAACCATCTCCTGCCACTGCGGTACCTGAGTTGGTATCAGGGTAGCTGTTGGTAGTGCTGCCCGGAACTCCTGAAACCGAGACCGTGATAAGTGATCAGCAGCGATATTCAGAACCCCCGGCACATGAATGCAAGTTAAGAGAAAACTGTGTTTTGCAGCTAGCCATGTGAGAGTCATCATAAACCGCATGATGGCCAGGGAAGAGGAACGTCCCTTTTTACAATATGGCACGTTGCCATGTTGTCCGAGAAGCAACACACCGTATTCCCAGACCAGCAAGCTCCCCACTTAACTGCTGCTGCTACAATTGGATAGAGCTCAAATAAGGCTGATGTGTCCTTGAACTTGGGAATCTTAGTAATTTCCCCCGGCCATTTACCCCACATCCATTCATTGCCCCAAATAGCGGCAAATCCTTAAGTGGCAGCGGCGTCTGTCCATACCGGGATAAAAATGCTTTTCCTATTCCAATTTAGCAAAAATTACCTCCACATAAGTAGGTCAGCGGTGGCATGTAATCTAACGTAATGCGGGAGGCATCAGATTGCAATAGGGGAAATGGGCTAAGCAATCGGGATATGAACGCTCTCCCCTGTGGAATAATTTTCATCACGAAATTTAGTGAACCCAACAGGGATTGTAACTCCTTCCTATTACATGAGCCACCTGCTAGGTAAAGGTCGATGGCTGCCAGGATGCGTTCAATCTTCTCCCGGGGGAGGCTAGCCTTCATATGCACCAGCACCACCCCAAGAAGATGATGATCGTATCTGGACCTTCACTCTTTGTTGGTAAAATAGGTACTCCTAGTTGTGTGAACAGTCGTGCTATGGACAGGAGGCTATTAGGAGGTACCAGGTTACTTTCTATGGTCAGGAAATCGTCCAGGTAATGGATAACGATGGGGCATTTACAGATATTAAGCAGCATCCAGCACAACGTCTCAGCAAATATATCAAAAATCCTGGGGCTGCTCTTAGAACCAAACGTGAGACGCGTGAAAAAAATATGAACCTTAACACCATGTAAATGCCACAGGGACGGATGGATAGGGAGTAACTTAAAAGCGTTTACTATATCCGTTTTACTAAGCCATGCACCTACCCCGGCCGAGAGGATGGCAGTGACGTCATTATCTATGGTAGCATATTGGAGGGAAAATTCTTCTGATGGAATTAGTGAATTAAGACTTGGGTAGGTGATGCATGGGGAGCCGATAGGTCGAGAATTAACCTTTGTTTATTGGATGATTTATTAGTGACCTGTCCTATGGGGTTAGTTCTCCAAACCGCGAAAGGCGGGGAGTCGAACGGGCCAATTAAGAAACCTTGGTCAATAATGTCAGGAGCTGTCTGTAAGTTTTTACATTCCAAGATTCCCGTAGGCATGTGAATAATACCTGTGTGAAACCCCAAAGTAAATCCTGCCACCAAAAATTCAACGAGATGTTGAGATGGGTGACCACACAACAACTCTTTCAGTAGGGAGACATTAAGAGACGATAAGTACTGCTTGGGATATCATTTATTGGGGCACATTACTTTGGAGTGAGCCCATAAACATTGGGAGCAGACATTCAGTAGTCTGCAGGCACTGTATCCGCAAGTGCCAGTGTTAAAATTGTTACAGACTTGCGATTTTCCCCAAAACACTATATCACAGCCTAGTTTATCTTTCAGCACTCTGCCTGTTCTCTCAGTGGGCATCACATTAGTAGGGGAAAATAAGGCATTCACCTCTGGAGAGTTGGGGCACAGATTAGCCGTGTGGGAGTTGGATGAGCAAATGGCACAAGCTGGGGTTTTGAGGCCCGCAAAGTGTCGACAAAAAAGTTCTGTATCAAGCACACCCCAATCAGCTTGATAATTGAACTGGGATAGAGCAGCCGACGCCTTTGCGGAAAAAGCACGGTGTTAGTCGTAAAAAGACGTACCACTGTTCTTGTGGAGATAAAGGTCCAATTCTTGTCTCCTATCCGGATATACAGAGCATATCACATCTCTGTATATCCCGAAAGCCAACACAAATACGGGAATAGATAGTTTGCGATTTAACCTAGGGTCCCTAGATTTCAACACAACCGACACATCCCCATATGCATAGGTTTTATTTTCAAGGACATCTTGCGAGGCTATAAGAAGTGATACCAGATTGATATCCTTCCCTTCCAAGATGTCCTTTTTAGTGTTTGCAGGCACCATATGTGCCGGATTAATAATATGTGGGTCTTTCAGACCAGTTGGTTATATTACCCGGTAGGGGGTCCAGGCGCACCGTAGCGACCGGATTACCTAATGCAGAAGGTGACCGCTGGCTATCTGCATCCATTTTGTCGAGTTTATCCGTAATACGACCCAAAGAGGTCAGGACTGAGGACAAAACAGTATCAGATCAGAAGACTGGCTGCCACTGGACCCTTCCCCCGCCCCCGAGTTATCAGTCTGCGTATTCATCAGTCTGTATAATTCGGCTTTCCTAGCCGTAGCTGGGAAAGGAATATTCCTCTTTCTTAGTTCGGCAGTGATCCTAGGAATGGCCCATGCCCTGAGTGATGCAGGGCTCGCGTTGTCGTCACCCCAGGATGGAATGATCGATCTAGCCGGTGTGCTGGGGATGGACAAATCTTCCCCGCCTTCGGGTATTTGTGACATGCTACAACATAAAAATAATGTTACCTGAGGTCCTACCCAACTGGCTGGTGTAACTAATGCCAAGCGGCGAAAGTATTACTTAGTAACGTGACAGGTGAAGCCCTACTAGTTGCCAAGCGGCTTTGAGAGGCACTATCTATGATTTGGCTAGTGTGGGGTACGTGGCCATTGGCATTATGGTGGGGTGGCCTCTCCGTGACTCGTAATAGCATAAGATCGAATGGGAGTGACAAGTGAGGCCCTCTCTATGCAACCAAGCGAGGCGGCTAGCTATGAATTGGCCCGAGGGAATGCCGTCCCTCCGAAATGAGGATGGATGTTGGCCTCGCGGGACCACTAACGTAAGGCGTAGAAGGCCAGAAAAACATACCTAGAGGCTCCTATTGTATGCCAGTATATCTGTACTATTACCCGAAATGGGTAGGTAGGGAGGGAGAAAATAATCGAGAAAAACATGACGTACCTGATGAGCAAATTGCAAGATAGTATGATAAGGTGATACAGGCGATCTGTAGTAACCTACGAGAGTAATTTTGAGTTTGTAACGGTTATAAAAATGTACCCCTCAATCCCCTGCTATTCCGATACCTACCAGTAATTATTCCAACAGTAGGGGACTGGAACCAAATACTCAAAAAGAGCAAGGATGCCTATACCTAGTAATACAGAAAAACACACATAAGGACCCAGGTCTTGCGTGACCCTTAAGGTATAACTAATGGTGATTACTGACCTATGTCAAGTGACAAAGTTGGTAGAGTAACAGCCCACTGTGGAATTGCTGTTGAATACTGAAACATAAAAGGTCCATGATCATCAAAATGCTAAACATTGCTCGTGACAATATCCTGTATATATATTTGATACTAATATGGTGTATGTGTTAACTATAAAACCAGAAAGTATACCGTAGACCAAGGTATCATACTTGAAACCATCCTTCTGATGGCCGAATTTATTCCAGACATATATCCTAACAAGCATATATGTGTCACAAACTATTGCTACCAAAATCCTCCGTAACATTTAGCACCCGCAGTGTTGTCATAACATATGTCTACAAATATCCTGTAATCATACCCAAATTAGAATGTAATTTATGCCATATGTCATAACCCTTATGACCACCAGGGTCGTGGAACCATCACTTGAGAGAGAAATCAGTAATAATGAACCAGCCACCAGAGGTCGCCCTAGCGCCTATAACAAGTTTAACATCTAATATTGAAGAGCGTTTCGGCAAACGAACGGTCATAAGATGACCAGAATATGTAACGAATTGCTCCACACGAATAAATATTTAAAACATTGCTATATACCGTATATAAGCCGTAACCGAATGCCGGCATTCGTGTAATTATGGACCGAACTGCTACCATGCGTGCGATCGTCGTACTAGGATGACGTAAACCAGCCGCGCCGAAAATTGCGACGGCCATGTAACTTACGATTTTTGCTGCAACGAAAAAGCCCCGCAGACCGCCCAGCCTGGAAATGAAGCCAGAGAGCCGAAACCGGAGGAAACAACAGGAAACCGGGGGGAACTTGGAAAGGTTGCAACTTACCATGCAGATATAAATGCATGCATGTTTTTTGGGAAGTATATTTGCTATATTGTTAAAAATGCCAGGGAGTGTTCCTTTAATACTGTGTTTGGAGTAAATATATTTTGTGAGTTTTTTATTTATGTTGCCTCTAAAGCTATTGTTGCAAATGTCTTTTTATTAGAGTCAAGTCCCTGTAGAAAAAGCTAAGCCAACCGAACCGTCAACGAAAAAACAAGCTAGTGGTCTCTTTTCTGATGAGGATGATTCAGAGGTATGTTCCCATCTGTGTGAATGATTGCATGACCGTTCAAATCTCCTCTCATGTACTAGATCAGAAGTGTCTAATTAAAATGTTTAATTTTCTTTGTAAATTCTTTATTTCCAAGTATTATAAACAGTAATTATGAGGTACAGAATGAAGAATAGGGAGGGGGTAAATGTCACTTTAGAGTCAATTAGAAAATTGTCATCAATTGCGTTAACAGTGGTGGTGTCTAGATAACTGCTTCTTTTCAATTTCTAGTTGATTATTGTTATGGAGGGTAAGATCCCTGTGGGGTCTTTGGCATACGACTCGTCCCATCTGGAGGTGTAGGAGAGTCACCGTAGGTTATGTGAGCTGTTGTTGTGTTCAGGTGGTAATTGTGATGCAGTCTGGGGTATTGGGTGGGTGGGGTATTTGACTTTGGCCCCCCTGTGGTATTGTCATCTTGGGATGGTGGTATGTCCAGGGCAGTTCCTGTCCTTGATCCGTGTGGGCGATAATTCGTGGTTAATTGTATGGGTTATCGCGTATTCGGTGTGTGTGGGTGTTGTGTCTTATTGTTCTTGCGTGTCCTGTCAGGGGTCGTTATTTAGTCGTTTGTCCTCTGGTAGGTTGTGTTCTTGTTGGGTAGGGGGTGTCCGTATTAAGGTGGGATTGGTAGGTGTGTGATTTGGGTGGGGGGGGAGCAGGTGCTGGCATAGGGGAGGGGATTGGAGGATGGGGGGTATCAGGGAGCAGGACAGGCTGTAGTAACGGGGGGAGCCAACAGCGGGGTGGTTTCCGGTTGGCGTTCAATCCTGCTTTTTGGCCCATCATGCTTTCTTTTTATCTTTTTTTGGGGGGAGAAATCAAAGTTTATTGACTTTGTAACAAGTACGCATGTTATACATAAACGAATAGTGCCGAGATAGGCATATAGTATTCTGTATGTAGTGTTGTGTATGGGTTTCGCTCCCTGATAACCTAGCCTATGTGGAATCCATGTAGGGTGCGAGTTCCCTTAGAAAGCCTATAGAGTTATATGAGACTGTCACTCTAGGAGTGGATCCGAAGGGGGTCTCGCCATTCAAGAATTGTGTGAGGTCATGGGCATTCAGGACAGCAGAGCTCGAAAACTGTCAGACACTGAGGATACAAGCCAATGTGTCCAGATCGCTGCATATTATCGGTCAGTTGCACTAAAAATCAGTTCTTCCGTGGAGCACAGTTCATCCATTCTTGAGTACCATATCTGCTTAGGTGGCAGCGCTGATCGCCTCCATTTCACTGGGATTAGTCTCTTGGCTACGCTAAAAATGCAAATTGTGTCATTTTGTACATAACTGTGGGGGTATTCGTGTAGCGGAGTAGAAACGGGGCTGGCTGAAAAAGGGGGTTTATCTGAGAAGTAGTTGATCATAGTGTGTAACTTTTTGCAGAGCAGCAATCTCACCAAACGTGTAGGTTCGAGCCTTTGTGCCAGCCAAGCCCCGAAGGGGAAGTGTCAATGGCCTTCAGTTTCTGCGACTCTTGCGTCTTGCTGCACTAGATCTCAAATCTTCTGCCACTGTGGCACCAAAAGTGTTGTTTCCAATGCGGACGCCAATGACCAAAGAATAAGGGTTCATGGGTTCTTTTATAGAGTGGTACATAGGTGTGAAATCACATGCTCTAGAGGTTCGGGTTCCAGACAAATCGATTCGAGTGGAGTGAAATCAAGGTACACCTGATGCTGTTGTTGGATGCCCTTTAAATAAATCTGGAGTTTATAATCTCTACATGAAGGATGGTTCATGTCTGGTTGTTGGTAAGGTCTGGTAATGTTTCAAGTTTTCAACTTTTTGCTACATGTCTAGCCTGAGGGAGAAGGGACCTCAGTGCCTTTAAGTCAAGATTTGGTGGGAATGCGAGGTGATATGTCAGTGGAAGTAGTTGGAAATTAGGTAAATTCCAACCGTTGTGCCATACTGTGCCAAGTCTGTAGGGTATCACTGACCAGATGTGCAACCTTGCCAGTTCCCTGTTATGTTCCATTCTCATCCATAACCGGGTTTGGAGGGGACTTCCTATCTGAGATTCTTCTATTGCTTTCTAGATCAGGCATAGGCAACCTTTGGCACTCCAGATGTTTTGGACTACACCTCCCATGATGCTTTGCCAGCATTATGGGTGTAAGCGCATTATGGGGGATATAGTCCACAACATCTGGAGTGCCAAAGGTTTCCTATCCCTGTTCTGTTCTGTCTGTGTATGCCTATTGTAACCCACTCCACCACCCGAAGTAGATGTGTTGCTTTGTACTATAATTAAAAGTCAAGCAACGCCAGGCCCCCTTTCAGTTTTAGCAAGGTGACAGTTTAAAATCAATGGCGTGACTTTACCATTCTTGAAACGTACCTGATGAGAAAAGACCTAAGTGTTTTTGAAAATGTGTTGGGCAGTGAAATGGGGACAATTTAGAACATCCTTGGCAGCAAGTTCATTTTAATGAATGCTATCCTACCCAGCCATGAGATGTTTGGAAGATGCCAGTTCTCTACATTCTGCTGAAAAGGCCTTTTTTTTTTCTTTTTTTTTTTTTTAATTTGGGGGTACTAGAAAGGATTGCATAATATTATCTCCCCTTGTTATGTACTAGATCCTATATAATGAAAAAGAAAAAAACAAAATAAATTTGCTTTTATTTTCAGGCGGACTTATTTTCCCCAAGCCAAAGTACTGGAAAACCCAAAACAACATTACCAGCAACAAGGCCAAACAAAGCTGTGTCTCTGTTTGATGACGACGATGAGGAGGTATGGAGGTATCCATCTTCTTTAACCTCCTGCAGTATTCATGCTATGATATGTTTCTGTTTCTTGTTGCATCTAATCCTAGTGTTGATATGCGCAATATGCAACACTTTCTGGAATTTCAGGCCAAGCAAGGCCATCTGTATTTTTTTTTTTACTTTTACTATTAGAAATCATCGTGCTTTTTTGTGAGTATTTTTGACCTGGAGGTATTCTTATGCATATTTCACCAAACTTAAATTTTATAATTGAAAATATCCAGGTAATATTTTAAGAATAGTTTTTGTGTTCATGTGAAAATTATATTTTGGAGATTGCTACATTACAAACAGAGGTCACAGTCGATTCTGTAAACTGCCTGCTACCAGCTTTCCATTTTTGTTTCTCGTTCAGACATGCCCTGGTATTCAGAATCATGTTAATTCTACGTGTGATATGTTTACTACTTATGCATTCCCGATTGCTCTTATATCTAGTGATCGTATGTTCCTTTCTTCGTTTGTCTAGGATTTGTTTGGTTCTATAACAGAAAAGAAGCCCTTGCCTGTTGCGGTGAAACCAAGCAAGCCATCGCCGTTACCTGCAGAAACCAAGATTCAGAAATCAGGACTTTTTAGCAGTGATGAAGAGGTAAAAGTTTACAACATCTTTTCCTCTGCTTGCTTCTTTTTTACCAGTCTCCCATTCCCATACTTGGGTTGTAAGGTTCTTCTATATTTTGTCACAAAGTGTTTGTTATTTTTTAGGTGTAGTATTACTTTTTGATTTTATTTTGCTTGGTTTTTTTTTTTCCCCATTAGCCCAGACCACATTCCCTCTGTAGCAGGGAGAGAGTAGTTTATTTTTTTTGCAGTACAAGATGATCTTATATGGTGGGGCACCTTTATGTATGTATTCAACATTTGATGAATTGTAATATACTCGGGGCTAAAGTGAATCTGTCATCTGCAAATATGTAGATAACTTGGTTGCATTATGTAAGACATTAATTGTAATCTATACATTGCACAAACATGTGTAACTTTAATTATGTGTGTCTATCTGTAAATGTCTTTGTTGCCTTTGTAGTAGGCTGCTTGTGCGTCACAATAAAGCCTACTGATTTGTCACTGGAGGCAATAGGTGCAGCAGAGTGCATTGTATTCTGTAAATTGAAAGTCCATATAATTATTTTTTAAATGTACTTCAATAAGGCAATAGAAATAAAACAAATATAGCATTTCTGAAGCTGTAACACCATACATGAGAAACTAAAATATACTAATAAAACTGGATCTTTTATAAACTGTGTGAATAAAAAAAATTAGATTGTGTTGGGATAGGTTTGAAATGTGCTTCTCTGACAAAGCTGCTGCTTTGAAAGAATTATGTTTCCTCCGGTGAACTTTTGTTTTGTTCTTTTGCTTTTTACATTCTCTAATCTGACACAGGAGGCTGCATTCACAGCTGCACACTGTGTTGAAATATGTTCCAAAATTAACACTTCTTTTCAAAAAGTGTCTAGATGTGTGAGTCAAAACAGGAAAGGTGTAGCTTGGTCTATAGAAATAAAGTAATTTAACTCCTAAATAGCAGTGAAACTGTAGGGACATGATCTACACAATAAAACTACTTTGTTAAGCTTGACGGGATCCCATAGTGCCAGGAAAACAAACCCAATTTCCTGGCACTATAGGCTCTTGGAGAGCCCCCCTACCTCAGCGCCCCCATCCCTCTGCGCTCCCATCCCTCTGCGCTGAAGGGGTTAAAACCTATTCAGCCACTTACTTTAATCCAGCGCTGGGTTCCCTTGGCACTGGTGACCTCTCCTCCCCCGCCGACGTCAGCTCCCTAGTGGAGCCGAAATGCACATGCATGGCCCGAAGCGCGCACATTCAAACCTGCCCATAGGAAACCATTGCTCAATGCTTTCCTATGTGGATCTTATCTGACGTTGGACTCCAAGAGGACGTCCAGCTTCAGATAAGGGCTATTTACTCAGTGTAAATCGCGGAAGCGGCCTCTAGTGGCTGTCAGGGATATATATACATATATATAAAAACCTTTATAATAAGCAAATAAAAACGCTAACTTTTGCCAGCGTTTGTGACTAATTGGCTACTACAAAAGACTGGAAATACCCCTTGTGGAATACCCCAGGTTAACTACATTTGAAAATGGTATGCCATGATGGGGTTATTTCACATTCCTGGGCTACCATTTGGTCTCAAAAGGCAACACAGACCCAGCAAACCAATCTGGCAAACTATACTATCACGACGATGAAATCACCAGTAAAAGTGCAGTTTTTGTGTAAAAAAAAAACACACAAATATGAATGCTAAATTTGACAAGCGTTTGTGGCTAAATGGCTACTACAAAAGACTGGACATACCCCATTTTGAATACCGTAGGTTGTCTACTTTTACAAATGGTATGCCATGATGGTGTTAATTTTCATTCCTGCGCTGCTATATGGTCTCAAAGGCAACACAGGCCCAGCAAACCAATCTGGCAAATTTCAATGTGCAAACATGGAAAAGGGGAAAGTCCGACATTTGACCCATGTAAGTTTGCAAAAACCCATAAAACATGTACATTGGGGGCCCTGTTGTACTCGGGAGATGTTGCTGCACACATATTGGGGTGTTCTTTGTTAGTAACACATAACAGGAACTGAGTCTTCTTGCCTAAATTACAATCTGACAGAAAAATAACACAAAAGAGTGACTACCCAAAAGTTTGACAAAGACTGGTGGTAGAATTAGTGCATGGGAAAATGTTAAAATACCACCATTTGAAGGGGAAAAAAATGGTTTGGAAATAGCAAAGTGCTACTTGTACTTATAGCACTATAACTTCCCAAAAAGAAAGCTAAGAACATGTTAACATTGGGTATTTCTAAACTCAGGACAAAATTTAGAAACTATTTAGCATGGGTGGTTTTTAGGCGGTTGTAGATGCATAACAGATTTTAGGGGTCAAAGTTAGAAAAAATGTGTTTTTGTTTTTTTTTACATTTGTTCATTATATTGTATAATGTTTTTATAGTAAATTATATGATATGAAAATAATGGTATCTTTAGAAAGACCATTTAAGGGCAAGAAAAACGGTATATAATATGTGTGGGTACAGTAAATGAGTAAGTGGAAAATTACAACTAAACACAAACACCGCAGAAATGTAAAAAGAGCCCTGGTCCTAAACGGTAAGAAAATGTAAAAATTGTCTCGTCACTACGGGGTTAAATATACCCTTTGTTGTTCTCCACAGTACTAGAATAAATATAAATGTGAATAAATGTAAATTGTCACTTCAACAAGCAGTCTAGGTACTCTCCACATCAACCCAAATGCTGCAGCCTCGTTTGTAGCACTTGGCAAGCTACACCCTTAAAAATCGAACAGTTCTGTGGTTTATGTGCTTATGAGGAAAATACTAGCAGCTGTAACCGTATTAATTCAATATAAATATAGATTGTTTTTTTATTATATGTATTGTGTGCTGCATAAAAAAGGTTTAAATAAAAAAAACCTTCACTGTTTGTGGTTTATAGCTTTTGAATACAACTTATTCTTCACGTTGTTTTATGCCTGTAGGATCCTGTTGGCATCTTA
The DNA here is from genome assembly GCF_036172605.1 of Pelobates fuscus. Classification (NCBI taxonomy): domain Eukaryota; kingdom Metazoa; phylum Chordata; class Amphibia; order Anura; family Pelobatidae; genus Pelobates; species Pelobates fuscus. Next base: position 90,534,629 of record NC_086326.1, read on the forward strand.
AATCAGAAAAAAACAGCTGAGCAAATTCGCCCGACAACTGATGCTCCCCCTGTAGCAAAAGAAAAAGAGACAAAAGTTAAAAAGACCAGCTTATTCGATGATGAAGAGGATGACCTTTTTGCAGTTACAAAGGATAGGTGAATAGGCATAAATATTATTTGATGTAACTGTGAAAGTATTTGGGTATACGATGCTGGGTATACTTTCAAATGACTGACATTACAGTTCAATTGGGCATCCGAAGGACAGCAAGGTTTAAAACAAAAACAAAAAAAGTTGCCATAGCAACTAAACCTTACGTGCGGGTTTCATACACTGTCATTAGTGAACATCTCCTACTACCTGTGTTTTTAACTGCTGCTTAGACATAATGTTTTGTGCACCTGCCTATGGGTCACGTTGCAGGAAATCCTTTTTCGTGTCTACATTTTTGGGTGCCGTCACTCTTGTTTTTGAAAGTTCAGAATTGTTTCTGAGCAGCAGAGGCAGTAAATATTTTGGGTGTCAAATAGTCTGTACCCAAAGACTCCTAGTACCATAATGACTATAGGAAGCTATAAAGATCATGTTTTGACAGCATAGACAGATGTTGTTTAAACCCTTCCCGCCGTTACGACGTGCTATGCCGTCACGCTTTAAGTGGGCTTTAAAGCCGTTGTGAAGGCATAGCACGCCGTAACGGCTTTGAGCCCTGGAGCGCCCGGGATACTTACCTTCCCTGCGCTCCGCTTCGGGAGGACTGCCTCACAGCCCAGGCAGCCCTCCCACGGCAAATCAGGCCCCCAGGGGCCATGTGATCGCTCTCAAAGAGCGATCACATGGCCCCCTATAGCTGGCTGTGGATCTGCCAGCAGGGGGACTGTCTAAAATATCACAGTCCCCCTGCTGGTGGGAAGTATAAAAAAAAATTATTAGACAGGTTATAAAATAAATTATATATGTATATTATATATATTTAACGTCATACATAGTGTATTTTAATACTAATATAAGTACATATATCAGTATTAAAATACACTTAGAATGACGTTACATATATATATAATATACATATATTATATATATAATAGATATATACACATATATTATATATATATATAAATACGTATAATTACAATAATAAATAAATAAAATAATAAAATTAATAAATAAAATATTGAAACAAAATTTAATATAAATTATATATACATATGTAATTTCATTCTAACTGTATTTTGTTATTAATATATATATAGGTAACAAAATACACTTAGAATGACATTCTATATATATCCATCTATATATAAAATGCAAATAACCGCAAATATATATATATATATATATATATATACATATAATTACATACAAGATTACATTATTATACACGTAGAATTTAAATACCCATAAATGCATATATATTAAAATTCTACGTGTATATTTAAGTAATCTTTTAACATAATTAGGTGATTTGATTAATTAAAATTTGATTGACATACCTGACAACACAGGGAGAAAGTGCTGAGAATTTAATTTGCAAGCACTATATTTGACCCTGTAACTCTCCAAGACAACATAAAACCTGTACATGGGGGGTACTGTTTTACTCGGGAGACTTCGCTGAACTCAAATATTAGTGTTTCAAATTGGTAAATTGTATTACAACGATGATATTTTAAGTAAAAGTGACGTTTTTTGCATTTTTTACAAACGAACAGTACTTTTATGGACTATATTATTGTTGTAATATGTTTTACTGTTTTAAAACACTAATATTTTTGTGTTTAGTGAAGTCTCCCGAGAATAACAGTACCCCCCATGTACAGGTTTCATGGTGTTTTGGAAAGTTAGAGAGTCACATATAAGGCTTGCATTTCATTTTTTTGACATTGAAATTTGCCAGATTGGTTATGTTGCCTTTGAGAGCGTATGGTAGCCCAGGAATGAGAATTACCCCCATGATGGCATACCATTTGCAAAAGTAGACAACCCAAGGTATTGCAAGTGGGGTATGTCCAGTCTTTTTTAGTAGCCACTTAGTCACAAACACTGGCCAAATATTCGTTTTTTGCTTTTTTAACACAAAAACAAATATGAACGCTAACTTTGGCCAGTGTTTGTGACTAAGTGGCTACTAAAAAAGACTAAACATACCCCACTTGCAATACCTTTGGTTGTCTACTTTTTCAAATGGTATGCCATTATGGGGGTAATTCTCATTGCTGGGCTACCACACCGTCTCCAAGGTAACATTACCAATCTGGCAAATTTCTATTTGAAAATGGAACGTTCTATATTTGACCCTGTAACTTTCCAAAACACCATAAAACCTGTTAATGGGGAATACTGTTGTACTCGTGAGACATCGCTGATTACAAATATGTGCATTTATGACATTCACAGCTAAAATGTCAGACGGAAATACAAATTAAAAAAAAAAATCTTATTTTCTCACATTTTTTTTTTAATTTTATTCATAATGAATTATGTTCCATATATGAATAGTTAATGATAAAGTAAAGCCCTGTTTCTCCTGAACAAAATGATATATAATAAGTGTGGGTGCATATAATATGAAAGAGGGGAACTACGGGTGAACAGACATATAGCGCAAATTCCAGTTTTTGTTTACGTTTTGTTTTGATCAGAACGTGCACTATTGACTCCGTCCTGAAGGGGTTAACTCTTTGTATCAAATTAAAGTTCTTTATTATAAACTTACATTGAACATTATAGTTTTTTCAATAATACTAGATTAGAAATTAGTAACCTGTTAAATGAGCTAAACATTTAATCAAATGTTTCTATAATTGTACATGTTCCGTATTGTTCTATTGTGTTGTACTTTTATGTTTTTGCATGCATGAATGCTTGACTGCCATTTTAGAGATAACATTTTGTAATAATTAGTTGTTGGGGTTTTTTTTGTTGTTTTTTTACCTCCCAGTCAGATGAAACCTCATAGAGTTTCTCTCTTGTTTGAGGAGGAAAATGATCACGAAGGATCTTTGTTTGTTGCTCCAAAAGTGGACCCTATAATTCCAGCGGTCCAAGATTCGGTATGTTACTTATTTATAGTCACTTAGATCAACTCTGAAACTGAAAAAAATATATATTTATAAGGTTTGTTTCTTTTGGAGAATTTATTTTAAAACATGGGGAAAAAAATAGCAAATGTTCAGCCTGCCATAAAGAGACATCCAAGGAGCATACACCACTACAACTTATTGCGGTGCTTTTGTTAAATTCTATGTCCCGTGTCCCTTGGACACACTTGGTGGTTTTAGAGATTGGAAGCTGCTGTAAGCAAATATTTCTCCCTGCGCTTCTTTTTAGTCATTTCTACAAAAGTTGTATTTTGGGTTCTTTTTTTTTTTTAGCACTTTAGTTGTAGCCTTGTTCTTTTGTATGTTTTGAGTTTAAAGCCATATGCATAAAATCTTTACATGCTATCAAATTCTTCAACTTCACTACAAGGAAATACTTTTCAAAAAACTTTTTAACTATTACTTCCTTTTCACATCACCCACACACTGGAGAATTTGTTGTGTTTTCGCAGACTAGGTTATGTACACTTAAGACTCACCAATTTACTAAGGAGACATGTTCTCTCAATTGCTTCTGTTCGAATGTAGCATGTACCCGTTTACACCTGCGTAGGGTTCTGGTTGAGCCTTTATAATTAGAACTTCCTCCAACTTGGATTCGCACAAAGTGCACAGTCGTTCCCGTTTAGCAGTGCTACCTAAGCCGTTTGTATTCTGCTCAGATTTTATATTTAGTACATGATAGTACCAGGTATTAGCTTGCAGAGACATAGTGGATATTATACAACTCTCAAAGACAGGCATTCTAAAGAAACCACGCATTTCCCTTGGAAATCAATCATGTGTAGCTTGCTAGTATGCACTTTGGGGCTTAGTCACCCACACAATCACAGCTGTTGAAATTTCATTTTTTAGTTGTTGGATCATTCAATGTACATTTTCACTGCCACAAGTCGTGCATGCTACATCATTAACCCAAGTAATATATATATATATATATATAGATAGATATATATATTGCATTAAAAACACATTATAACCAACATAACTACACTATGGATTTCCTTTCAGTTTAGCAAGAATTTGTTGCTTGAATGGCTTGCACATGATAGGGATTTTGTGTTGTTCCTACATGAGTGGTCCACTTTGAGTAGTTATTTAAAGGGACACGCTAAGCACGAAAACCAGTTTTAACTTAAAAAAATATTTTAAGTAATTTCAGTTAAGTGGTCTAGGTGCAGTGGTCCTTTTATTTTAATCCTGGAATGTAAAAGCCACTAAAAGCACTTCCACGTGCTCTGACCGAGTAAAATTTAGTCTCATGACACAGCAGCAGCTTTGAATACGATATTTTTCTGTGAAAATCATTGGATGCACGTATGGCTCTTACACCAATACCAATTCATAACAGCAATGAGCGCTGTAATAGGTTTAAAGCAGTCAGCTGACAATCTCAGCCCATCACATTCATCCATTGTTGGTCAGGCCATTACTTCCTCATTAGCACATTTTAAATGGTTTAATGCTAAATGGAAAGACAGTGCCACGGGACTACAACCATTTCAATCAAATGAAGCAGTTACATTACCTACAGTATCCCTTTTTAATTTTGGTTATTCATATTTGCTAATGGCAGACCTCTTTCCCATTATATACTTTCCTACATACATACAGAGAGAGAGATAGATAATCATTTAGTAGTACACATGGCTCAGGATACACTACTGGACAAGTATTTAAAGCTTTGTGCATTTAAAAAAAATCTAAGTCATGTTATAGTTGTCAAATCTCTTGTTCTGTTCTAAAAGCATTTGTAAAAACCAGCTCACCAAGTAAGTCTGGTGCTGTAGGGGCAGGAGTTGAGATGTGTTCCTTTTTGTCTTTGTTTCTAGTGAATTCCCCCCTGGGTGTTTGTAGAAGGAGTCATATTGTACATGTGCTAGGAACTAGATGAACGGAGTACTTGCTCCAGTCATACTTTTTTTTTTTTTTTTTTTTTTTTTATCTCCTCTAAGGAACCTCAAAAAATGTCTGTGCCAGCAAAATCGGATATAGAAAAGGAATCCTTGTTTCGTAACTCTGCGAAAAAATTTGAAACAAACGCTTCTAGCAACGAGAACGAGGAGCCCCCATCCAGGAATGAAAAGGTAAGTTAGAAGCAAGTTAGCATGCTGATCGAATGAACGCGCATTTGTTGCTGTGAGCTGATTTCCTATGTTAAAGAACTGCAAACTGTAACATTGTCCGTTTTTATATCTTTTCTAATATACTGCAGTATAAGTATCTATCTATACTTTGACTGAGGTTACAACAGTTCCTCTGATCTGGGAGGTGGGAAACAACAAACATTACATTGTAAATTCGTTATGGTGGTTTGTTTTTTATTCAAGGGGTGTTTTGGGGGGGTTTATAATTGTTAAAGGGAAACTAAATAGGCACTATAACAATTAAAGCAAATTGTTCCTGGAGTCCTCTGAGTCTGACTCTATACCTAGTGGAGGTACGGAAAAGGCATAGAATACACAATTCCTTCTAGCCCAGGGTTTCCTAACCCAGTCCTCAAGTACCCCCCACCAGCGCAGGATTTAGGGATTACCCTGTTGTGTTTAAAGTGTTTTTTTTTTCTTTCTAAAAACACCTTAGACACAACTAGGTAATCAATAAATCCTCGACGGTTAGGGGGTACTTGAGGACTGGATTGGGGACCACTGTTCTAGCCATACCGCTGTGATAGGCTGAAAGTGGGCAGCTGGCATTCTCAGCCTCTCACATCTAATCAGGCTATTACTTCCTCATTAGTCAGAACACCATTAAGGGGATGGTCTGCTGGGGACTCAGTGTGTACTTGGCAGCTGACATGAATGTTGCAGAGGCAGTTTCTGTAAGGATATTACAGGATGTTTTGTGTTTGAAATATACACCAACAACCATTTGCATGCCACAATTGTCGTGTACCAGCGCACTTGCATGCCACCAACATTTGTTTATGGTAGTTGTCACCCAATCACCGTGACCTTGTGCCACAGTGATCAGATACCTTGGACATCTCAGGGTAGGTTTTCAGACGCCTTCACTAGTGATGTTACTGCAGCTGGTTCCCCTATTTACCACTATAACATTTAAAAGCATAGAATGTAGCAGGGCTAACCGTACAGATATCTTGGCTATAATATTATATGGTTAGTAAGAGTTCCTCAATTTAAAATATGTACATAATTGAGAATACAATAAAAATAGGGATTGTATTAGAAGCAATAAAGTTTTGTATTTTAAAAAAATTAAATAAAAATATAAATATAGACCTATAAAATCATAATCTATTATAATTTACAGCAGGATTTATAAGATATATGCTTGCAATATCAGTAAAATAGAATAACTGACCCTCTTGAACAAGACAACCTCTCAGTCTTGGTAAGATGGAGCAGTGTCTCTGCACCAAAATCTTCTCTTCTGTCTTTAATATTAATATTCACAAATATTTGTACCTTGGATTTTGAGTTGGGTCATGTTAGGACCTACCATAACTTGGCAACGATGCAAGACAGTGATCATTGAATGATATAGCCTTGACCTGGTCATTTCACATTGTCATGACCTAGATATCTTCTCTATGTTTTTGACTAAAACATGGCATAGGCAAGGCCTTGACTTGTTGTGAATTAACCTAGGACAAAATTACGTCCTCAAGTCTAAACACCATATTCACTGCATATGGGTAAGAGGTCATTTATTAAAGAAACATTGTATGAGGATCAATATGTTCCATTTCTGGCATCTTGTCAGTTTGCAAAATCTCTTAAAGACAAAGTAAACAGTTTAAAGGACCACTATAGTGCCAGGAAAACATACTCGTTTTCCTTGCACTATAGTGCCCTGAGGGTGCCCCCACCCTCAGGGTCCCCCTCCCGCTGGGCTGGATGGAGAGGAAGGGGTTAAACTTACCTCTTTCTCCAGCGCCGGGCGGGGAGCTCTCCTCCTCCTCCTCTTCGTCTGAATGCGGATGCGCAGCAAGAGCCGCGCGCGCATTCAGCCAGTCTCATAGGAAAGCATTTACAATGCTTTCCTATGGACGCTGGCGTCTTCTAACTGATTTTTCACAGTGAGAAGCACGCAAGCGCCTCTAGCGGCTGTCAGTGAGACCGCCACTAGAGGCTGGATTAACCCATATATAAACATAGCAGTTTCCCTGAAACTGCTATGTTTATAGAAAAAAGGGTTAACCCTAGATGGACCAGGCACCCAGACCACTATATTAAGCTTAAGGGGTCTGGGTGCCTATAGTGGTCCTTTAAGAAATACAATTTTTCATTCTACGAACTTGTAATACATGCATGTTCCCATAACAGCGAGGATTCTGTCAGTACATGTGTCACACCGCTATTGGAACATAATATTCATATGAACAAAAAAATCCTCTTTTCCAGACAATATTGGAAAACAAAGAATTTTCGAATTAACGTCTAAATGACAATAAATGACAGGTCGTTTAAAGCTATGAAAACTGACAAATATTTCATTTTATTATTACAGGTGAGGCATGGAATCAAATTAGAAGATGGTGAAAATGCTGATCTTTTCCCTGCCTCTCCACCACCAGATATATATGCCAAGCCCAAGAGCAAAACTGTCCTCAGCCTGTTTGAGGCTGAAGATGATGATAATTTTGAAGATCCGATAACTATTAATGTTAAACAGAAGAGTTCTGAAAAGGTAAATGGGGAGTTTTAGATGAACAACTGGGAAGTGGCTAGAATCTTTTTTATTATTATTATTATTATGATGATGATGATGATGATATTTATATAGCGCCATTAAATTCCGCAGCGCTTTACAATGGGTGGACAAACGGACATGTAGTTGTAACCAGACAAGTTGGACACACAGGAACAGAGGGGTTGAGGGCCCTGCTCAATGAGCTTACATGCTAGAGGGAGTGGGGTAAAATGACACAAAAAGGTAAGGATAGAATTTGACTAGTAACATTTATTACACCTCTCTGGACAAGAGGCCACTCTGAGGGCAAACAGATGATCAAAGTATCAGCAAAAACTTTGATTTGGCTTCTTTACTTGAGGCAAAGAATATTCATAACTCCCTTTTTTTATAAAACAACTTTAGAATCACCACCTGATCATCCTCCGGTTAAGTCATTAAAATTGTCCAAACAGATGCTTCACATTATGGATACATGATACATGGCGCATATGTAGCTAGTGCTCCGATCCTCTAATTCAAGGCGTTTACAACATCTGAAGTTGGCATATTTTGCATGATGATTCTGGACTTTAATGTGATATAGATACAGTAACTGAATCTGTGAACGTCTACAGGGCAGTGGTAGGAAAACCTTTGCACTCCTGAAATTGTGGACTACATCTCCCATAATGCTGGTAAAGCATGATGGGTGATGTAGTTCACAATATGTTGCGTGCTGAAAGGTTGCCTACCTCTCCCCTAATGGCTATCTAAATGATGGAAATTATTAGTAGTGGAAATTTCAAAATGTAAATACTGCTGTATCTCAGAGTTGGCTCTCTTTGCCACACCAAACCTGCATGAACAACATATACACCTCAAAATTTATTTGTTAAGGGGGCGGAGCCTGACTAGCAAGAGGAGCAGACGTGTGTGCCCTGAGCTCCTGCTATGAACGCAAATAAAACTGGTTTTACCCCAGAAAAAACGAAGATTAAACCCACTGACGGGCAATACAGATCCCAGAGGGGACACAGCCATACACCCCAAGACCTTCCCAAACTGCCAAGTCACGGGAGACCAGAGGGGCACCGCTGCGGCCTCCTAAACCGGAGCTGGTGAGAGGCGGCCCGATCTCCCTGCTTCCTGGTTACAAGCGAGAACACACGATCCCCTACCCCCCCCTCCTCCCCCTTTTGGACCGGCGGGGGTCATCCCGGTCCCCACTCGACTGCCTTACCCACTCGACCCGATAGGCGAACCTTGCACGGGGTCCAGGTACCTGAGGAGGCCCTACCTAAAGTGGCGACTAACACATGGCCGGCAGAGACGGCGTATGAACAAAGCGAACCAGCCCTTCGCTCTGTGGACCGCATGTTACAGCGGCTGAATGAGCATTTTCACCAGTTATGGATCAAATTGGAGACCCACATGCTCTCTATACCGCTCCAGCCTCGAATTAGCAGACAAGGCGGCGGGCAACGGAGGGAGTGGAGGACCCCCTCGGGCCTAACTTACCTCGACAAGCTTGCACCTCCTATCGCTGGCCCACCTGGGCCGAGGGCCACCAAGGGCAGGACCCGAAGGCATCACCCACATGGACGGAGGGATGGCCGCCACAGAAGGCAGCAGACCATCAGGCCCCTCCGCTATTCCCACCACGGGAAGGACCCGGCCCATGGAAGTGGCCGGGTCTGTGGTTTAAAGATGCCGGCCTTCATCCCGGCCCGGGGCTGGAGGGTGGATGTACCTCGCCCCCGGCGACCAGCTGCCTTCGTAACCACCCCTACAACCAGAGCAGCAAGCCGAGAACAGGACATAGAGCGAGAGGGCAGCCCACGAGAAGCCTGCTACCGGATCACCTGCAAGGCCCGAGCGGCCTACTCACAAGTCAAGCGCAGAGCTGGAGTCGGCTGAACCCGGGTTACACAGTGGACTATAGCCACGATATTTCGCCCTAGCACCGGAGAAGGCCCCGGCAATACGTAATGAACATTCAGTCTGCCTTTTATTTTTCTACCACATGTAGTCCGGTTGTCTTTTTATTTTCGTCTGTACCTTTCTTCTCATTCTCCTAGTTTCAATACATGTACTAACATCCTGATATCTAGCATTTCACGTAACTTCTAAATACAAACATGCTAGGGACTTCCCCACCAAGACAGGCTCCACAGCAGCCCCACGTGCAAATACTTGTACCCCTCCTTAGACCAAACCCTAACACCTACTCTGCTTAAGAGTAAGCACTACACCTTATCTATCATAAGCCAGGTGGCTACAAGTTACAGCCTAAACTATTTTTCCTACAAAACAAGTGCAGTTCAGGTGGTAAATATCACTATGTTAAGCTAAACTGCTAACATGTAACATGCGATAAGTCTGATGCATCTGAATGTACCTTTGCACCTTTATGTCTTCCTAATCGAATGCTACATTCTGACGTTATCCTAACTTAATTAAAAAATGTGCAAGTAACCTCGGAAACCCCACTGTTTTATTTGCTGAAAATCAACGTGAGGATTACCTTTGGGGTACCACACGTCTGTTGTAATCATTCTCTGCACTGCAAAAAAATAAAAAATTGAAAAAAAATTCTTTGTTAAAATTAAATAATTTTTACGCTAGGACTGTCCCTTTAACCCCTTAAGGACCAAACTTCTGGAATAAAAGGGAATCATGACATGTCATGTGTCCTAAAGGGGTTAATTAAAGAGCCAAAAAGAGTGAAGTCGCTTTAAAGTGATTTTAGAAATGAATTAGCTGCTTACGTTGAGTGTGTTAGTTATTTTTATTCTGGCTGTAGAATTCATTTTGAAATAATTTTTGTATCACTTATTTCTTTAAGTTTAATATGTATGAAGCGTTTTAATTTACCGTGTAGAAGACTAATGTGAGCGTGGTTGTACCTGTGACATCATCTGATATTTGTACATACTCTGGCTGTTCTATACATCACTCAGTATGTTCCATTCGTCGTTCAGGTTTCCTCTGAAAAGAGCGCTCAAGGTAAGAGCACCAGGGTTTTCCAAGATGAAGAATTACTATTTAGCCAGGAATTACAGCGAGACAACGACCCTGATGTGGATCTCTTTGCTAGCGCAAAAAAAACAACAGTGAGTTGTTTTAATACTTTTTCTTTTGATAGTTGGGGAGATGTTTTGGGATCACAGTGTGTGTGTGTGTGTGTATATATATATATATATATATATATATATCTCCTGTGCAGTTGTAACATCGCTGCAATTTTGGTATTTCTGTGGGAAAAGCAAGTCTTACGGCTTGACTGGTGTGCCGATTTTTGTTTAACATTGTATTAATTATCCACAGACTTCAGGTGGAAGGGGTTTTCAATCACAATTTTTCCCCACCATAACCTATTTGGATTTTGATATATATTCATATATTGAAAATCCAAAATTGCAGAAATCACAAAATTGCAGCGATGTTACAACCGCACAGGATTCTGGGTGGGCATATGCAAATTAGTTTAACAAAGAATCACATTTTTGCCTCATTCCATTTTAAACATGGATTCCTTTTAATCTGTGTTTGCTGTATACAACAGCTTGAAACACAATATAGGAAAAGATGCAAAGCCAGTGAACCACTCATGGACAGCTGTTTCATTGTTAATGCAACTCATCAGCATGAGGTTGGTTACTGGTTTGCTTATTGAGGCTTGGTAGTGCTTGGGAAGCCAAATCCAAGTAGGTTATGGTGGGGAATAATTGTGATTGAAAACCCCTTCCACCTGACGTCTGTGGATAATTAATACAATGTTAAACAAAAATATGCACACCAGTCAAGCCATAAGACTTGCTTTTCCCACAGAAATCCCAAAATTGCAGCGATGTTACAACCGCAAAGGATTCTGGGTGGGTGTATGCAAATTAGTTTAACAACGAAACAGCTGTCCATGAGTGGTTCACTGGTTTTGCATCTTTTCCTATATTGTGTTTCAAGCTACCATACGCTCTCAAAGGCAATATAACCAATACGCTCTCAAAGGCAACATAACCAATCTGGCAAATTTCAATGTCAAAAAAATGAAATGCAAGACTTATATGTGACTCTCTAACTTTCCAAAACACCATAAAACCTGTACATGGGGGGTACTGTTATTCTCAGGAGACTTCACTAAACACAAATATTAGTGTTTTAAAACAGTAAAACATATTACAACAATAATATAGTCCATAAAAGTACTGTTCGTTTGTAAAAAAAATGCAAAAAAGTCACTTTTTTTACTTAAAATATCATTGTTGTAATACAATTTACCAGTTTGAAACACTAATATTTGAGTTCAGCGAAGTCTCCTGAGTAAAACAGTACCTCCTATGTACAGGTTTTATGGTGTCTTGGAGAGTTACAGGGTCAAATATTGTGTTTGCGAATTAAATTCTCTGCACTTTCTCCCTGTGTTGTCAGGTATGTCAATCAAGTTTTAATTACTCAAATCACATAATTATGTTAAAAGATTACTTAAATATACATGTAGAATTTTAATATATATGCATTTATGGGTATTTAAATTCTACGTGTATACTAATGTAATCTTTTATGTAATTATATGTATTTATCTATATATATATTTGCGGTTATTTTATATACAGACTCGTGTGCAGATTTTTGTTTAACATTGTATTAAATAAATAAATAAATATTAAATAAATAAATATTTAAAGGGTGCACTCACAGAACTTGTAGATTAGCTCGGGATTTAATGTGGCAAAAAAAATGTACATGTCCTGTGAGTGCACCCTTTATTTTTATATTATCAACGCAGGGAGCACCCAGGCATATTGAAATCTATTTTTGTACTGCAAGGAGAGTGCCGAGCGTATTCATATTGTGTGTGTGTGTGTGTGTATGTGTACATACACATTTTCCCGTATTATCAAGGCAACATTTTTGAGTTTCTGCGTAGAAAAGCAGCAAGGGCCCAAATGTTGTTTCCTTTCTTTACATCATCATTTTAGATGTACACTAACCTCCATATGGGTTTTGATCCCAATAACTACAAAAAGCTTATACACCTGTTCAGTATATGTAATAATGTGTCCCATGCTTTAAATGTGTGCAGTCCCATTTACTATTTACAGTATTCTCTGTGTGAACAAAAAATGAACTAGAATTTCTAACCACTTATTTCATCAACATAAATCTGTATCATCACCACTTACAGTTAAACAAACTCCATTGGGATCCGATGAATTGGGTATGTTGATCTTCCCCAAGAAGAAAACACTTTATCATTTTTAAATACTCGGCAGCCTTCCTTGTTCCAAGTCATTTAAAAAACAAAATGCATCTTTTCTTATAATGAACATAAAGTGAGCCTTGCTACAAAGAAGTATGTGGCAAACATATCAGAACAAACAACATGTCCGGTATACTTTCATAGACAAATGTATTATACAAAACCAAATAAACGTAACCTTTTATCCATAAATTAAACAGATTGTCTGTTATAGGTGATTGCATTCTATACCTATTAAATTACGGTAGAATCCATTTAAATCTTGAATCTACCAACTTTTTTCCATTTGTGTTTCAGTCTGAAAAACCCAGCCATGCAAAACCCCCAGCCGGGACTGGATTATTCGGTGATGAGGAAGATGATGACCTATTTAGTAGTAATAAAGCCAAAAAGCCACCGGTACTTGTGCTTCTTCATATTTCTTCATTTTCTTATGTTGTATATATTATCTCATTTAAAAGCCATGTATCTACCAATATTTCTTGTATCACTGCATCTGTTAACTTCTGTTGGCTCTGCTAAGCTTAGCCTACAGTGGGATTAGGCAGATGGCATAAGAGGGGGTAAAGGAGCAAACAATATGAAATGTGAGGTAGAAAATACATCCCTGGGGGCGTGGCCTGGACGCTGACTAAGATGGACGCCTAAATACAGTGCTCCGCTCCACCAAGCCCTTGTAAAGCACTCCACAATACGCAGAACTTACCAAATGGGTCGCAACCGCCGCTCAGACCATCCCCAGACACCGAGGGGGGCACCCCTGAAATCCCAACAAGGTCCGATGGACGGCTTCATACACCCTCAAAGGGGAGCGGACAATGAGGCCGAACCGACAAGCCCCACACCGCCATCACCGGCCTCGTCGACCTCGACGGCCACGACGGAACCATCAGCCCTAGACAGAATAGGAGAAGAACTCCGTCTGATATCATCGGCATCGATGGCGACGAAAGCCGACCTACTCTCACACACCACCACGATTCAAGATGCCCTGAGGGCGGAAATAGCGGGAATCCGCACCGAGGTCGGAGCCCAAGCAGGCCGCATCCAGTCCCTGGAAACCTCCATGGAAACTCAAGCGAACAGGCTCACAGCAACCAACACGGCAATCTCCCGACAAGGAGAACTTTTACTCACCATGAGACGTGCTGTGGAAGATATGGACAACAGGGGGAGGCGCTGTAATATTAGGGTCCGCGGGGTCCCGGAGACAGAAGGGGAAGAAAAGGCCGAAGAATTGCTCTCTGCACTTTTCAACAGCATCCTGCAAGCTGAGGCCCCCCCACGCTACAAATTCGATAGAGCCCACCGGGCCCTGCGACCACGCATGCCGGAAGACGGACCCCGGGACTTGATATGCTGCCTGCACTCATTTCCAATCAAAGAGGCAATAATGCGCAAAGCTAGAACAAGACCCACGTGGCCATACATGGGTGCTCAGATATCTGTGTACAACGACCTCTCCCCCATGACACTGGATGCGAGACGGGCACTCCGCCCGGTTACCACCCTTCTCCGAGAACACAACATCCCTTACAAGTGGGGATTCCCATTTGCCCTTCAAGCTCGCCATCGAGAAGGCTGGATCACCGCTAAAGGCCCAGACGACATCCCACGCCTCCTGGAAGAGCTGGATTTGCCGCCTGTACCTGTGCCGAATTGGATTCTGGACCTGCCAGGCCAGAGACCCAGACCGCAACGGATACCCCGAAGACGCAGAGGGGGCTCCCCTCCGGGACCCCCACCGAGACGCCGCCCAGACTGGGGCAACCAAGCGGAGTAGGTAAGCCTGCATACCCTACCTGCACAATCCATCCCCTTTGAGACTCAGACACCTCACCTGCCCCTACCCGTTGTAACCACGACACCCACTGACTATTACCACCAACACCGAGACTATCTGTAGGTGAAAACCGCTGAGACACTTTTGGGAGGGGAGCAACGGGAGAGGGACAAGCAGTAACTGGCTCACACGTAGATCCCCAGACCCCCACACACTAGCATATAAATGAACAATGGGGCCCCCATTACCGCCTCATGAAGGAACGCGACAATTATTACACCAACCTGCCAACCCAGGGGAAACCCGGTAAACACGGAACTGCTACTATCACGCTGAGCATGCAAACTTCAAGAATGCTGACACGAAACAGGGACACCACTAACAACTCCCACTAATCCGGTGGGCCTCTCCACACCCCAGGGGACTGGGGGACGGGTGGGCCATCATGATCCGACTTGGGAGGGTAAGGGACAGACTATTGGAGATCCCCCCCGAATTCTACACAGAAACTAACATCCGACAGAGACCTCCACCACCCTAAACTTTGGAGGGATCACCTATGCATCAATAAGCAAAGAAAACGGAGGCAGCCCACTCAACACAACCCATGGGGTTGGGAGGGGGGCTATGGGGGGCGGAGGGAGAGGGGGTTTTAACAAACAGCAACTGCAGCGTAAGATAGGACTCTGATAATCCTGAACCCATGCTAACCCGGACGAAACACTGCTCTAGCTGTTTATCGTAGCAGCCCAGGATTAAAGGGGCAACGGGCAATGGAATACACCTGTGAACACTATTGGCTGGGTTGCACGGACAGGGGAATATGGGACGTGTGATGGGTAACGAGAGGGAAGTGGGAAAGCGGAATCGAGGGTACACTCACAAATCACTCACACGCAACACCCAGGACAAGGACACACACACCTTACCACACACACACAAACAAGGGGTACTTATTCCTACTAGCACACTGGCCGCAGCCGGTTAATTGAAGTCAGACAACACAGGACGCTGGGGAGGCGAGGGGACAACCCAAACAGGGATAAACTCATAGATATGAACGCACAGATCACGAGAGTTTGGGGGACGGGAAATGCGCCGGGGGGGGGAGGGGGGAGGGGGAAGGAAACCACCTTAAGGAACACTTAACCCAGCTGCACATAACACATGGAACTAGGAGACAAACAGGCACGCACCTATACGCACCCACTCTCAAATACACATACCGCAGTTCGCCCCCTCCCCCCCCCCCCGCGCCCTCGGCGCTGGGGGGGTGGGAGGGAGCGCCCGAACACACTCATACGCTTGTACCCGCACACGCACTCGGCCCTACACACGTTGTGGAGCTGAGGGCTGCTGCACCCTTCTCTCGACACTCCCAAACAGTGAACTTCATACCCAATCCAATACAAGGCTAGCTGAGATCCTACTCACACACGAATGCAATGGGTCTAATGTATGAGCACAGTTACAAATACATATGTGATGGGGGCAGGGGAGGGAATAAGGGACACAGGGAATGGAGATAAGGGACAAATGTTTATTGTTCTTGTTTTTGCTTATATGCGGCTTGTTATACCGTACAGTTTACTGTTAACGTAGATAATTAAACTATGGAATGCTAATAATTTTGCAACCTTTTAGCACTCATGGGCGAGGTGGAGACCGGACACGACCCACATTCAGACTTAGACGACATATCCTCGGTAGCTACCCAGGCTACGTACCTCAACCCGTACCCGCGCACTGCATTGGACGGTGGAACCCACGAAGGGACTGCATCCCAGTCTGGTAACTGAGACAGACCCCTAGGGTATCCCACCGTAGCACGGGAACCCCTCAACCGGAGGGTAGAACACGACTGGGAGACCACCCTATAACCCAGTGACGACGCCCTCATCCAGGGGCACCAATCCCTAACTACCTCTCCCCACCCTCCCCACCCACCCCCTTTTTATACCTACCTCACCCCCCCCCCCCCCCCAACCCCACTCACCCTCCCCAAACCATATACGCCCGAGGAAACACCCCGGAGCTGCGGGTGCACACCTGTCCTGGGCCCCCGCCGCCACCTGTCGGGCCGGAGTGGGAGACCGGACTGCCGCCGGAGCCGTATTGGGAGTTGGGAGAGAGACACGCCAGATAACTCCCCAGAGGGAAGACACCTGAGACGGAAGCAACCATGACGTATCAGCCAGACCCTATCGCCATTCTCACACTCAACTGCAGGGGACTCAACATCCCGGAGCGCAGAGCCAACCTACTGCGTGACCTGTGGAAGAAACGCATCTCAGTAGCACTAATTCAGGAAACACACTTTCGGGCAGACGCTACCCCGAAACTCCAGAACAAAATGTATCCGAAAACCTATCTTTGTAACCACCCGCTACAACGCAAAGCCGGAGTGGCCATCCTCCTGGCAGCAAAGTTAGAATTCCAAGAACTGGCTACCATACACGACCCCCAAGGCAGATACCTGTTTTTGAAAGGACACATAATGAGCAAAATGTACACCTTCGCCTCCATATATGCACCAAATAGAAAACAAGCCCAATTCCTCAGAAACACAATAGCTAAGCTACAGGACTTCGCGGAGGGCACCATACTACTCGGGGGCGACTTCAACGTACCCATGGACCCAATCCTGGACTCCTCAACGGGGCACAGCTGTATTCCACAACGTAACATCCGCCAAATTAAACAGTCACTGAACAACATGGACCTGGTGGACTGCTGGAGGGCCCTGCACCCTGACACAAAAGATTACACCCACTACTCGGCGATACACGGTCGATATTCCCGAATCGATTACATATTCACTAAACAAATCGGCCTCCCGCACCTTATATCCACTGAAATTGAACCGGCTACGTGGTCAGACCATGGGGCAGTCAGGGTTACACTTACATCCCCACTCTTTAGACCCAATAGATGGACATGGAGGCTTAATGACACACTGCTCCAAGACCCGGGCACGAAGGAAAAGATCTCGCAGGACCTGGTCAATTACTTCCACGACAACGGAGCGGCGACCATATCTCCAATCTCGATATGGGAAGCGCATAAATGTGTAATCCGAGGCTCCCTCATTCGTATCGCATCCCAAAAGAAAAAAGAAGCACAAAAAGAGATGACCGATCTCTACCGACAAATCGCCACCCTCGAATCCCAACACAAACGATCCCAAATGGTAACCACTCACAGGGAATTAATAGATGCTAGACGATCACTCAAAGAACTACTCGCGAAACGATACTTACGCACAATTCAACGATCAAAAGGGTTTTTCTACACCCACGCCAACAAAGGAGGGAAATACCTCGCTAGACTACTTAAAGACAACACCCCCCGAACACAGGTCCGCAAGCTACGATTATCCTCGGGCACAACCACAATCCACCCAACGGAAATAGCTGAAGAATTCAGGACATACTACCATAAGCTATATAATCTACGAACACAGAATCACACGGGCGGTGAGGACGCCAACGACGTCAAAATCCAGACATATTTACGCAACGCAGGACTACAAAAGTTACAAGAAGAAACATCAGACGCCCTAGACGAACCGATTACAGAAGAGGAACTAACAGCAGCCCTGAAACGGACAAAAACGGGGAAAGCACCGGGGCCGGACGGATTTCCAGCAACCTACTATAAAACCTACACAACGCAACTACTACCCTGGTTAACTAAAGCTGTCAATGCGATAACAGAAGGAAAAACATTCGGAGCAGAATCCCTGGCGGCAACGATAGCAGTCATACCTAAACCTGGCAAAGACCCGATGCACTGTAGTAATTACCGCCCAATCTCCCTCCTCAACGTGGATACTAAGCTATTCACAAAAGTACTATCCAACAGACTCCAAGCTCCACTGCCAGATCTGATTCACGTGGATCAAACAGGGTTCATCCCAGGGAGGGAAACAAGGGATAGTACGTTACGAGTATTCGCAATTCAACACCTGGCGAGAAAGTCACAAAAACGCCTCCTCCTCCTTTCCACGGACGCTGAGAAGGCGTTTGATCGGGTACAGTGGCCATTCATGCTAGCTACACTACAGGAAATGGGCATAGGGCAAAACTTCCTCACATGGATCAAAGCTCTCTACAACAATCCCAGAGCCGCAGTTAGGGTTAATGGGGCACTCACGGCTGATTTCCCAATCTCAAATGGCACTAGACAAGGGTGCCCCCTATCCCCACTACTTTTCGCCATCACCCTAGAGCCCCTTCTACAAACAAGTCGCCAAAACCAAGATATACAGGGATTCCCATGGCAGGGAGGGACTCAAAAAGTGGCCGCATACGCGGACGATCTCCTCTTCTTCGTCAGCAACCCGAGAATCACGCTACCGTGTCTAATGACGGAATTCGATGAGTTCGGTGTGCTCTCGGGATTTAAACTCAACTACTCCAAATGCGAAGTGCTGAACGTTACACTCCCAGAGGAGGACTACACAGCACTAGAAATGTCGTTCCCGTTTAAATGGTGTACCAACAAAATGAAGTACCTGGGCATATGGGTAACACCTGACCCGAAAGACCTGTACCACCACAACTACGCTCCCCTGCTGAAGACGCTACTCAAGGACCTAGCCAGGTGGTCATACCCACACATCTCTTGGCACGGCCGAGTGGCGGTCCTCAAAATGAACCTCCTACCGCGCCTCCTATACCCGTTCCAGACCATTCCAATCAACATACCACCCTCATTCTTCACAACACTAAAAACAGCAGTCCTCAAATACGTATGGAAGGGCGAACGCTCCAGGCTCAAACACGAAACACTCTGCCTGCCGAGGAACTGCGGGGGACTCGCACTACCTGACTTCAAGAAATATTACCAGGCAACAATCTTACAACGAATCCTCAATTGGCATTCGAAAACAGAACAGAAACAATGGGTGTCCCTGAACGCCGAAGGGAATGGCGCGGCCTTACACTCCACCATATGGGACACACAAGCCCCAGGCATCCTGGTTAGAGAAGTGGAAGACGGCCCAATTACACAGACTCTGCGAGGATGGAGACCCCTAAGGGAACAAAAACACATATCACCAACACCGAGCCCACTACTGCCTATTACTTACAACAGCAATATAGGGGGAGGAATCCTCACACAGACTGGTCCATTCTCGGAAGGACGAGGCCATGTACCCATACAAACGGTACTACAACACGGAGAGATCCGCCCCCTGGAATCAATACTGAACGGTAGACCAGCCTCTCTACAACTAACTCTCCGATACCTACAAGTAAAACATTTCCATAACACACTCCGCAACAAAGATCGACTAAACCGAGAACTTACGTGGTTCGAGGAAAGCTGCATGAATGCAATAGAACTCGATAAAACGATCTCCACACTGTATCAATACCTCCTAAAGGGGCACATAACTGAACATAACACATTTCGCGGCCGATGGGAAACACTCCTAGCTAAGTCGCTCACACGACAACAATGGGACAAAGCGTTGCTCTGGCATCATAAAAGCACCATCAGCTCCCAATTTCAGGAAACAAATTATAAACTGCTGACCTCTTGGTATAGAACACCCTCGTTCCTCCATAAAATATACCCAGCAACCTCCCCACTATGTTGGAGATGCATGTCCGAACAGGGCACGACGATCCACATATGGTGGGACTGCTGCTTGATCACCCCATACTGGGAGATGATCAGAGAGGAGATACGAGAGATCCTGGGAAACGGGATTGAATGGACGCCTGAACTAGCACTGCTTCACGTGTCGCCAATGCCAATATCCAGATACAAGAAATCAATCTTGCGACACCTATTGAACGCAGCAAAGTCACTCATACCCATTTACTGGAAGAAAGCAGACACACCACGTAGGGAAGAATGGATACGTAAAGTAGAGGACATCCAGGGAGCGGAGGCGATACACGCAACTCTCCTTGGTAGGGCAACTAAACACGTAGAGGCATGGACACCATGGTTCATGTACGCTTCCAGGACCCAGTAGATAGACAACAACAAGACTAGCACAGAGAGAGGGCGGACGCGGACGGTGGCTCGGTCGCTGGGCTCGGGCCGTGGCGGATGGGGGCGACGGTCGCGCAGGGTCGAGCAGTCCGGGGTGAAACCTCTAACCTCTACCTTCCCCCTCAATACCCATCTCTCCCTTTCCCCTTCCACACCCCTCTCCCCCTATCCCCCCCATACCCCTCCACGAACCTGACTCCAACCTCCCCCATACGCACAACACACAAGTCAGACGCACCCAATAATAGATAGCTAATATCATATGAAGCAACTTATAACACACCTAGATAGACACCGATCAAATATACGTACAGCTTGATAATGACCGGAGGTTACCTCGACAACATAAAATTGACACATGACTTAAACTTACGACCAACAACCGGCACAAAACGGGGCAGCGGTAACACCCCATACGACAATATACAAGCTACACTTCAGCAACCATGAGAACGAACCGGCATGACACAAACTGATCAACAACCCAACTGTTAACTGAAAGAATATGTTTTGCCTACAGTTGTATGGAATATTACATGAAACTGATTAACCTGTTTAATTAACGTAGGGACCTGCGTGTCCAAGATAATATGCTTATTAAATGTTGATGACTTTGAACAAACAAAAAAAAAAAAAAAAAAAAAACCCTTCAATAAAAGATTTTCAAAAAAAAAAAAAAGAAAATACATCCCTGCATTCACAAAAAATACACGTGTGTGTGTGTGTGTGTATGTATGTATATATATATATATATATATATATATATATATACAACAATTGTCACTCACTCTGACACTACACATAGATAACCAATATATTCACACACAATAACCTTCTGCTCTGCAAATCAAAAATAAAATGCATCGCATTTGTGGTGGCAGCGAACTATTCATCCTGACTAATAGCCTAAGACCTTTGAGCATTCTATGATGTTAGTCGAAGACAAGTATACAGAATAGGTTGCGCTAACACCAACACTTTAGTATCTTACTTGTAATAAAATAGTCTCAGTTAAACTTTTAGCTCTGTTTTATAACTAATAAATCTGTAAGAAGTGGGTGTGCGCGTGTGCTTCCCAATACAACAAACGCCAAATTCAGTGAAACAAACTGTGTAGTAACCAAAAGCAGGCAAAAGTGAGTTCTGCTTGCCTGTACTTGTCCCTGCCGGTTGTCGCCATCTTCATCCGTCTGGTCCTCTTTAGAAGCGCCAGGAGCTGACGTCACTGCTGTACTCTTGAACGTGTGCGAGAGTACAGCATTGAGGTCTACGAAGGAGACTGCGGAATCCTCCATACATGAAGCCAATTGGCTGCAGCTATCACTGGTGTAAGCTGGGGGATTGACACCTCTAGATAACGGTAGCTTCGTCCAGTGTCTAGAAATGTCAGGCGTAGAAAATATACTGAGACAAAGTCACTTCTACTTTGTCTCAGTAGATCTCTTGACTGGGTTGTAATTTCAATAGGGAAGGTTGACACTGCCACTTTAACACAAGGCTGTTAGGCACCTAAATAGCTCCTGCAGTCATACTGTTAGTATAGCTATGTTTTATAATCATGTCACTTGTCATTTCCTTTAGCTTTTATTCTCATGACTTTGTGTTTTGTTTTCATTTTTAATATCATGTTGTCTCTCTTACATCTGATGCCAGTGGAGTTGGTTTCCATATATATTTTTTAGTCATAATCTAAATATTATTTATATTACAGAAAGTTCAAGAAAAGAAAACTGTGATTAAAAGAGAAACAGCTGATGCATCTAAGGAAACTAACAGTGTGCCAGAGTTCAAAGATCAGCTTCCTTTGAGGAAAGGTGATGCAGAGGTTAGTACCATTTTCTGAATGTACTAGTACAAATAAAACAAAATATATTTAAAAAAATACTTAGTGTAAACTAGTTATGAGATCCGATTTTTAAAAAATATATTTATTTGTTCTGATGCTTTTGTGGTCACTGCTTAATGGTGAGTTGATGAATGTAGCTTTACATGTCGTTTATTATCAAGCATAAGGACATCAATCACTCTAAAGTCACCCATCAGAAGTTGTATACAAAACAGACCAAAATTTAAATGGTGCTTCTATATTATTATTATAATATTTATATAGCTCTTTACAATGGGTGGACTAAGAAACGTGTAATTATAACCAGACAAGTTTGATGCACAGAAACAAAGGGGTTGAGGGCCCTGCTCAATGAGCTTACATGCTAGAGGGAGTGGGGTAAAGTGACACAAAAGGTAAGGGAAGTATTAGGGAAGTAGAGTGGTAGAATCGTTATTCAATAAAGACTTAGTGTGGGTTTTTTTGGAGCCATTAACAGTTTAATTGATATGCTTTTGTAAAAAGGTGAGTTTTTAATTATTTTTTTTAAAGAGTGGAGACAGGGTGAGCATCTAACGGAGAAGGGGAAAGGAGTTCCACAGGAACGGTGCAGCCCTAGAGAAGTCTTGAATGCGAGCATCAGAGGTGGGAGTATGGACAGAGGATAGTCTTCAGCAAAGCGTAGGGGCCTAGACAGAACATATTTGTGTATTAGGGAGGATAGATAGGTGGGAGTAGCATTATGTACAGATTTGAAAGCAGGAGCCAGAATTTTATATTGAGCCCTATATCTTATGGGAAGCCAATGTGGGGACTGACAGAGGGATGAGGCGTGGTAGGTGCGGGCAGACAGGAAGATGAGCCTCGCTGCCGCATTCATTTATAGACTGCAATGGGGCAAGTTGGAAACACGTAAGAACACTGAGAATCGGAATGCAGTAATCAAGGCGAGAGAGGACTGTGGCATGGACCTTAGCCGCATCTGGTGTTAAGTAGGGGTGGATGCGATGTTTTTGAGATGGAAGCGGCAGGATTTGGCGATCGACTGGACATGAGGGGTGGAGGAGAGGTATATGAAACTTATACACCAACTAACATAGTGCACATGTTGCCCCTCTTTTTACGATTTCCCACACTGCCCCCTAAAAAGGAAAAAAACAAAAGTGTGCAAAGTGTGTAGCAAATGTAGCAAAAATATACATCCCAAATATAATAATACTTAATTCCTTAAGAGAATACGGTATTATAGCTGTAGAGCAACATCTAAGCATAAAAAAAAATCCTAGCTTAACACAGTAGTGAAAGGACCACAGAGCGTAGTAAATTGACTCACTCACATGAAATAGACTGTGACCAGGCTTTATATATATATATATATATATATATATATATATATATATAGTGTTTATTGGTGCCCCCCTCACTGGCTATCACGATATTCAGAAGCAGAAAGCAGGATATCCATAGGTATGTGTATACAAAATGCTATCTTATTAAAGGAGTAGCATGCTGACCTTTGAACCTCTTGGTATGATCTGTGTGATTACCCTGTAAGGAAGCATTGTTAGACAATACACTTTGATATTTGTGTACTGCTGAGGTAATTATTTGGTTTCAGTGAAGTATTCTATGACAAGCAAAAAATGTATTAATATTTTATGTCTTGTATTTTTTTTTCCTTCGGACGAGTGAAAGCATAATTTTCTGGGGGTATGTTTTTATTTACATTTCTCATTTGTTAAGTTTACTAAATAAATAAAAAGGCGTGGGGTCGCTGAACGGCAGGGCTGCTTACTGTGCAGCCCTGAGCCAGGAAACCCTCCACTTGGAGGTGTCCCTAGGGGAAATGTAAGCACTGCCTTTTCTCTGAAAAGGCAGTGTTTACATGAAAATGCCTGAAGGGAACTATTATACTCACCAGAACAACTACATTAGGCTGTAGTTGTTCTGGTGACTATAGTGTCCATTTAATAGAAATATATATTTCAGTTTGTGTATTAATAAAAACATAATAAATATTCTACCAAATATTCATAATTTGTTTTAGTCATCCTTTTGGGAAAGGTGCAGCTATAAGCACTCTTCATATCTTTAAGAATACAAAATCCTAAATATATTTTTGTTAAATTATTTATGTAAGTAATTTCAAATTAAAAGGAATAATTTACTGATTGATAACTTGATTTGCAAACTGAGCATTATTAAATAATGTTTTAGAAAGTCAGCACAGCAGGATAGCAAACCAAGAAAGGATGTTTCACCACCTGAGTGAATTAACTCCTAATTAGAGAGAAATAACTTGATTGCGTGTAAAAACTGAACTTTTAGTAAATGTAATGTTAAATTTCAACCACTAGGTGCCAGCTTTAATATATGTACAGAATTGGGACACTAAAGGCACCAAAACAACGTTGGAGTAATTAAGCAGTCTTGGTGTATGGATCATGCTTCTGCAGTCTCACTGCTCAATTCTTAGCCATTTAAGAGTTATACCACTTTGCTTATGCAGCCCTAGCCACAGCTACCTGCATGTGACATACACAGCCTT
Source organism: Pelobates fuscus (assembly GCF_036172605.1). Lineage (NCBI taxonomy): Eukaryota > Metazoa > Chordata > Amphibia > Anura > Pelobatidae > Pelobates > Pelobates fuscus. The sequence continues at coordinate 90,559,778 of NC_086326.1, forward strand.
CCCAAACACTTCCTGTAAAGAATGATCTAATGTTTAAACTTCCTTTGTAGCACAGTCTTGTTTAATTAGGAATGTCTTCTTTCCTGCTCTGTTAATCACCTTCTAGACCCTACAAGAGAGTCATGTGTGTGACTAAAGTTCAATTTACACAGCAGGATATAACCAGTTCTAAAGTAAGTTAACATATGATTGAAAATAAAAATTTCATGCAGGGTGTGTCTGTTACAGCCAGGAAAAGTGTGGCTGTGGCAGAATAAACAGAAGCAAAAGTGATTTAACTCCAAAATGGCAGAGAATTGAGCAGGGAGACCGAAGGATCTATATACTAAAACTGCTTCAAAAGCTAAAGTTTTTCTAATGCCTATAGTATCCCTTTAAAAGTTAGCTTTTATTAGTTATGTTGAAATTCAACCACTAGATGTCAGTCTTATTAGCACACCTAATAGTCATACAAATCATAAAAAAGCAAGCTTTTAAAAACAAAACAAAAGTGAATTTTCCATATGGGCAGCGGCAATACTACAGCAGGTATTTTCCTTCCATAATCCTTCTGGACAGGCAGCGTAAATGTAAAACTTTTAATATGTATGGTAAGTACCACCATTAAAGGGACTCTCCAGTGCCAGGAAAACGCACCCCTTTTCCTGGCTCTACAGAATCCTGCAGTGCCCCTCTCCCTCCCACCCCCCATCCCATGTTGCTGAAGGGGTTAAAACCCCTTCAGTGACTTACCTGAATCCAGCGCTGATGTCCCTCGGCGCTGGGTCAGGCTCCGCTGACGTCTGTGGGGGAGACCTAATGCGCATGTGTGGCAATGGCCACGTGCGCACATTAGACCTCCCCATAGGAAAGCATTATTCAATGTTTTCCTGTGGGGATTCCGGCGACGCTGGAGGTCCTCATGCATCATAAAACACTTTTTTTGTATTTTAAGAACCCAGAAGTCCTTCTAGTGGGTGTCTGATAGACAACCAATAGAGGAGGACTTAACCCTGCAAGGTAATTATTGCAGTTTATAAAAACTCCAATAATTACACTTGCAGGGTTAAGGGTGATGGGAGTTGGCACCCAGACCACTCCAATGGGCAGAAGTGATCTGGGTGCCTGGAGTGTCCCTTTAACCCCTTAAGGACCAAACTTCTGGAATAAAAGGGAATCACGACATGTCACACATGTCATGTGTCCTTAAGGGGTTAACTCCTCCCCTCTTGGGTATAAAACCATAGCCACAACAAAGAACCCCAGTTTTCTGCCAGTCCCTCTAGGAAACAGGTCTTAGGTTGCATTTACCCCTTTGTTCTTTTTCTTCTCTGTAGTAGATGAGTCTGCATGGGTGCAGACTAGGGCAGCTGCAGACAGGTGAGATGCCTATTGAGGCTCTCTGATCTGACCAACTGTGTGGTTGTGATACCTCAGATGTTGCTGAACCTCTTTGGACCACATGCTGGAATTACAGCAATGGCATGCGTTCCATGGATCTCATCTTGCTACCCTCACTTCCACCAGAAACAAAAGGAGCCAGCTAAAGGCTGCGGGGCTATTAGGAGTGTAACGCACGCCGGGGGTTGTTTGTGTTCCATCACTGATACCCTTGTGTGCGCGCACACATGCACAAATGGGGGGCCTTCCTCACTGCAAAATCAGAAATGTAAAGCTCAGGTGAGGGTCTAGATTGGCAAATGCAATTCTACACATGGCAATGGTATCACCTTTTCGCCCTGTGCACTGCAGAGGCGTTTTTAAGGTAAGAAATATTCCATTTCTTTACTTACAAGGTCCTTTGGAGATTATCTGCCCAAGTTTGTAGGTACTCCTTTTTCTGTTTTGTTCCCGACATGTCGAACAGACCTGAGGTGCAAGAATTCCCTGTGAAGCTTGAGAGATGCAAAGCTGGTGCCAAAACAAAACATCTTAATTGCTCTATTTAATGTTTCATTGCCAGGTGGATATCAAAAGAAAAATTGTAATGCATGTATGAAAGAAACTGCGGAGTCATCAAAATCTACAGAAATGTATTTCTTCATTAACTCGTTCCAGCAAAATTTATAAACCTGCATTTCAGGACATTAAAACAGCCATGCTACAAAATATTCCTGTTATTACTGATAATTGTTCTGGGAATTCCCATGACAAAAGAACCAGGTCTCCAGATAATTCTGATTCAGAGGAGTCTGAGACAGCTCATCTTCATATTCTTCAGATTCCTCTGAGTATATTATGGTTTTTGATGTATATTTTATTGGCAAACTGATCAAAGAGGCGTCTCAGGTTATGAAAATGGATGAAGGTATTTCTCTTCATAAGAAAAAAATCTAAGACTTTAACACCCCATCTTAGATTTCAATAATTAATGGCTAGATAAAGAAAAAGGCTTTTTTAACCAAACATTTTAAAACCATCTTTGCTTTTTTTCAGGAACAATTAGAATTAGTCCCTAAGGTGGATGTTCCCATAGCACAACTAGTATGTATGTATGTGGATGTGGGTGGGTGGGTGGGTGGGTGGGTGAGATTGGGGGGACTACCATTCCAATTGGTGAAATGTCCAGTTTTCAAGATCCTATGGACAAGAAGTCCGAAACTTAATTGAGAAGAATTTTCAAGGCATTTGCTGCTCAGAGTAAAACCCCAGTTAAAAACTGTCAGGGTCCTCTCTTCTTGACACGCCGCTCGCGTCGTCCTCCCCCCCCTCCCAGCGGCAGCATGTATAACACTGCACGCTGGGAGCCGGCACAATTATCTGAACGCCGGGGTCACTCACGTGACCCGGCGTTAAAGCTACAGCACAGTTATTCACAGTGGGAGGTATAGATATCCCCCACGTGTGATTGTTAATTCCGATTGGAAGTTATCCAATCAGAATTAAGCACAGGATTTAAATACTTACCTTTCCTGTCTCTCAGTGCCCTGTTGTGGTCTTTGATTCCTGTATTGCTTTTTGCTCGTGTGTCTCTCTGGTTACCGTATAATTGGCTTGTTATTCAGATTCTCCTGCTTTCTCCATTCCTTTGACCTCGGCTTGTTTCTCGTTCTCCTGTTTTCTGGCTCCCATTACTTGGCTTGTCTCCTGACTATTCTTAGTATGCTTAGCCCGGCCATTCTAAGGACCGGTACTGCACCCTTTACGATCTGTGACCTGTTAGCGTGTTAGGTTCCCCGAATCGTGACAAAAACATGGACATACTATCAGTGGGTAGAAAAGCAGTGTGGAAAAAATATTGGTCGGATGACGCCCCCTCTAAATATGCGCTACGTGATGTGCTCTTCGAACAAGGCTGGCTTTTTGGTTCATCTTTAGACAATTTACTGAAGTCTGTGGCAGAAGATAGGGAAAAGGCCTTATTGGGAAAAAAGTTATGTTTAGGAACTAATTGGTAAGGAAAAAGTTATCTGGCCCCAACATAAGGCATATATTTTAAGACAATAACAGAGAAAGGGGGGGAAAATGTAGATCTCATCTTACTGAGAAATTCTGACACCAGGCAAGTAGGAGGAATATTGTCCACATTTGCAAGTAGATGGTGAGATGGGTACAAGATACTATTAAGAGGATACATTATAGAATTCAACCATATTTCTCCCCAATCTTTCCTTTGTTTAACTGTTTAATCAAAAGATATAAGGTAATAGGGCACCCCTCAGATGTTCAAGCGGGGGACACTAGCACCTCACAAAACGTCAGTCTGTTAACCTGCGTCCACACTTCGTTTGCCATACCTTATAACTAACATGTTTGACTTAACTATTGTTGAAACTACGTTAAAATATAAAAAGTGCTATGTTTTCGATAAACCACACAACTGTTAATAACTGTAAACCTAAAAACTGGCAATAGCTGTTGTGGCGTTGCTGGTAGCGTTGTATTTATCGTGCACAACAAAATAAAGAATTTAAAAAAAGATATAAGGTAAGCTCTTTGTTCTACAGTGTCACATTGCATAAAAAGAACGTTCTAGAAAAGGTTCCAAAAAAAAAAAAAAAAAGAGGCGTTCCAGGAAACATATTCAAGATTGTTTCTGTCGAAAAACCTGATGGCTGTTTTCATCCAATTCTAGATCTGAAAAAAGTGAATTAAAAAATCTCAAAGAAAAAGTTCAGGATGGAAATGATTCAGTAAGCTTCCATCTGATCAGAGAAGGAGACTTCCTGGCTTCCCTAAACTCGAAAGATGCTTATTTCCATGTCCTCATAGCAATCTGAAGCAGAACGTTTTTAAGATTTGCCATAAGAGAAACGAGATTCTACATTTTCAATGCAAAGCATTGCCATTCAGCCTCTCATACTGATATTCTAAGAGAAAACAGAATACACATAGGTCTGTACCTAGAAGATTGGGTACTAATGCAAGATCACGGATGGATTATCAACAAAGAAAAACTAAAACTTATTTAAACTCAAAAAATTATGTTCCTTGTATCATCATAGATTCCCTACAGATGAAACTTCTTCTACCAACAGGAAAATAAATGAATTGAAATTCTGTAAAAACAGATACAGCTGAGTAAGAGAAGTTATGAGAATTCTTGGTTTGTTAACTTCCATCCAAGCTGTACATTGGGCCAAAGCATGAAAAAGAACGCTGTAAGCAAATCTAAAACTGTAACTGTTGCCCCGTTCAAGGGTTCGTTTAGGGGCATGAAAGCCAACAAAAAAATTGTTTTGTTAGTATATGTAACTAACCCTTTGGAAATATAATTCGTTACAGATGCTGATTTTAAAAGACTGTTTATTTTGTGGCAATAACATCGACTAAACGTATTGAAGAACTTAATTCCTTTGGGACTAAAGCGCCTTATCTTATGTTTCATGTGGATAAAGTTGTGCTTGGACTCCTACCTTCTTTTAGGTCAAAGGTTTCTTCTTGAGCTAATATACAACAAGAAATTGTCCTGGCTACGTTTTGTCAGTATGCTGTTCATCCACAAGAAAACACTTTTCGTAAATTAGATGTAAAATGTACTCTTATTTGGAAAGAATTAGCTTTTTCAGAAGTTCTGTGCATCTTTTTGTTCTTTTTAAAGGTATGAATAAAGAGAAAGCAGCCTCCAAGGCTTCTATAGCCAGATAGATTAAATAAACTATTATAAAAGCTTATCAGGTTTTTGGAGTGACTCGTCCCCTCTACACTAAAGCTTACTCCATGAGAGCCATCTCTGCGTCATGGGCATCTCACGCTTCAGCAAATCAAATTTGCAAAGCAACAAAAAGTTAGAGATCCATGCCTCTGAAGATGCTTCATTTGGGCAAAAGGTTATTCAAGTCGTTGTGCAGTAACCCACCCTTCAGTACAGATTGCTATGTCCCTGCTGTAGTGCTGACGCTGTCTGTATGGAAAAATAGGATCAGTGGCAGTACAAGTGAATGAATATAATTTCCAATGAGTATGTGGCTTGATTTGCTGGGGTTCTATGTTGGTTTTATTCCCAAAAGGGGAGGTGTTAAGTTTGGCGCTTACCATATTTATTAAAAGTTTTAGACTTCTGCAGCCGGTGCTGGAATGAAAATCCCTGCTGTAGTAATACTGCTGATCATATGGAAAATATAATTTACGATGAGTAGAAATTCTGATTATCTCCCAGTTTAAGACGTAATCCAACTGTATGGCCATAAAAGCACTAAGTCAAAATTCCAAATTAGTAATAGTTCTCTTCAGTAAATCTTCCTAAAATAAATTACTACCCAAACTAATACGTAGCTTTTCAAAGGGTAATATACTCACTCAAACGTGAATGAATAGCTAGGATCCAATAGATTAGGAGGCTGAGGGAGATCTATAGTGACAGGCAAAAAAGACCTAGGTATAATCTGGAGAGTCCACCATTGATCTAAATAAACTATAAGAGTCTACAGTTTCAACCACAAGTTTCTTATGGAACTTTATTCAATAATTTAAATACAAGTCTTTTTTACATCACCTCTAGCTCTCATTTTTATAAGAAAATTACCCTGCAACACCATCAAGTAATAAGGAATTTATTTAGTAACCACACATGCTTTTCATACCAAGCCCCTAGGCCAATTAGAGAACACTGTTGACATATGAACATTTGAAACATGGAGTCTTGTATAGAATATATTACATATAGATGTTTTTATTATTTTATTTAACCCTCTTTCATTTTGTATAGCAACCTGCCGATCGTGTGCCAATTAAAACAAAAAGCACGTCCTCTCGGATTGGAAAATTACAAGTAACTATACGTTTAGCGATTTTCATTTAAACTGTCTATTTCTTACTTCTCAAATGGCTGTCAGGTTTGTGGGTGGTATTTTTGTTTTGTTATTTACTGCTTAATAAAAAAAAAGCATCTGTCACTCACTGTGCTTGGACCTGGGCTGTTATGGATTTACTGCACCATTTCCTCTGTACGGCATGTAATCCCTTTCTGGAACAATTTCTCTGCTTTCTCTTTTCTATCAAAGGAGCAGCATCAACAATGGAGTCTAATGTAAATGGTTAAACCCACTATTTTTTTTTTTTTTCCCTCAGGCAAACTTGCATATTAACCCTGCCAGCATGTTACCGGGTGCAGTTCCCAAGCTTACTGGTGCAAGACACGTGACCCCAGAACAACTAGTTTCTGCTCCTGATGTGACAGATACCAGAAGCACTCCCCCAGCAAGCAACAATGTGATTGGGGCAGTGAGTTTTGAAAACCCAGCTCAAATAGACACTCTTCATAATGCTAATAAGGTAATAAAGATTTACTGTTTAAAAGAAAACCCATTTATATGCATTTCAATAGTTTTGTTAGAAATGGATGCTTTATAGAGTCGATTTTTCATATCATTGCTTTTCACAATCAATTTACACTAAAAGTGATCATAACAGTTACACAAGATTTAAAGTAGCTCTGTCACCCTCCACCCCCCAACAATGACCATTTCATAAAGATTAAATCTTTATGAAATGCTCACAAAGACTGCGTTGGAATTTCACTAAAATTCCAATCCAGTCCAAAGATCTCATAAGACAAAGTAGGGACTACTTTCTGTTATATATTTTTCCTATACTTGATAAAAATGCAGAGCGAGCGTTGTCAAATTTTGTCAACCTTCAGCCTTAACCCCTTAAGGACACATGACATGTGTGACATGTCATGATTCCCTTTTATTCCAAAAGTTTGGTCCTTAAGGGGTTAAAAGGCTGTGTCTAAGGAGGACCTTGCAGGATACAAGGCATGTGCGACATTGGCTCCTAGCAGATGAAGTGCCAGTAGCTGAAGTGGACTTCATGAAAGATGTTTGCAGATGTGAAGGACAGGTTCAGGTAAGTAAAAACTACCACCCGAACCACCACGCTGAAAGCAGAGCTTTCACTATCTAGGGTATTTGCAGAATATACAAAGACCCCAGTAGGTGACAGAGCCACATTATAAGAATTAAAAGCTTAAGATTAAAATTATTTTATTTTTTTATTTTATATATAATATATAAAGCCGTGTTAATCTGGGATGTTGTTGTAATTCTGTTTTGCCGTTTCTTACTCTTTAGACTCGAGCCAAAGTTGGTGGGAAAAGGCGCCCACCAACAAGAATGGGCAGAAAACTGGAATCCGAAGATTCTGGTGAGACAGAGGACCTCAGTAGGTCATCTGCAATTTCTGCGACATCTGATACAAAGCTTCAAGATGGATCACTGCAAGCAAACCCTGAAATAAATAGAGAAGAACGTATTTCTTCTATCAAAGTGTCTCTGTCCGAGAATGACATACAGTCTAGTACCAAAACTAGAATTGTTCCAAAACCTCTGACACCTGATGTGAATGACCTGTTTGGTTCAGAGTTGTTTGGAAAAAGTACAGTTGCCAACGCCTCTGCCTCAAAAATTAATGAACCTTCCCCTAATCCAGAATTTACCAACAAACCTCTTGTGGAGGCTGGAAAGAAGTCCTCTTCTGCTTTGGTGTTGAATGAGAATGGCAGTGATGATGATCTCTTCCAACCAGTAAAACCGAAGACCACAAAAGCATTTAGGCCCACATCTCTGGCAGATTATGAACCTGAAGATGATCTCTTTGGAAGTCAGAAAGCGGATCTTCAACCCATTCCAACGAAAGATACCAAGTCTGTTACCAAAGATATATTTGAGGTATAACATTAAATTCTAATCTTTCTTTTTTTACTCCTGGCATTAATAGTTTTGTCTGTATCTTCAAATCTCTTTTTTAGTTTTTGAAGGGGGTAAAAAATATTTTGCCTCTTACTGCAACATAACCCTCCTCAATTAGCCACACCTACTCTTCACAAAATGTGAATTGAAGTACTAAATGTGGCTCAGCCAATGAAAGGTTACTTTGAGCAGAACTGCTAATTTAGCTCTGCGCCACAAATACTTGCTGTCTTCTTATATGTATAGTATTTAAAACATAAATAGGACAAAAGGAAAGAAAATGGGAAAAAGGAGAACCACCCATTAAAGGTGGGTGGAGTCCATTCCCACTTCTAACTACTCCCTTAGGTATAGGGTCACAAAAATATGGTAATAAATCTTTATTTCTAGTAATGGGTAAACAGGTTTACCTAACAAAAAAACATATATTGGACTTTAATTTTAATGTTTAAAAAGGATAATAGATATACCCTAGCAGAAGTGTTAAAGTGATTGGTGAACAAATTCACCCCAAAAAAATATATAGATAATAAATAAAAATAAAACACACCCTAACAAAAGTGTTTTAAAGTGGAAGATGCAACAACATCTATTAAAAGTCTGGAAATGTTCCCATGTAGGTACCCAAATTATGTTATAGGGGGCAGGGATGGGTAGGAGTACAGAGACCTAAAAAAAGGATCAAAGTAACCAGCATACACCTCCCCTATATCGGGTAGAGCTAATAGTCAGATTCTAGCAATACAAAGCAGTAAAAGTAATGGAGAGCGGATAAATGCTGCGAAAGCGGCGGTAAAGGTATAAGGAACTGGTACCAAACGTATTTACTTAACATAGATGTGAACAAATCTTTCTCACGTTCTGTTTAGCTGTTACTATGTCTCGGATCTGTTCAACTATTCCTCCGTGTGATAAGTGACACCATGGGGGAGTGAACAGTCCTACCAGCATACACTTAGTGAGAAATACCTCTATTTCAATGTCCTTAACCAAATACCCAGCTCACATCCACAACAGCTGCTGCTTCAACGCAGCCTCTTGCTATCCCTCAAAACTTGAAAAGTGGGACCAGCGGCTAGCAGCAGATAGAGAGTAGCGGAGAGGTAAGTACAGTTGTTACCAGTATGGACGTATAGGAGAATAAGGATCCCAGCGGATACAAAGTAAACTACCTATAAATACGCCCTGAACTAACTGACTACCTTGTAGCAAACTCAACTGCTGCTTCGAGGCAGCCTAATGGTATCCCTCAAAATAATATGCTAGAATCGGCGTAGACATAGTGGGAGCCCAGGTGGGTCAAAACTTCAGAGTGAATGCATCAGTAAGGAGCAAGCCCGCAAGCTCGACGCGCGTTTCGGCGTTACTGGACGCCTTTCTCAAGAGCTACTCAGTGTGAGTTCCCGGACCTGTTTATAAGGGGGGTCTAATCCCTCCCCTCCTTGGTAATCATCCAATCCGTACTTAAAACATGCTAATGGGATAGGTGACAGATATTTAAAGGATAGTGATTGGCTATTGGGCAGAGACGTGTCAGCAGATTGGCTCACACCAGTCTCTCATTTGCTGAGCTAAATACCTATACTGCATACTTCCAGGATGGAGAATTTTGTGCAAATTGTGTGAAATGTATTGAATAATATATTTATTTTGCATAAATGGCCACCTGCTTACTAGGCAAAACATTTTAAAGTGTGTTATTTTTCCCTACGTGCACACACTCCATTTCCATTTTAACCTATTGTTTTTTTGTTTGTTTTTTTAGAGTAGTTTGTTTATTTGGTAGTGCGATTTAGCATAGATACAAAACACACATACCACCACCCCCTTTCCTATTAGAACAGGGGCAAAAATTGTATTTTATTTTCTTTAAGCACTTTCACACATAAACTATATTACTATGTTTCTAAAAGTCTTTGATTTATTTTTTTTAAGCATGAATTTACTAAATGTGGAGGAGACAGGTATTTAAACAGAATTAATATGTGGTCTAGGATCCACTAGTTTACAAACTTCCCATTCTATTCGCAATTCTGTCATTAAAAAGAAGTGTTTACTTGTAGACTTCTAATATATGTACCACAGGTTTTTTGTTTTGTGTGCAATAGTATGTTTATTTTAAAATAAATATTTCCATATCATATTATTTGATGCAGGTAAACTTGGTTGTACGTGTATAAGTTAAGCATTAAATTATCATATAGTTTGGGACAATTCGTGCTAGAGAAATGTATTGAATAACCATTGTATATTTATTCAGGATGACATATTTGCAACTGAATCCACAAAACCAGGCGAAAAAACAAAAGAGAAGAAAGCAACAGCAGAACCGAATCTTTTTGATGATAACTTGGATATTTTTGCTGACCTCACACAAAAATCTAAAGACAAAAAGATTAAGAAGAAGGTGGAACCCAAGTCTATATTTGATGATGACATGGGTATGTACAGTTTCAGTAATATTTAATATCCCCTCACTAGACATGATTAATTATGGATACGTGTATTGGTACCGCAAAAGTATAAGCTTAAAGGAACATTCTAATGTTAGGAATACAAGCATGTATTCTCAATGTAGTAGTGTCTTACTAACTATTTAAACTGTAGTGATTATTTTGCTTATATTGTCCCTTTAATGTGTCCTGATTGAGATGCTGTACAAATTAATGTATCAATGTGCAGCCAATAAAATAAGAATTTCCTGTTGTGTCTTTGGCCTAAACTCCATTTAGAATAATAGGAAGCAGTTACTAGACATATTGGCTTCTTTTTTGTAATGTGCTCTCATGTCTGTAATCTCTCATAATGTAAAGCATTGTAAAAGCTGTTGGCATGGTTGAAATTGTTTTCCTTACCCCTGACATTTGAACAGAGTTGAATGCAGAGCAAGTGTCATCTGTCGTATTCTAAATTAAATGCTGGTTTTCTAGCTGTAACTCCCTGAAGACTATGTGCCGTCTCTGTGCACTAATTTGACTGGATGTTGATATAGTGACACAGAATGTGATCCAGTACACACTATGCAGGGAACAAAAGGTGACTTATTTACACAGTCACGCATAAGACAATGGTTCAAGGGACATAGAACCTTCTTATCCCTGACTAAATAATTCTAGTGCCAATCTGTGCAAGTATGATTGTATTGATGTGGATTTGTGTTTAGCAGCCTTTAAGTATATATACATGTCTGTTTACTATAGATATAGAGTTTTGATAAATAAATTCACTACAAGTTGTAGAAAGCATAGTACTAGCAGTAGTTGGAGAGCAATACTTGTTGAGTTAAGTGTATTAGTAGACTATATAAATGCATCTGGGAATTTGTGCACTTCTCAGCATGTTGCCTAGTATGTATTTGTTTTCTGTGCAAGAAATATAAAAATGATCTCATAGTTAAATAGAACACAATCATCATACTTCTCAAGACCTATGAATGCAATTTATCCCAGGCAGCTACTGATATGCAAACAAATGAGCAACACTTTTGTTTGATATATTTATTCATCTGATGTTTCGTTGATATCCATTTTAGAATGTTATTCATTAATATTCACTTTATATGAAACCAAATTATACCTTTTGTCTTTTTGACTTGAATGTAAAACCATATCATATTTGTATTTTGTTGCCTAATTTTTTGTTTTATGTAATTAGAGGTTTTTTTGTGGGGTTTTATAAGCACATGTTAAAACTGAACTAAAAAATTGTATTTCTAATTTCGTAAAGGTAATAGGTTTTCATTATGACTTTAAGAAGAAGAAAAAAGAAATCTGTATGGAAAGAATAAATAATGTGTTTCCTCTTATTGCAGATGATATATTTTCATCTAGCAACGTGAAAAAGACCAAGCCAAAAGTAAAACCAAGTCAGCCAGCAGCAGAGCCGAAAACAGACTCCAAACCTTCCAGTGATTTCGAAGATCCTTTAAATGTTTTGGGCAATTGAACAAAAATGTACAATTTTGTACACCTATTTCAATACTTTCCATTCAAAATGTTATCAGTAACTGCATTTTTTTTTAAGAACGTTTATGTGCTGAGAAAGGATGAACTACAAATTCTTATAACTTTATATGCCCTTAACAGATGTTTGTGCCAAACTTTTTGGATTTGGTGTGTGTGTGTGTGTGTGTATATATATATATATGTATTTACAAACCCAGGTGCACACGCTTTCTAGTCCATTGAATACCTAGACACTGGGCCAGTATCTATGTTAAAATTCTTATGGAGGAAAATGGTGTAATCTTTAAATATATTGGTAACTTTGAAGTAAATTACTGTTAAGCAATTCTACATTACTTAGCAGTACTGAAATGTATCATGAGAATAAAATGGTTAAAGGGTGATTCCAGTTTTGAGTTGATCCCGTTTTAATGACTTATAAAGATGAAAAATAATTGCTTAAAATACTCACTTTTGTAGTTCCCGTATTTGATGCAAATCCCCAGGATTTGTTGATTTTGCAACTAGCATTCCTGAAAGCAAGTGACAGCTAAAACTTAGAGAATCCCATCTTTCTCCCATTGCTCTAAATTGAATCACTGAGATCATGCCAGAAACCCCTTGACAATTATTAGAGATATGTAGTAAAGGAGTCAGCTGTTTTCATTATGGGAAAACAGGAATAAAACTGCTGTATATGATAATAGAGGATGCAGTGCTAAATAGCTCAATTCATGTGTTTCATAGTCTTATAGAAGGCTGTGATGGTCCCTTTTGGACTTAGTGGAGCCTTGTATTGTACGTTCACATTGCACTGTATCCTCTTGAGATGCTAATAAGGAAAGTTTTGGGACTAGAACGGAAGCACTTTTTTTTTTTTTTTTTCCCACACTGTTAGGAGTTTTAACCCCTTAAGGACACGTGACATGTCATGATTCCCTTTTATTCCAGCAGTTTGGTCCTTAAGGGGTTAAACCGATATAAAGAAGTCGAGGACAGTGGAGCATTTATTGCACCATGACTTATACAAAGAGTATAGGTTAAGTGTTTGAAGTGTCCTTTAAATCAATTATCCCTAGAAACACTTGGAATTCCATCCAAGGTGTACTGTTTACATGGTTTTTGTTTGTTTGTTTTATGTATTATGGCAATGAGAGACTGTAATAGAGTAAAACTCTACGTTTGTGAGAATTTATATGGAAATTGAAAATAAAGCCTTCCAAGTTACATAATGTATCAATATAAATTAAATCTATACCATAGCTTCTATTTCTAACTCTAATAGAATATGTAAACTAATTAAATGTTGTTGTTAACAAACAGTGTTTTGGTGGTGTGTTATTGAAAATATTTCAGATTTGTATTTAAAACAAGATACTAACTTTGTTTGCACCTGAACCAAATATGTGTTTGGTATCTAAGTTGATCTTATAGCACAGGAAGGTTCAAGATATTTTCATTGAAACCACATTTGGGTAGTTTGTCCCTAAGTGTTTACAGATAAAATATTTTCAGTATATCTTCATAGGTGGTTTTATAAGAAATGTTTAGCTTCAACCCTGACCAACCAATAATTCATACAAGGAGTGATTTTAATTTTTTTTTTTCGTTTTTAACCCTAAATGCATATATTTAGGAAAATATGTTTTATATGCTCCTTCAGTTACATGTACTGTAGTGTTTCAATTATCAAAGTTGCCTTCGGCACCAATCTCAACTTCCCCCAGCATCCGGCTTCACTACCGGGCAGGGGTGCCACTGATTCGCTGAGAGCGGTCAGCTGACACTATCAGCCAATTAGTGAGCCCTCAATTTATAAAACTGGCTTGGAAAAGTTATGTGTTTTTTGTTTTGTTTTGTTTTTACGTTTACCTGCTTCTTTTTTCTTTCGTTTACCTGCTTTCTTAAGCTTTCCACACCCACTGCCAGAGGGACACTGATCTAACCAATATAAAAAATTATGGAATAGTGCATTAGGCATGCTGACGGGTTTACAATTGTGTAGTTGGAAGATCTCTTCACCTTGCAACATTCTGATGGGTGAAGAGAATGATTCTGATCAGTGTGATCATGCAGAACAGTCCCCAGTGTCAGGTTCTCTCTTCTGCTGCTGCACAATAATTCCATATTTCTGTATATAGTAGACAGGCCTAAAACTGAACTGGTTCGGTAAGAGGGAGGAGTGGGGGAGGCTGAAAAAACACCTCTAGCTGATAGGTGTGCCCAATAATGCAATCCGACCAAGTTTATAAACGTTTATTATATACGTTTCAAAAATTTTCTTGCTTTATTTTGGTTTGTATATTTGTTTTAGAAGTGTTTGCTTGCAGATTTAAAAAAATTGTCAAGTGGTTCATGTCCATTTAAAGGAATAACGTACTCACTATAACAACTTCATCTAATTGAAGTTGTTATAGCACCTACAGGATTTCCCTTTAATCTGCCCTCCAAATAGTAATAGTTTAATAGCCACAGCTCTAAGTTCTCTGAATAGGAGAGACAGGTCTGTTACTTCCTGGCTCTCATACAGAGGTATACTGTGATGTCACACGTCCATGTGCAGTGCCATCACAGCTTTCAATAGAGAATCATTGCAATGCTTCTCTATGACAAGATTTTGATTGGCAGATCGAGGTGAGGGCCATGCATGTGCCTACTGTTCGCAGTGCTCCTATTTGAGGAGCATTGCATTAAACCGTTATGCTGGAGTCACACAAGGAAAATTCACGGCAGCACTGAGGGAGAATCAGTGCTGGAGAAAAGGTAAGGTAAATTACTTTTATTTTCCAGCGAACACATGGGAGCCTGCAATAGATAGAGATAGTAATACTATAGCGTTAGTAATACAGATTTGTATTCCTATCACTATAGTATACCTTTAAGCATTTCTGCTATCAGGCGTGGGCTAGTATTGGTGGGGGCATGGCAGTGATACAATCAGCATCTCTGTAAAGCTGTTTATTATTATTATTGCCATTTAAATAGCGCCAACAGATTCAGTAGCGCTTTACAATATTTTGAGAGGGGGGATGTAACAATAAATAGGACAATTACAAGAAAACTTACAGGAACAATAGGTTGAAGAGGACCCTGCTCAAACAAGCTTACAGACTATAGGAGGTGGGGTATTAGAAACATTAGCCATCTATTGCTCGTGCATGCTAAGATGCAAGGCTGCCCACACACAATGTTGATGCAATTGTGTTCTGCAATGCCCTGTATTTATTCCCAAGTGCAGTGTGTGTGATTTGACACAAATTATCATTTAAAATCTATATTGAACCCTGTTAATGATGTGTGTGTGCGCGTGCACACACACACACCTACCCACCCACCATTAACAGGTTTATTTACTAAAGTGGGAATACAAAATGTTTTTCAGACCATAGTAGCTGGACTGGAAGCATAAAAACTGCCTTTTATTGATTTTTTTTTTCAGTTTGGCTATTGTAACCTTATGGACACTCCAATGCCCAAATACAAAGAAAAAGAATAGTCGCTGTTTAGTAGATATACCCTAATAAAAACATTCATGCAAATAACTTTTTATTTTATTGGGGGTATATCTAGACTATTATCTTCTCGGCAGCCTTTTTGCAAACCTTCCCCTTCCAATCACAAACTTCCCAATGCAACTCAATGAAACATCTATGTAAAGCAGGTGCTCTGAGCATTTGCTGCCTCTGGAGTTTGGCTCCACTGAACGGATCAAATTAGGACATAATAGGACCTGTTACCTGCTTGAAAGCCAGGCCACGTAATCAGGTTAGTTTATAAAATTGCCAATTTCTATTGAAATCAGCACTTTTTGTAAAATGGGAGAGAAAAAAAAAACCAAAGAGGACAATCTCTTCGCATTTCGGCAAGATAAAGTGCTTTAGGGGTCTAGAGTGTCCCTTTACATTTGAAATTCACTTTGAATTCTCACTTTATTGAATAAGACCGACGTCTAAAACCAACCTATTTTTTTGGTTTAATTCACTAATTTCATAATTTTACCAAATTGAATTGCCAATAGCAAAATTGAATCACTAATAGTTGCTTTGTAAATTTTATTAGACTGGGCTATATAATCACAGCTTGATGCATGTAGCATACATCCTGCCAGCTGGATTATAATACTATGCAATATGGAGTTTACTGAATGATTCTATGATTCTGGGGCATGGAATGTTTCCTATTTAATAAGGGGAAAGGAGAAAAAAAAAGGAATCTCTTTCTATAGTGCTCTCATTGGCTGGGGGTCTAATCGAGTCATGTGACCAGCAATGTACCTTCCGGGACGTGTCTGGAGAGCGAGTCACGTGATCGCCGTTGCTAGGGACTAAGGTTAACGTCCGGGATACCTGGTAACAACAACAAAAGGCAGTTAGACACGCCCACCTCCGATACTCTCGAGGGAAGGCTTTTTTTTTTCTTCTCTGTGTGTGTACCGAAGCCACGCCCTTTCAATTTGATTGGTTCCAGGGCTCGGCGTGTATGCCTACTTGTGAATTCCGCTCATGATTGGCTGGCGCAGCTGTCACATTTAGTGCTTCCACAAAGGAGGGGCGGGGTGGACTGGGAAGAGACAGGGTCTGCCCATCCGGGTTAATACACACACAGGAGGGCGAGGGGTGATGAGCGGCTCCCCAGTACCTGTCTGCCAGGACGTGACAGAGAGCGAGGTGGGGGCGGGGCCTCGTTATATGGGAAGCCCAGCAGGTGTTCCTGATGCCCCCCCCCGGCTCCCTGCCCTGTGTCGGTTGAATTGATGGCTGGCATGAGGTAGGTCATGACCTGACTGGGTGCAATGGTCAGTGTTTGGGATCAGCCCATCATGGAGCCTGCTGTGGGTGGGCTCATCCTGCATTGTGGGTTAGCATTGTGTACCAGAAAGGGTTCCCAGCTCCCCCATGTCTCACTGAGGACACATTCATATTAATTTCATGCTGAGGGAATATGCAGGAAAAGTGCTGTCCAGCTGGGGGTCTTCTCTCCTGCATGAAACATTCATTTTTTATTATTATTATTTATTTATGCATACTCCAGCACTTTGGAAATGTTTGATGAATAAGTGATCTATGCTGAAAATGTGGTGGAGGTTGTAGATAAATTGTGTCGTATGTGAAGCTGCATTGTGCTCTCATCGTGCCATGTGTTTTATTTGTGTTTATGAATAATAAAAGGAGCCAAGATATTTTGCATTATTTGCAATGGGTATCATAGCACCACAATAAAAAATAAATAAAAAAAAACGCACTTGGTAATCATTAAGCTCCAAATCATATCCACAAGGTGGATCCTTAAAAGTTCTACGTTTATATGGATAATATGCTATATGGTACCAAAAAAACACACCCCGACCGCATAAGTAACTTGCTTGCAAGCTAGATAAGTTCACTAAAAATAAACACCACCAAAAGAAATCTTTAAGTCCGAGATCAGAGTATCTGTAAAGGGGAGGGTAATGGAGTCTAGGAATACCTTAAGCTAGTTCATATTTACCCCAACGCTTTACCATAGTATCTTCCACTACAGTATATCAATTAAGCAAAACACAATCAACAGAAATGTCCACCTTTTTGCAAGCATTTAAGTTTTACATTTTAGAACACTTTTGGAATTATTAAACATTAAAAACGCAATGTTTACGAAGTTCCATTTGTTTTAACTTTTATGTGCCCTAGATAACAAAAGGGTGTCTTATGTCAAGTCTGCTAATACAGTATTGCTTGATATAAATACATCAATTTTATTCTATTTTTATATATGTGGCTTATAAATGTGTTATGAGCAATTCTAATGAATGTTCCCGTACTATTGTAAGATATTTTTAGTTTCTTGTGAACTATGGTTTGGCTTATTCTCATGCAATGAGCAATTGTGTCAATACATTTAGAGCCTGTTTGTGGTAGGCCACAACCCATATAGAGTTTTAGTGATGCTCTAATTCTACATGGTTAAAAAATAACCATGTACATTACTAACAGGGTTATTTACAAAGGTGTGAATTTCAAATTTATGGGCAAAATACTTGAGCTGGAAAAATTCTCACAAGTCCACTATGCTTCCAGTTTGGCTCTTAAACAAAGTGATTTAAAGGAAAACTATAGTGCCTGAAAAACAAACTCGTCTTCATGGCACTATAGCTTCCACCTATGTCAAACCTACCCCATGGTGCAGAAGGCATTCGTAACCCATTCTGTCACTTACTTGCATCCAGCACCGATGTCCCTCAATGCTGACTCTGCTCCACCCACACTTTTCCCCTGCCGACGAGGGAGACCTAATGAGCCTGTGCGGCAATTCTGAAGTGGTCTGGGTGCCTACAGTGTCCCTTTTAACTCCTAAATGACATAGAATTGAGCAGTTAGACTGCAGGGGCATGATCTATACTCCAAAATCAATCAATTAAGCTAACGTTGTTTTGGTGCTTTTAGTGTCTCTATAATCTAAAGTTTGTCATTTACCTTTAAAGGACCACTATAGTGCCCTGAATACATACTTGTTTTCCTGGCACTATAGTGCACTGAGTGTGCCCCCACTTGCCGCCGGCCGCCCACTCTGGAGCTAAGGGGCTCGCATATCCCAGGCACCAAGGTGTAATTCCTAGGCTCCGTGACGACCTGGCACAAGGGATTTGTCGAGCCCTGTTGTAAGTTATTGGTACAAGAGCTCCATACTATCCAAGGGAAAGGAATGCCCTGTGTTGTCTACTTTTGAAAATAATTTGCCATCGTTCCTTGAATGCCATATTGTCTCAAATGCAACATATGATGCATATCAGGATTATGAAATTTTATGTGAAAATGGAATTCATTTATATGAAAAAACACTAATGAAAGTATTACCATTATATGTAACTAGACCAAACATCCCAAAATGTGCGTTTGAAAAATCCTGGGTTGCCTGCTTTTGAAAATGTTATGCCATAATGATGAAAATGTTATTCCCTTGGCTTCCATACTATCTCAGAGGTGACATATATGCCCAGAAAATCACTTAAGATTTTCAAGTTTGAAATGAGCATGTAATATATTTCACCTGTGACCTGTTCAGCCTAAAAACTGGAAATCTGTACTTGGGGCAGCATTATTTTCTTGAGACGGTGTTACATAAAATTATTGGGGGTTTATTGCACATCAGTGCAGAAGATTACTTTGTAAAATTTTCATGTATGAAGACTGGGGAGGGACTACTGTTGTACTCTTGAGACATAGCTGAACACAAGTATGAGTGTTTCCTCCAAGTAAAACTGATCAGCCACAACCTTAAAGGGATCATATAGTGCCAGAAAAAACAAAACCCGTTTTCCTGGCACTATAGGCCCTTGGAGGGCCACTTTCCCTCGGCGCTACTTACCTTAATCCAGCGCCTGGCTCCCTCATCGCTGGTGACCTCTCCTCCCCCGGCAATGTCAGCTCCCAAGTGGAGCCGCATGCGCACTCAATGCTTTCCTATGGGGATCTTATCTGACGCTGAAATCCGTGTAAATCGCAGAAGCGGCCTCTATTGGCTGTCAGGGAGATAGAGGATAGATTAACCCTCAATATAAACATAGCAGTGTCTCTGAAACTGCTATGTTTTCAGCTGCCGGGTAAAACTAGGGGGACCTGGCACCCAGATAACTTCATTGAGCTGAAGTGGTCTGGGTGCCTATAGTGGTCCTTTAAGTTCACCAACAGGTAAGGGAATAATGTTGATTGTATCAATACAGTGGGATATATTAGGCAGCAAGTGAACAGTCAGTTTTTGAATTTCATGTGTTGGAAGCCGGAAAAAATGGCAAGCGAAAAGATCTACGTGACTTTGACACAGGAAAAATAGTGATGACTGGATCAGAGTAACTTCAAAACGGCAAGTTTTGTGGGGTGTTTCCGGTATGCAGTGGTTAGTACCTACTAAAAGTGATGCAAGTAAGGACAACTGGTATCAGGGTCATGGGTGCCAAAGGCTCATTGAAGCACGTGGAGAGCAAAGGCTAGTCCATCTGATGCGATCACACAGAATAACTGCTGTAGCTCAAATTGCTACAAAAAAACCCCACACAAATAAGTCCCTAATGCTGGCCATGATAGAAAGGTCTCAGAACACAGTGAATCGCAGTGTAACCCCATGTCATGTGTCCTTAAGGGGTTAATGAGAGCTCTTTGCAAGGCAGGCATTACCAGAAAATAACAGGAAATGCTATCTAATAGTCAGGGTGGTGTAACAAGGTAAATTTTATAAATGTAATGTAGTATTTTTGTTGAATTCAGCACTTTGTAAAATTGGCTGGGTGGAGGGTGAAGCACAGTCTTTTCACACATAGAAGTACTTTTGTCGAAGTGCTTTAGGGGTCTGGATAGTTTAAGGTTTCTCATGATACTCCTTAGTAGAACTTGGCATTTTCACTGAAGGTGGGGTGGGGGGGATCTTTTTAGTTTAAGACCAAGCTTACAAATCGTTACAAAGCTTCAAGGCACATAAATGCATGTTATGTAAATCTATGCTAATGCCCTAATATCACATCACAACATATTGCTGCAAGTTTCACTTTTGATACTGACGTTCAGTCTCACACTCTGCATGGAGACACTCAACTTTCCTCATAGAGATGCACTGATTCAAGACATCTCTATGAAGAGATGCTGATTGGCCAGGGCTGTGTTTGGACCTTGAATGTCTTGGCCAATCCAATGCTTTCCTATGGAAAAGCATTGTGATTGGCTTTGATAAACACTTCTGATGATGTCAGGCAAGTAGACAGATCAGGGACAGAGCCAGAAGCAGACTGAAATAAAGGTTAGATTTTGCTTTATTTAAGGGGAGGGAAAGTGCTAGATGGTGGTTTTAACACTATAGGGTTAGGAATACGTGTTTGTGTTCCTGGCCCTATAGTGTTCCTTTTAAACAAATCTGAAGTTATTTTAAATATTAATTATTCATCTGATTGCAAATATCAAAGATTCAAACAACCAGCAGGAATCGGTCTTTTACATATGAAAATGATGATCTAAATCGAATCTTACGGACTAGTGATTTAAAGCGACAAATCAAATCAAGTCCACGCTGGTATAGACCCATGTGTATCTGACATTAATGTTTAGTGGGCCAGTAGGCATATTCTACATACTGCAATTTTCTATCAGATTCTTCTAAAGTATCTGTATTGGATACACAGGAAGAAGACAAATAGGACAGAATGAAGGGGTCATAATTTAAAGGAACAAACCTGTATTCCTAATACTCTAGGACGCCTTATATATCGTCTGGCTTAAAAACCATTAAAATGTTTTTCCAGCACAAAGTGAGTCTCCGCTCCCCTCTCCGCCTCCCACAATGTTATCAAGGTCCAAGCCAATGTTCCTCATAGAGGGACCTGATGCTGTGCACACACTCAGTGCTTCTCATAGGAAAGCATTGAATTCAATGCTCTCCTATAGGCTTCAATGTCATGTGAATGGGTTTTACTTAATCAATGCAGCGAAAGAGCCTCTAGTGGCAGTAAACATTGCAGTTTCTATAAAAATGCAATGTTTAGCATTGTAGGGTTGAAATGACAGGACTCTTGCACCCAGGCCACTTCATTGAGATGAAGTGTTCTTGGTGACCAAAGTGGTCCTATAAGCTGGCACTGTATACATTGATGTCAGCCTATCCCGCAGTGTTGTTCCCAATCTCTGAGGCTAATGTGCAGCTAGGTCTTTATTGTAGTAATCAATAATAAAATAGATCTCAGTGATGTTGTTTAAAGGGACACTCCACACGCCATAGCAACTTTATTGTAATTTATGTTCGTATGATGCAAGGACTTGCCTCAAGGGTTTACTGTAAACTACTTAATTTTGATAAAATTGTTATGGTGTCCAGAGTGTTCCTTTTTAAATGTGAGGTGTGCATTTTTATTTTTTGTGGTAGGAAAAACTCAACTACGCATCTGGGCAGGTCAAGTTGTTACAAAGTAGTCCTTTTTATTGAAAAGTACACACTGCCTACGGGAGAGAATACAATTTTGAATGTTTCATTTATGCCTTTCCTATCTGAAGTGGCTTTATTTTTATCTTTCCAGATTTCTACATTTAAGAAATGAAGACTTTTTCATTTGACATTTCTTTTGAGCACTGAGGTGGCCTTTTTTTAACTTTTGTACAAATTTTTTTTTCTTCCCTCTAACTTTTATTTTGGCTATGGCAAACAAAAAGGAGCCACCTTTTTTTAACGGGGATAACATTGGATCATTCCTCAACAGCCTCACCTTTTACAGTACAATGGAACTCTTTATTGAAACTCTCACAGGAACTTGCTTTGAGTTACGGGTGTCACCCTTTGAAAAAGTGGTATGTGTGAAGGCCAAGATTCAGCGGTTGGAAGGTAGGAACATTTATTTCTTCATCTTGTTTGTGTGTTTCACTAATTGTATTCTGGTGCTTGAACTGTCATGTTTAGTTCTATATTATGCTATATAATATTTTAGTTGTTTTTGGGGGGGTAGGGCGGGTAATTTTTTTCTTGCGATTATGTGTTGCCATTGATAGTCCCTCTGACAAAAATCACTAGAGATTTACACTTATAAGTTTTTAATGGTAAAACTGTCTCCTCAAATCATAAACAGTGAGCTGTTCATTTTGTTAAAGTTGCCACATTTCTGAATGGCCTTTATTGACTACAACAATCACTCAATGTTGTACTGTCCTAAGCAGTCACCTTTTTAAAAAAAAAACATTATAGCCTACACCAGGGATAGGCAACCTATGGCACATGTGCCATTCACGGCACTCAAGGTGTCTTTGCACAGCACTCAAGACTCCTAGAGCCAAACAGACTCTGGCCCATTAGGAGTCCCAGTGAAACTTCAGATATCTGCTAATACAAAAAGGTGGTGAAGGACAATCCTCAATTTATAGATTGCAGCACATAGAGGAAGTGTTCTCAGATCACTTCCTCCCAGCACTTGTGAATGGGAATCCTCATTGTAGTATAGCAGTCCGCAGCTTCAGTTGCCTCCCTGTTTTTGACCTGTACCTGGCCAGCCTGGAATCCAAGGAAGCTACCCACACTGCTAGATATTCACAGAAATGCAGCATAACCCTCCCCTCATACAAATAATACAAACAGCCCACACACAAACATACACACAATACTCACAAACTCAACACCACTAACAATCCACATACATGCACACAACCCCACATGCAATACCCCAAACAGAACCTCACATACACACAATGTGGCCTATCCTGGATCCGACCACACACAATTCCACAAGCATCCCCATACACGGTCCACAATAATATGTATCATACACAACACCACAAACTACTTGTGAAAATATACAATATAATGACTCGTATACGCACAAATACAGTGATACAAATCAACTGCAGTATAAATAACACAAGCAGAATACGGCAACATACACATCTCAACTTAAAAAAAAAAAATAAGAACAGCACGCTAGGGGACATCACAATCTTATTTTGGCACAGTGCTGCTAAAAGGTTGCCTATACACTGAGGTACTGTGATCTGTGTGGGAGTTCAGGGACCCATGGCTGTGTTGTGAATTCTTAAACAGGATTTAACCAAATTTCTATCTTTGTTTTGTTTTTTTTATTTATTTATTTGATTTTTGTTGTTGTTTTATTTATGAAAGTGTAATTGACCTGCACTGCGGTATTGCGATCTAGTATTTTTGATCTAGTTTCTAAACACCATGAACACTGCATATTGGTTATGATGCAATGATTGTTTGGTTGCTTTCCATCCCGTGCGTGTCAAACTGGTTTGTTCGTTTTACTTATTTATTTTCTCCCGACACTTTACCTTTCACAGACCTATTCCAACTTTGAGCAAAATAGAGTGTTTTGGTGGTAGGTTAGCCCTACACTATCAACATATCATTGCCAAATTCATAACTCCCAACATTCAGCTTTCCATCCTTGTGAATAAGTGCATTTCTGGGAAGTTACCACCCTACCTGAGTAGAATGCTGTTCCCACCTCCAATCCAGTACTAACATGATATTTTGCATACCGCAGTACAAAAATAAAGTTGCTCGATCCTCATTTTCCTACAGAGCACCGCAATTATGGAAGAATCTCAGGGACACATTCAATCTAAAATCTTTTAAGACATCTATGGCAATATACCGCAGCACAAAATGCACCTGTCATGGTTGAATATATTTATCACCTGTTATGCATTAAATGGGGGTCAAACGAGCAGGAGACTCACCGCAATTTGTGGCGGCCTTTAGGATAAGGAAGGCTCCGACCGCCCCAGCGGATGCACCTAGGGACATAATCGCAGTAACCCGGGACACAACAGTAAAATCGGCCATCATGGCCTGCTCCAGGAGGAGCCCCAGTGTGCAAGTAGATGCCAACAAGATAACAGTATATGCAGACTTACCATTCTCAGTTCTCTTGGCCAGACGCTTCCCAGTTCCTACCCATCACTAGGCTCCTGAGGGAGCATGGAATCAGGTACCGATAGGGAGTCCTGGGAACCCTGGTGGTGCCACAGGGGGAGGAGGTCCATGTCCTATCAGCCACTGAACACCCAGCAGACTTTCTGCAGCAACTTCAGCTGCCCCCTCAGCCCACTCAACCCTTAACACAACAGAGGGTCGGAGTCCAGGGACCCATGGCGACCAAGCTGCCAGAAGATGGGGACCCTGGGATGAGAGAAGGCGGAGACACTCGCAGGCTAAAGAACCCTTCATAACACCGACCAGGCCGATGGCCTCTGGGGGTCTTCATATGGCAGCGATGTGGACTGGGACCCTTGAGGTCCGGCTGCTATGCAGTATAGACAGAGAGCTCTAAATGTTTTTACCTGCCAATAGTTAAGTAATTTAACGCCTGGACAGGCTCACAGAAGTTTGTAAGAGCTGTTTTTGTGTTAGCTTAGTTGCGGTGTGAAGCGGCACAGAGGGAAAGGAACACACTCACTGACCTAGCAGATGGGATGTCGGGGGTGGAGCGGGAGAGCACACATGATAGGAGGTGCAACTACACCGGGCACATGGCCTCCTGTCCCGGACATGTAAGCCTCCTGAAGCGGTAGCCGACCCACCAACCTATATGGAGGAGCGTCATCCCTGGGCAACTCTATGCTTTATTGTCCCCCAAACGACAGCCTTTATGACAAATAGCCTCCAGTGCTACGATAGGAGATGCACTGAAATCTAAACACCTCAGTGTAGCGGTTGCTGAGGCTCGGACAGACCCTGCTTTCCAGCACACAGTCATACTCGCAGTGACCAGATCACGAGATCCTGTAAAGATCACGACCTTGACCCTTACTCTGAGGCATGGGGGGGCATACTGACTGTGTCCACGAGGGGAATTACCGCGACCAGCAGCCACACACTATGAAATCCTACATGAATAGCTATAGCGACAATGTATTAGCCCAACGTGCACCACACAAGTCACATGACATATAAACATGATGCCAGAAGGTCAACTGATTATCCACAACCATAGGCCAGTTTACAGGCCAACCAGAAATTGATACTACCTGAACGCACCATTATTATTATCTTATTATTTTCATATATTATCTCGCGGTTAGTAAGATATCATTATCCCAGTTTGAACAATGGGAAAAAGCCAGTCACTGCAAAATTTGTAGCTACGTATTACTACCATACATATCTGATAGCAAGACTAGTATTATCTTGTTTACGTAGAAAAACTGTGCAATTCAATTCTATGTTATCACACTGAATGCCATGTTATGCCTGCTGCTGCTATTGTGGCACTACAGGCCTGTATGTTAACCTCTTTGCATAACAAAAATAAAGAATTAAAAAAAAAAATGTTAAAAGGATACATTAAAAATAGGATTTTAAGGAGCGATATAACAAAAGAGAATTGGCAGAAATCTATATATAAACATAAATACTTTATACAATGTACCTGTCTGACAAATGTCAAATATCTATATAGCAGTGATGATGCACTTGTCCCAAATACACTTACCTTGCATAACCGCATGAAAAGCAGACCTGGGAGCCCCAGAGGAGTCCAGTGATTGGTCAAATATATGGGACACATCATCATCCTATACTATCTGTGTTGCATATAAAATGCTATTCTAATGGTATATGACTCCCCAAAGTTTAAAATGCAAAACTACTTCTTCCTACAACACATGCTGGAATAACTGCAGAGTTGTGGTTTCTTTCATACATTTCTGGTGGACATGCCCCAAAATTAAATCCGTATAGCAGGAGATTGTAGCTTTACTGTTGCATAACTTGCAAAAGTCATATCAGTTGGGCCCTTTTGCTGTCCTTTTCAATACATTCACAAGATCAGAAAATAAACTAGCAGCTAAAATCACACTCTCAACTCGCAAGGCAATTGGACAACTATGGTCCATGGGAGATATTCCCTCATTAGCCACGATAATACGCAAAACAAGAGGCAGCAGATAGAGCTAAACTAACTACACACTTACATGACTTGACCAAATATTTCCAAAAAGTATGGAGACATTTTAAAATACTACCAAACATAGCTCTTTAAAGAACCAAAGTAATCTTCTTAAGACAAAGTGGAAGAGCTCCTGTTCTCCTACCTGTCCGCTACACTTCTCTTCCCCTTCTGGAGCATTCCTCGATGCACCATCTCTATCTCTCACTCCTCTGCCTATCCTCTCACCCCTTTTACATCGGCTTGAAACCTTTCAGACCATGTGTAAATCGTTTCCTTCCCTACATGTCCTGTTCCCCTGTCCTTCCCTTACACAACTAAAGTCTGGTGGACAGACCTTGGCTAAGCATTGGAACAGACTTAATGGCAACAAGAATACACAAAATGGCTGTCCACCAATCGAGAACCCGAACCAGATCTCATAAAGTCAGAAACTCACACCCTTCACCCTCTCTGAAATCACACCTCCATTGTGTACCCTTTCTATTTTGTTATTCTGCTGTTTGTTAATTTTCTTTTTCCTTTTTTTTTTCAAGTGCAATGGTGTCAGTTATGTTTGCCTTATTATAACAGTAATGTACTGGTAAATTGAAGTTTTTATACCACAGTATGATATTTAGCAACACCACACTGCTTAGAGCTGAAATGTTAAAGGAACACTATAGGGTCAGGAACACAAACATGTATTCCTGATCCTATAGTATTAAAACCACCATCTGACCCCCCTCTTGCCTCCCTAAATATAGTAAAATCTTACTTGTATTCAAGTCTGGTGCGTCTGCCTCTGACCTCATCAGAAGTGGTGGTCTGAGCCAATCACAATGCGTCCCTATAGGATTGGCTGAGACTGACAAAGAGGCAGATCAGGGGCAGAGCCAGCACAAGTCAAACACAACCCTGGTCAATCAGCATATCCTCATAGAGATGAATTGAATCAGTGCATCTCTATGAGGAAAGTTCAGTGTCTGCATGCAGAGGGTGGAGACACTAAATGTTGTGATGCATACTAGGCAGGACTGCCCAAGGAAGCAGCTCTAGCAGCCAGTAGAGTTATCACTAGACTGTCATGTAAACACTGCATTTTCTCTGAAAAGACCTTGTTTACTGCAAAAGATTGAAGGGAATGATTCTACTCACCAGAATAAATGCAATAAACTGTAGTTGTTCTGGTGACTATTGTGTCCCTTTTAAAGTATGCATGTACATTTTAAAATGTTTTCTAACCTCAAACCTATGTACCACATTATGCTTTTATAACTTAAAGAATATTACAATAAAGAATGAAAACATATTGTACAATAAATATTCTTGGAGAAAAAAAATAATAATAAAATGGCACAATTTTATAGGACCACTAAAGTGCCAGGAAAACCAACTTGTTAAAACACCTTCAGCCAATTGCCTTTCTCCCGCGCCGGACTCCCTCGGTGCTGGGGAACTCTCCACCCCTGCCAACGTCGGTTCCGAATGCGCATGCACGGCAAGAGCCGCGCGCGCATTCAAACAGCCCATATGATTACTAAAGCATTACTAAATGTTTTCCTATGGACGTCCAGCGTCTTCTCACTGTGATTTTTCAGTGAGAATCGCGGAAGCCGCTATAGAGGCTGGAATAACCCTCAATGTAAATATAGCAGTGTCTCTGAAACGGCTATGTTTTCAGCTGCAGGGTTATACCGGTAATCTGTGAACTTTCCGATATAACTTTACCGATATTCTGTACATTTACCGTTTGGAAAAAAAAAACTATTTCTAAACAAATCTTTTTAGCAATTTTTATTTTTTATTTTTTTATTATTAAGGTAAATGCACAAAATATACATGTCAGTCAGAACTTTTTATGTTTTCAAGAATATATGTGTGTAGTGGATGCAGTGTGTTTGTGTGTAAATATGTGGGGTAGGAATCTGGGGTATATGGGCACTATGGAGGAAAGGGAGCAGGGGCACTGGGATGGAGGGGGGTAGTAGGGGCACTAGAGTAGAGGGGGTAGTAGGGGCACTGGGGTAGATAGATGGGGAGAGGGGTCTCCTAGCTAACCCCACACTTACCAGTTCAGGCCACATTGAGCCCCGTGGCACGCTAAGCTCCGCCCCCATTGCCCGGTCGGCGTTATCGGCAATATCGATATCTTTATAGGCCGATATCGAATATTGCTGAGAATTCATAATATTGGCCAGACCGATAATCGGTCGATCCCTATTTTCAGCCAGTCGCCACTGCCCATTGCTGATCAGGCTTATTCTCCCTCTTTAATCCAAGCTGCACGGAGGTAATGGTCTGTTTAGGACTACTTAATGTAGTGGTTATAATGTTAGGAGTACCCTAGCTCTATTGCCCCGTAACGGTGTGGCCTGCTACCCGATTTCTACCAGATGAAAAGGGTCCCACAATGACGGCTTAACCTCGTCAATGCCAATCCTGCCGCTCACTTATTGGCTGTGAGAAACCACTACATGCTCTCAGCCAGTGAATGAGTGTCTGTGGAAAGAAATCTGCACAGAATGTACAGTATTTTTCCATTCTAGGTAATGACACCCTAACAATGTTGTTGGAGGTGAAGTTACACCTCTTTCAGCAGTATAAGATATCGATTTATGTACAGAGTTTCAAACCTTGAACACTTCAAAAATAAAAAAAAACAAAATCCTATGGTTATCCCTTTTAAGTGCCAGTAAGTAACTATATAAAAGTAGATCTAGTTAAACCAGTGGACGGTGATGATCTTCACTGACCTAGTACATTCAGTTATGGTTTGGCAGTCTGCAGTGAGGATTTCTATTTCTACTAACGTGACCTATAAACCCATGTCTTATGGTTGTTTTCTCCATTGTTTCACAAGGCCTCTAATTATTGTCTGGTCACTATGGAACATGCGGTAAACACGTAATTCTCCCAGTAAAGTGTGCCATAGTTGCCATCTAGATAGATTTCAAACTCTAAAGGTACTAACTTTAGAAATGCACTAAATGACCTTTCAGAGACAAGTACCTAAGTTTGGTAGGAACAACCCAGGTTGTACTAAAAACAAACAAAAGCTTATCTTGTTAAATACGATTATACTGCAATTTTTCTTCTTGGTAAGAATGGTTTTGTGTTGAGCCACTTTTCTCCTCTGTCAAGAAGGATACCTACAGAACTGGTATAGTTGCTATGGTGCCAGATATAGACCGATATGTGTGTGTCAAGTCATTTAATACTGATATTGCATTTTGTAGAAAATTTGTTTAGCAGATGGCTTGTTGTAAAAAGTGACTTTGTTTAGTAATTTGCACATTATTGATTATTCAGATGTGGCACGGCAATTTAAAGTATAATAAAACATTTCATAATCTATAAATGTTTCATATATTTTTCTCATTTTATTTATCATATTATGATTATTTCAGGTATTCCGGTTTCCCAGCAGCACTTAATTTGGAACAATGTAGAACTTGAGGATGAGCGCACTCTAAAAGATTACAAGTCAGTAAAAATCACCAGCTTCATGAAGACCACTTGCATAAGTTGTATATTTATGTATTTTATTTTTAATTCTTCTTATCCTTCTTTCAAGCATTTCTAAAGGCTGCACTTTAAAATTGGTGTTGGCTATGAGAGGTGGTCCCATTAATACACGGCGGGGTAAGTACAATTAAAAATATCACGTGCGCTATATGACTTAATGCATTGAATCTAGGTAAGAAACCCATTCATTTACTCTTCTGCTTTCAAAGGAAAAAACAAAACATTTTATTTTCTGCGCTTGTATAAAAAACAAACAAACTAAAAAAAACTACAAACTATTGTATTTGATTTTACATGGGACCTGTTGAAGTTCAATCAACTTATATCATTGCTCCTCACCTTTTTGTTGGAGGAGCCAGGGGGCTGTCAGATCAGTGCTTCATATTTTTCTGGGACTGTCCTATTGTCTGCCATTTTTGAAACAGAAGTTACGAATTTATGACCTCAGTTGCTGATAAAGGGGTGACGTTTCGCCCATATAGACACTGACATAAACACACATGCACCCTGACGCATACACCATGACACAGATACACACACTGACATAAAAACACACACCTTGACACATAGATGCACATAAACAGATACGCAGTAGCCCTGTGTACACGTGTGGGCACCCCTATGTATACAGTTTGGGAACCACTGGCATACACCAAAAAAATATAAAACCTCATATATAAAAGGAAATCATAAAAAGCAAAGTCCACATAAAAATTGAAAATAAAGTACTAGGTAATAAGAAACAGTCCCCAAATAACAATCCTTCTTCAGACTCTCATATAATGCTCTTGAGAAAGCTTAACATTGTGGCAGTGTATGAAAGATCAGAAACAAAAAAAAACAATAGTGCGATACCTAGGTCCAAAATGCCAACTCACATATAATAGAGCTATGACCAGCTCTGGATAAAAAATCCTTGCAAATTTTTCATTTTGTAAATCTGGTGTCATTATGATCATACCTCCAAAATTATGTTCAGCTAACTGTTCTGAGTACAATACCCCTAATGTATGACTTTGCCACTACTATGTAGTATGAGACCAGATTATTTTAGTTTTCAAAGTTTTTGAATTTTTAATATGTCTATTTTTTTTTCTTCCCTTGTCACATTTGTGTAAAAATAGAGGTTTTAATTGGTAACCGGTTTTATGCGATTTAAAAAAAAAATACAATTATGTCAACGTGACGTTGGGTTTATGGCGCACTTTAGTAGCTTACACATTTAAATGACTACATAAATGCATTCCATTTACATGGGTACTCTCTCACATGACATATTTTGAGCTTTACTGAGGTACTTTTTTTTTTTTTTTCACCATTCATTCACAGTTTGTGGTATTAACACTTTATTAAAAAAAAAATTAAAAACAAATTGCGTACACATTGTATTTTTGCTGCATATATTATGAGAAAAGTGAAGATGGAATTATATTGCCATCATAATCCTAATACAAACTATAACCCAAGATCTAAACATACCACCTTTCAAAATCTGACATGATACCATTAAATACCAACGCTAACCTTAAAGGGACACTGTAGGCACCCAGACCACTTCAGCTAATTGAAGTGGACTGGGTGCTGTGTCCCTTTTGCACCTAGTGCTGCAATGTAAAACATTGCAGTTCCAGAGAACTGCAATGTTTACATTGAAGCACTAAGTCTGCCCCATTGGTTGTCTACCAGACAGCCACTGGGGGTGGTTCCGGAATCATAACGGACTTTTGGTCTGCGTGAGGAGCTCCAGCGTCAGATTTTTTTCCCCATAGGAAAGCATTGATTCAGTGCTTTCCTATGGGGAGGTCTAATGCGCGCATGGCATTTGGAGTGCATGCGCATTAGACCCCATTCGTCGCAGGATGTTGGAGGGGGTGGAGCTTCGACTTAGCGTCGCGACATCTGCGCTGGTATTCGGTAAGTAAATTAAGGGGTTTTTAACCCTTTATTTACCTGGGATGGGGCAGGCAGAGGGATCGACAAATCACTTAATGACAAGCTTTCATGATATGACTTGGATTCCCCCTGTCAGTACAATCATTGATCAGCGCACTTCAGAGAGTTCGCAGGGAGACCTATGAGGTTTTTCTGAGATCCCTCGATTGGAGGTTCAGCCACCGAAAATTTAAAGGATTGTGTGTTGCACAGAGCTCATCAGTCAGTGTAGGACCTCCACACCCCGCATCTTCACCTCCAAGATCGTTTGAGACCAGTCACCCGGACAGCTGCTGCAACAATTGGTTTGCATAACCAAAAGAATTTCTGCATAAACTGTCAGAAACAGTCTCAGGGAAGCTCATCTGCATGCTCATCAGGGTCTCGACCTGACTGCAGTTCGTCGTAACCGACTTGAGTGGGCAAATGCTCACATTCAATGGCGTCTGGCACTTTGGAGAGGTGATCTCTTCACGTATGAATCCATGTTTTCACTGTACAGGGCAGATGGCAGACAGCATGTATGGCATCATGTGGGTGAGCAGTTTGCTGATGTTAACATTGTGGATCGAGTGGCCCGCGGTGGGGTTATGGTATGGGCAGGCGTATGTTATGGACAACGAACACTGGTGCATTTAAAAAAAAAAAAAAAATGTTATTGCAATTTCAATACACAGATACCGTGATGAGATCCTGAGACCCATTGTTGTGCCATTCATCCACAACCATCATAAGGCGGTCCTGCAGGCCGAGATCCACGCACTAGGAGAAAGGACAGGCCGCCTGGAGGAACGCATGGACAGCAACACCAGGGCACACAATGAGGTAGTGGCGCAGGTGAACCGCCTTACAGCTTGCTTGACGGAACAAGAATTGCAGGTGGAGGACATAGCGAACAGATCGCGGAGAAATAACTTAAGAGTCCGCGGCCTGCCAGAGGGGGAGGGAGAGGGATCTCTGCAGAAAACATTATAGCAGATATTCCAGCCTCTGCTACCCCAATATCCCTGAAGACATGTGGCGCATGGAGAGGGCCCACAGAGCCCTGCGGGCAAGGAGACCTGAGCCCAACTCCCCTAGGGACGTCATAATAAAGTTCCTCCATTTTCCCACTAAGGAGGCCTTGCTGAAGAGGAGCAGAGGGACCCAAGGGAGCGGAACTCCCACTACAGTCAGAGGAGCTGACACCCATACCAGTGTAATGGCAGACGGCGGGAACCCGCTGAAGACAGCACCTGGTATTGTAGAACACCCAGGGCTAACAGGGAGGCACAATACTTTTTCCAGGGGGGCACACCGGGACTGTTGGGGTGACAGGGTAAAAGGGGCCTGCGGGGAATCTGGATAGGAATAGGGAGGAGGGGCCCTATGAGATGAGGTTGGGAGGGGGCATGATGGGGGGCATGAGGCAGAGGGCGAGAGACCTTGCTGGCAGGGGTGGACGATGGGTCTGAAGCCATGAAGTGGACACACAAAGAAAAACCAAGAGAGACTCAAATGCTGGATCTGAGGGCTCACATACTGCGCTTGAGATAGGGGACAGGGCAACGTAGGGGGAAGGGGACCAAGGGACGGTGGGCTATGCAAAGAGGTGTCAGTCACGGCGGAGCGGGAGGGTAAGAGGATAGCCTGAAGGAAGTCTGCAGTCTCACACACTGCCTCGCACCCCGGGAAAGGGGAGGCGGAGACGGGGAGGGGGTAGGAAAAGGCCGATTAAGTAGCAGGGGCACAAGGATAACGGGCTATTGACAGCGGGGGGACCGAGGAGAGAGTAAGGAAGCGGC
This sequence comes from Pelobates fuscus, assembly GCF_036172605.1. Taxonomy (NCBI): domain Eukaryota; kingdom Metazoa; phylum Chordata; class Amphibia; order Anura; family Pelobatidae; genus Pelobates; species Pelobates fuscus. The sequence continues at coordinate 90,593,463 of NC_086326.1, forward strand.
ACCCACATAAGAGGAAACGACACAACGCCTTAAGGGAATGCAGGACAGCCCCTCACACAATGGCACTAGGCATCAAAGGAGAGAGGGGAAGGGGACACAGGGGAGAGGGGGGTATGGACCTAGTACAACATCCACTTATTATACATCCTCATATATCTATAGCTGGGTTTAAAAATAATGTCTAAACATTATCACAATGTGGTTGTAATTTGACCCCTTGGGGACCAAACTTATTAAACACCGGAGCGACCCTTGTGATGGACTGATGACGACTAAATTAGTCTCACTGAACGCACGGGGATTGAATGCCCCTCAAAAGAGGCGCATGCTATATAGGGAACTGAAGCGGACGAGGGCAGAAATTGCCTTCGTCCAGGAGACACACATGCCAAAACATACACAGGTGAGACTGAGAGATCACATATACACGGGCTCATGAGTCCCGAGCGTTCGGTGAACGAAACGGAGTGGCCATACTAATTAGGAAGACCTGCCCCCTACAGATTAACTCCGTTGACATGGACTCTGATGGACGCTACATTATAGTAACTGGGTCCCTTTATTCCCATAGCATCCATATGATAAATGTTTACGCCCCTAACCAACCTGACCTGGGATTCTGGGACACACTTCAAGCTAAAATACGGGCGCTACCACATGGGATGATAATAGCAGGGGGAGATTTCAATGCAACACCGAGCCCCGCGATAGACAGAAGCTCAATTAGAGGAGCTCCTAGATCACAGGGCAGAGGGGGTCAGGACAAATTGCTACATAAATTTATGAATGACACAGGCCTGATAGACGCTTGGAGAGCGCAGCATCCGGGGGACGTAGAGTACACCTTTTACTCAGCCCTCCATGCGACATACTCCAGGATAGATTTGTTTCTGACTAATGCCACATGCTTCTCGAGGGTCGCGGCCACATCTGTGGGGCCCATCGCGTGGTCGGACCACGCAGAGGTAGCAATAACCCTGGGGAAATTATGCGCGTCGACCCCCTGGACATGGAAACTCAACACCTCTTTGTTGAGAGATCCAGAAATAGTGACACAAATACACAAGGAGATTGGGGAATACTTTGAGACGAATACTACCCCGGACATTGCAGTTAGCACAATATGGGCGGCGCACAAGACCGTGATAAGGAGAACCCTAATTAAGTTGGCGACGAGGAAGAAAAAACAAAAAGCAGCGGCCCTGGAAACGCTACTAAAGACACTCAAGACATTAGAACATAAACACCAATCGTGCCCCAACCAAGACACTTTGAGACAGGTAGAGGAGGGGAGACTGGCTGTACGCCAACTACTATTGGACGATACAGCTAGGGCCATGACCTGGTCCAGACGAACCTTCTACGAGAAAGGTAATAAGATGGACACATTACTGGCCAGGACCTTGAAACCCTGACAAAACCGCACACACATAACATCCATTAAACACAACAACGGGACGACAAAAACCTCGCCCCAAGACATAGCGGCAGTCTTTACAGACTTCTACAGGACGTTGTACGACCACTCCCCCGGGGACAGACAGGAGGGAAATCGGGGGGGAGGCACGCATACAAAGGTTTCTGGATGCCTTACAGCTACCCAAGCTGTCGCGGGAGGCCGCAGATAGCCTCGCGGTGGAAATAACGGCAGAAGAGAGAGGGCAATTTCGGGACTAAAAGGGAATAAAGCCCCTGGACCGGATGGCTTCGACGGGGCATACTACAAAACCTTCCGGGAAGCTCTTATCCCCCAACTATATAAACTATTCAACGATTTTCGCAAAACGGGAACGCCGACCCCTGATATGTCCTCAGCCTCGATAGTTTTACTACCCAAACCAGACAAAGACCCCCTACTGCCCGGCAGCTACAGACCCATCTCCTTAATTAATCATGACATGAAGTTCCTGGCCAAAATACAGACTGATAGACTCGCCCGCTTTTTAACATCTCTTATAGACGCTGACCAGGTGGGGTTTATACCGGGGATACAACTATTCAAAAACACCCGCCGAAACATCACCCTTATATGGAAACAAGCAACCACTACCACACCGACACTAATAGTTTCTATTGATGCCGAAAAGGCCTTTGATAGAGTGAAGTGGCCTTACCTATTCTCTTTAATGACACACTTGGGATTCCCAGACACATACACAAGAGTAGTGAAAGCCATGTATAGCAACGTGAGAGCGCAAGTGCAGATCACTGGAGCACCCCCTTCACCTTTTAGATTATATAACGGCACCAGACAGGGCTGCCCACTGTCCCCCTTGCTGTTTGTCATGGCACTGGAGCCGCTGCTCCAAGCAATTCGGCGAAATCCCAATATTCAAGGGGTTAAAGTGGGAGGGAGGGAATTTGTGGCGGCAGCATATGCGGATGATGTCCTCCTGACACTGACAAACCCGAAAGTCTCAATGGCTGCCCTGGGGGAGGTGCTACGAGAATACAGGGAGATCTCGGGATACAAGGCCAACATGGCTAAATCCAGCGCCCTTCCGGTAAGCATGTCCCAAACCGATATCGCTTCGCTACACAGCACATACAACCTCCACATAGAACGGGACACACTTAAATACCTGGGAATACATCTTACAGCTGAGCCGAGCGCCCTTTACGCCCGTAACTATACCCCCTTATGGAAAACCATAACTAAAGACTTAGAAAAATGGGTAGAGAAACCCATATCATGGATAGGCCGGATCCACTCTATAAAAATTAATGTCCTCCCTAGGATACTATTTATGTTTCAGGCATTGCCCATACACTTAACCAAAGCCCAACTGGCACCAATCCAACAGATAATAGGCAAATTCATCTGGCAAAAAAAAGGCCACGGATATCGAGGCACGTACTGTACCGATCTAAACAGAGAGGGGGACTGGGCCTCCCGAATCTGTTCTTCTATTACTTGGCAGCCTAGCTGACCAAGGTCGCGCTGTGGCATTTGCTGCTGGATGACCGGAAATGGGTGGAAATCGAATCGCTTATGCTAGGGACAGACATACCCCAAATTTGCAATGTGGACCCCGAGGGAAGACAGGCTCCTGAAAAGTGCCGTGTGTCCTGCGGTTGCGACCTCCCTCAGGCTATGGGATAAGTATGGGAAGAAGTATGGGCTGACATCCTCCCCATCTCCCGTAATGCCCATCCTACGCAACAAAGCCTTCCACCTGGGTATAGAAGAAAGAAACTTAGAGAGCTGGCCTCCAGGGGCTGCACCACCTATACTAGGGTACAGATATGGTCACATTCGACGACCTTAAACAGGGTAGGCATCTGATACCAGCCGATTTTTTTCCCAGTTATCTCCAGATCAGGGACTTTGCCGCCCAACCTCACATCAAGGAGGCAGCGAAACGTGCCCTAACCTTCTTCGAACGCATATGCACATCAGAAAATCTACCTAGAGGACTGATTTCAACACTCTATACTCACCTTTGCTCAGAGATGGGGGAATGGGGGGGGTCTGACCTACACGGAAAAGTGGGAGAAGGATTTGGGAGAGGAGCTAGAGGGAGTGGAATGGCAGGAGATATGGGAGGCTAACAATACATCATCGGTCAGTGTGACCCACCAGGAGCAGGCCTTTAAGACAATGTTTCGCTGGTACACAACTCCAGTGACATTGTGCAAAATGCACAAAACTACTACAGACTTATGCTGGAGGGGATGCGGGGCCAAGGGAACATACCTCCACATGTGGTGGGAGTGCCCCAGCGCAACCCCATTCTGGTCAGCAGTACACAGCATGGTGAGACAGGTGTTCTCTAGAGCACCCGAATTGGAACCATGGGTATACCTCCTAAGCAGGTCGGTGGAGGGATGGACGCGAAAGGAACAAACGTTACTACATAAGATTACGCTAGCCGCAAGACAAGCAATGGCCCTTAAATGGTTACAACAGGATCTACCGCAAATATCTAGTGTGATAGGTAGGATAAAAGACTTCCAGGTGATGGATGACTTAACTGCTAGGGTCGGGGGCACCACCAAGACATACCAAAGGGTATGGGAGCCATGGGACGCCTCCCCGTGGGGAAACTGAGGGAGGTAGACCAGACAGGTAGACGGAGATAGACGCGGCTCCCGGGGGAAGGGCCTGGAGGGACACACAGGAGACTCCCGCTGGGGGGTGTGCTGCGCTATCTCCCGACCCCCTTTGCCACCCCCTCCCCTGTTGCGCCTTCGGCCTTCCGCTCTCGAGCCCTAGACCGCCCAAGGATTCTTCTCTCTCTAATTTTCTTTCTATCCTCTTCTACACTTACTTCAACCTTTTACATAGGGTACGTGTAGGATAGAGTGCCGATACGCACACAACACATACATCAGATTTAGGCAGGCCCGGGGATTGCAGTGGGGTACAGTTGGAGCAAGAAAACAGTGTGAGTAGACGGGCGGGGGACACAACAACCCGACAGATCTGCACCCGAGGGCACGAAAACACATTCGCGGAGCAAAGATGCGCAAAAGCGGCACATACAATAGAGGATGTAGGAAAGCGTGACTCTATAATACAATATAACATAAAACATCCTGATGGAAAGTGAACTCTGGCCGCAGAGAACTCAACCGAATACACAAAGCCTCATTGTAAGAATGTTATTAATAAAATTATGTATATGGGCTTCTGCGAAAGCCGAAATGTTCACATTAAGCCACTGTTCCTGTCATGTAAAAATAAAGCATTTAAAAAAAAAAAACTGCATGTTTTAGAGTGGCCTTGTTGTGGCCAGCTTAAGGCACACCTGTGCAATAATCATGCAGTCTAATCAGCATCTTGATATGCCACACCTGTGAGGTGGATGGATTATCTCGGCAAAGGAGAAGTGCTCACTAACAGATTTAGACAGATTTGTGAACAATATTTGAGAGAAATAGGCCTTTTGTGTACATAGAAAAAGTCTTAGATCTTTAAGTTCAGCTCCTGAAAAATGGGGGCAAAAACAAGTGTTGCGTTTTATAATTTTGTTCAGTGTAATAATTGCAGAGCATTTATAGATATTTCTTCTTTTTACAATGTTTGTGTTTTTGTCATTACAGTGAAGGGTAGAAAATTTCTGTCGCTTTAACTTTTGGGAGTAGTATATACATAAGCCTAAAGCAGTCTTTACAACAATTCATTATTTGTGGTTTTTAGAAAGTGTAAAATTAGGTGACGTGAATGAGAGGTCAAGAGAATTGTATATTTTCAGTCTTGATCACTGACTGATTTGCGTCCATAATATATATATATTGTTTTGTTTTGTTTTTTTTGCAGCATTCTAATGTGAATTTTGGGAATGGGGTTATTTATTATATATTTTATTTATTTTTTTTAGTGCCCCTTGAAGACCCAATCAGGGAAATAGCTGAGTACATTGACCCTGTTCAGGATGAAACATGGGACAAATCTCCTTCCAATAAGCAGGTTACATTTCTGGTTTATCGAGAAGGCGATCAATTAAAATTTTTCCGTGTTGTAGACCGAGGAGATGGCACTTTGACCCCATTATCTGAATCAGTCAGGTAGGTATTGAAAATTGTGTGTCATCCACTTTAAATAGTCTACGTTTTAATGATCTATTCTCTTAAGACAGGTCACCCAAAAAGTCTTTAATTATTAGCAACTCATCAAATATTTATAAAATATATCATCCTGATTTAGAGTATATAATTTAACATAAGCATTTTTTTTAATCTTCATGCATTGCTCACAATGTTTTGTTAAAGGCCATAAACTCCTAACTGAAATAGGAATACATTTTGATACTGCTGCCACTGTGTCTTCTGTTTAACTAGTAAAGTGAATATTTTTGTCTTCTCTGTAGTGGAGGTTCGGTTTATAATTTAAACGATGAAGATGAAGCTGAGGCTTCTCAATCTGGCCAACAAATCATCGAGAATTCAATCACTATGAACAAAATGAAGTTTTTGAAATCCAAGATGGAGAGCATGAACCTCAATAAAAAGGTATTTATAGCCAGCTATACATTTATAGAAGTTCTCGCTTAAATTGTAAAAAAAATTTTTATTATGGGTAATATAATCATTGGTAGGTTTCCTTAGTGTTATTCCTTAAACCTTGAAATTGTAGGAAATTGCCAAGTGAACTTTAAATCTGTTTAAAATGGCAACATTAATTAGTTTTCGAGGTCTACCATTCTCTACTAAACTTAGCAATTCATCTTTCCTTACTATTCTCAGTTTACTGAATAACGCTGCTTTAGGTTTCTTGTCTTAGACGGCAATGTGAAGTGTTTTTTGTGTTTTTTGTGTTTTTTTGTTTTTTTGTTTTGTTTTTTTTCTCCATACTGTAAGGCACATTTCTTTTTAATATGTCTGAGATAAATACAGGTATTAATGTTTGGTGTGGTGTGTTGCAAATTTCATGATTGTGTCTCCTTTCCAACAAGCCTTTCTAGGGTTTGACCAGTTGGAAAGACTTATCCAAACATCTGACTGGACACCTACCTCCATTCTGAATTATCTTCGTGTTTTGAAGTTTGATTTTCATAAACTAGTAAATGTGCAGTTTGGTTTCCTCCTTGAATAATATGATTTTTAAAATGCTCTGTTTAATTGCATGCTCATTGTACAAGTTTGTTGTATTTTTTTTCAACAGCCTAAAAAAACATCAAAGTTTAAGCCTAGGCCCCCTATGGCCCCACGTCCTTCAAGCACCTTATTGGCCTCTGCTCGTCACAGATTTTTAAAAGTTCTCCCTGACATTGGACAGTCTTGCCTACCTCCTGGAAATCCACTTTCTTCAGAGTCTTCCCAGATTGCACTTTCAAGCCTTACTACTGCTGCGAAGACAAACCCATCCATTGCTGGTGACTATATAAATAGAGATGACTCTTGGACCACCTCACTGTTGGCTCCCTCACCTAGTAGTATTGTTCTCCCACCTAAAATTTCCAGAGTAGAACTGGAAAGTTCCAGGCATTCCAAAAATACATATCTTTCTCCTGTGTCAATTTTGGCCAAGAAAGAGGAGCCTGCAACACAAAATGATTCAGTCTTGTATCAAAATACAAACTTTTTTGCCACTGAGGAATCCTCAATGGCTATTGGAGAGTCATTTTTGTTAACAGAGGTAGGACCTACTGAGCAATATGAAGAGCTGTACAACTTTGGGAAAGTGAAGCCTGAGTTTGCACTCTCAGAAGGATGCAAAGAAACTCCAGCTACAGAAACATCCCATAAAACTCTGCCTAAATCTTTGAATTCTGAAGCCATGGAAACTGGACTCCTTAACGGAGAACGAAGTCCACCAAGGAACAAATTTCTCTCACCCATCCATTTTTCCAGCCAAATTACTCATAAGACCTTCCCTAAACCACAAAGGCAACACAACGTGTTTGAATTTGGAAGTTTAAGACCAACTGCTTCACATATGTGCCGTTCTGTAGACATTCGCAATATGAGTGATGGCTCATTTTCCAGGTCTAGATTTCGAGGGGTTAAAGTGGATTCTCCAGGGAAAAGGTCAGATGTGATCTCTAAGATGGAAGCTAGGGATATGACTGAAGTAGCTAATAAGGCTTCTAAAGAACCTGTGGGTTCATTAAACAACTTGGAATTTTTTGCTTCGCTGGCTCGAAGCAGAAGTAGGGATAATTTGCAGAGTTCCAATAACCCAGTCCGACTACGAACGTCTAGTGTTGCTCAAACATCAAGCTTGCAGAACCCTCTTGAAGAACATTTTAAGAAGCTATCACCCTTAAAGGACAATGCAGAGTTTTTCATTGTGAGTATCAGTTGTTTCTGTGCTTCAACATAGTAAATTAGATGTATTCTAAGGTTTCTGTTTTTAATCAAAACCATGAACCGGCTTTAAAAAAATAAAAAGGGGGGTTCTGTGGCTAGAAAAAAATATAAGTAAAGCACTGACCAAAAATATGAAAATGATACAAAATCTATAATATGGTATCTAGCAAAAGATGCTGATCTTTTTAACTTTTAAGGGGGAAAAAAATCATTCTGATCGCCAACTAATAGACAATTTACAATTCTTAAAATGTCACAAATAATTGATTGATTACACTTAAAACATGAAGTATACAGTAGTCGTGTTATATTTGAAAGTGCAGCACTCCACTAAGGGATCCCCTTTAACCACACCTTGTAAGTTACATTAAAAAAAAAAAACACACACAATGGGGTGGAGCTACAAAAAATATAATACATAAATTTCCCTTAATCTTAAAATACTAGTGTTCTGTAAAATATAAAGAAAAGGAACGTTAGTGCAGTTAAATTACAACAACACACAAGTAAAGAGCTGGCATGTCACTTGGCTCTAGTGGGTAGCACCTTAGAATCTTAAGGGAGATCCGAGATCCTCTTTTCTAAGGTGTCCATGTTTTTAAAGTGCAACAGATGCCAAAACAGAGAAGCTTCCAATATTGTTAAGCAGCTAATAAAATATGTAGCATAACAGCTCTGCAGAATTACCCCAAGACATAGTATGGGGAAGTGACTTCACTGGATATGTGTCGCTACTGGATAGAGCGCGTCGTCAATCAAGAAACCCAGGAAAGTAATTTGGAACACAATTAAAGATATATAAACGTTTTAGGATGGATAAAGTTAATTCTGCAAATAATTGGCGAAACGCGTTTTGGGAGGACTTTATACACAATTGATTTTTTGTTTTGTTTATATTAACTGGTTTTATTTTGTTTAATAAAATACTTTATTATCATAAGACGTTCCATTTGTAGTGATCTACTGCCCTTTTTGGGGTAATTCTTCTGAGATGCTATTACCTTCATGTGAGTGCAATCTGCGCTGCATATTGTATTGGCTGCTTAACAAAAGTACACTATGGATGCTTCTCATTTTTAGTATTTGTTGAACTTTAGCACAAGGACACCTACGGAAAGAGGGTTTTGTATCTCACTTAAGATCCTAAGGCGCTACCCACTAGAGCCAAGTGATATTCTGGCTCTGTACTTGTCAGTGCCATATGCTAATCCAATACCCTTATACTAATCCAATACTCTTCTGTGTTGTTGTAATGTATCTGCACTAGTGATCCCTTTCTTTCTATTTTACAGAACACTAGTGTTTTGAGATTAAGGGAAACCTATGTATTAAATTCTGTGTAACTCCTCCCCATTGCATGTTTAATTGATTACACTTTGTTCATTAAACCAGCATAGGCATCCATAGCATTTACCAGGGTGTGTATAAGACTGTCACCAGTAGAATGACGATAAAGGCAAAATACACAAATTTCTATTACTTGGTGGGAGGGGGCCCATTCTCCCAAAGAAGTAGACTTTTAGAAGTGTCCCACAAGCGGGTCACATATTTGCCATGTCTCCTCTCTCAGCCCTTCTTTTTTTGACTGAAAACATCAAAGTAAACTGATAGCGTAGCTACTAATTTCTGCAGAGCCTGCTTGGCAGGCAGGGTGTTGTACCTCTGCAACCCAAAAGGTACCTCTTAAAATTTACTAAATTCTCATTGTATGCTGGAAAATGAAGATGTCCTTTCCCTGGACTGAGCCCAAATAAAGAAATTTTCTCAGAACTTTATTCCTTCTCCACCAAACTTTAGGGAAGGCACTTAAAGACCCAAAGCAAGTTGGAACCTTATCATATCTGTCAAACTTTTTCTTTTTACTCTGTCAGTCCAAATGGCAAACACTGAAGCTGTCTTGTGGGATCTTTGTTACCTGTAATGGTTTCATACAATAATATGCTGCCATCCCTCACACTTTTCACTATTCGTACACAGAATAATCTGAGTTTGGGGCACACCAAAACTATACCCTGTGTCATGGCAATGTGTGTTTTCTTCTAGTGTCTTTACATTACATTACATTAGGGTCTCTTGTGCTCAAAAAATCTGACTTTGTTTTTGAGTTGTGATATTTTTACTTATTTATTTGCATGTATTTTAATTCTCATCCTGAAATGTTAGATTGGTAGAGTTAGTTTTTGGGTTTGTTTTTTGTTTGTTTTTTGGGTGTTTATTTTCGAAGTAAGTTCCGCCTTTTTAAACCATCTGATCCAAAAAGAAAGTGAAAACCCCAGTTTGAAGTAATCTCCTGTTAAGCTCTGATGTCTTCTTAGATCAATAAGTTGATCAAACAGTTCAAATGATTTGATACAGGGGGACTGTACTCGCACACTTTTTGCCCCATGACCACTACAAGGTGTAGTAAGGTGTTTTGTTTCTTAGAGCGCACAGATATATGAGAAATAGAACTTGGACTTGAGTCCCACCTCCCCATTCCTCCAACTTCTGGCTGTACTAGGTCATTAATACTAGACTTAGTTCAGGTCCAACATACTCCTCCACATTTTCAACTATAGCTTGAAGATTTACTCCAGGCTACAATTGTCCCTGTTTTAATACAATTATATAAATAATGCATTAAAATGCATTCAAAATATAGTTCTCTGATGTCTGGAACTGCTCAATATAATGTCCTCAATTGCTGTCCATTTATTCACAGCTTGTTAAGTTTCATTTGGATTTGAGCACTTCACTCACCCAAGCAGTCAACCACTCATGAGCACAGCTGTGGCTGGGAGGAACTAGGAACCACCCACAAAGCACTAAACTTAGATGGATTTTTAACATAATCAGAGTTTGTAAAATCAGAAGGGGCAGTCTTGTAGCTACTGTAATTTAATATGAGATTTCTTCCCTCCAAATTATGAAATTAGATACTTTAAATACATTGTGTTATACTCCATTGAAGAAAATCTGAGGTATTATGCAGATACAATATATAACCTCCGCCCATTTCTCCCCCCCCCCTCCCTTCCTTTTTGTATCTTGGTTTTTAGTCTCCTCATGGACCTGGAGAGAGTTTGCACAATACAGCTTCTGGAAAACGCCTAGGTAAGGGAATTTATTTCTATATTATTTGCTAATGTAATGTGTTGTTAAAGTTGAACTGACGGCTAAAGACAAATTTATTGTATTGCTAAACAAAGCATACCCTGTTATAACAGAATGTTACTGCCCATTTTAAAATACAACAGTGACTTGTTAATATTAATTTGTAAAGTCAGTGTCTCTCTTAACATGCCCACCCAGTTTTACCCCTGCAAGTGAAAGCTTTTTCAGTTCTGCAGAATTGCAATGTTTTTATTGCGGGGTTTAAATGTCTCTAGTGCAGCGTTTCCCCAATTGGTGTTCTGCGGACCACGAATGTGGTTACGCCAACATTTCGGAAAACTAAATGGCCTCAGCGATAATTGAGGCGGGCAGCGAGGGAGCAGAGCAGGGGAGAGTGCTGTGATGCCGGAGCCGGAATGTCACTCCGGCATCACTAAGAGGCGCGTGAGATAGCTGAGCAGGAAGATCACTGACCCCTCGTCGCCCGCACGCCAGCCGCTCAGCCCAGCAGCCCCACTGGACCCAAGCGAGTGCATGCCAACCGCTCAGCCCAGCAGCCCCACTGGACCCCAGGGAAAAAGAGACTCTATGTTAGCACTCCCAAAGGTGTGTGTCAAGGTTTGTATGTGCATATGTCAGTGTGTATCTGAGTGTGTGTATATTTCATTGTGTATCTGAGTGTGTGTATTTGTGAGTCACGATGTGTGTATCTGTGTTGTCAGATACATTCTCGCACACACAGATATACAAACACAGATACACACCTTGACACATAGATATATGCACACACACAGATACACACAGTGTGTGTATCTGTGTGCTACTATGTGCCTGTGTGTGTGCGCGCATCTGTGTGTCAGATTCATACACACTGGCACATACAAACACGGATACACACTTTGACACGCGGATACACACTGTGTATCTGTGTGCCACTATACATACACACACACACTCACTGGCACACACCGGTACATACAAAAAACAGTGCAAATTTTGTTTAAAAAAAAAAGTCACACAGACAGCCGGTGCAATGTTACCTAACAATGTATTATTTTGTTATGACTTAAGTTTCTTACTTGATATATCACATATTGATCTATACCAGCGTTTCTCAAACCAGTCCCCAAGATCCACCAACAGTCCAGGGACCAAAACCGTCAACCAAACATTATAGCATAAGGAATACTCATTTGTATTCCTAATGCTATAGTCTTACTATTTAGGGTTGGCATTCTAGCTGATTTGGCAGCAGGCATTTTTTTCTGGCCAAATATATAACAAGTGAAAATTATTCTGAATTTTCTCATTCTTTATGGTGTCCCCTGTCACGGCAAGGGTGCAACATTTATTATTACACTATGGAATATTGCTATTTAATATAACTTGTGTGGTGCATCAATAATTTGTCCTCTACCCAGAGGTCAAATGGCAGAGAGAAATTGCTCTTTTGATCAAAAGGGGCTTCTGCAAGGTGTGAAAAGGATTGCCCTTTTTGATCTATCAAAGGCCCTGCAAGGTGAGACATATTACACTTGAGCCGCCTGTATGTCTAGTTTCAATGTAAACGAACGGACTTTGACCATATGGCCTGAAACTCTCAATTGATCAATCCTTTGATATGGTATTAGTTTCATGAAGACCCTGGTGTTCCAGTATCCTACCCAAGAGAAACATTAATACTTACCCACAGCGTAATAATTAAACCTCACTTTTATTATATTTGGAATGGGACAAGCCCAATATTTTAATTCAGCCTAAACATGAGTTGCACAACTAAAACAGTGTGTCTGGAATTGGGATTTCAGTCCTGTTGGACCGCGGGTGGAGCGTGTGACGTGTCTATTGAATGGAAAAATAATAAATTCATAGCTGCAATTATTTCTTCTGTGGCAGGTACATAAGAGAAGATAGAGCCAAATGTATCCATTTGGATTGACATTGGTCTAGAACAAAGGAGGTGGTCACTTATTATTTCTATAGGGTACGCTTTAACTCCACCCCTGGGCAAGACTTGATAATCCACAGGGTATATATCCAATGATTTGGAGGGGTGTTGGTGTACTTGCTTGGGGCCACGATCTAATTTTGAGTAAGTCACCATCATCCTTCCTTGCCAGAGACCCCCTGGGCAGAAGTTTTAATTTAAAAACCTCAGTGAGTAATTAGGACTTCTGTTATGTTATCCTTTTTGTTTTTATCTGTTGCTGGTGTAAATAATTTGTTTATCATATAATTTTGTATGCACTGTGACTATTTTTTTGCTCATAATAAACATTTATTAAGTTCTGCCTTTGTCTGGTTAAGAATCACTTTGCCTGAAGAGACTACCGTATATACTCGAGTATAAGTCGAGTTTTTCAGCACATTTTTTGTGCTGAAAAACCCCAACTCGACTTATACTCGAGTCAATGTCTGTATTATGGCAATTTACATTGCCATAATACAGACAGGGGGCTGTGGGGGCTGGCAGAGAGCGCTTACCTCTCCTGCAGCTCTTGTCAGCTCCCTCCTCCTCCGCGCCAGTCCGGTCAGCTCACACTGTAAGTCTCGCGAGAGCCGCGGGGTCATAGCGTGGCTCTCGCGAGACTTACACTGGGAGCTGACAGAGGAGCCGACCGGACCGGCGCGGGGGAGGAGCTGACAAGAGCTGCAGGAGAGGTAAGCGCTCTCTGCCAGCCCCCCTCCTACACAGCCCATGCCACTGGACCACCAGGGAGTGAGAGACCCTCTCCCTGCCATGTATCAAGCAGGGAGGGGGGACCAAAAAAAAATAACAATAATAATATTAAAAATAATAATAAAATAAAAAAAAAATAATATAACAAAAAAATTAAAATAACAATTTAAAAAATAATAATAAAAATGCACACCCCCCACCAAGGCTCTGCAACTCATACACACACACTGCATTCATTATATACACACACTGTAAATAAATATTCAATTAATATAATTTTTTTAGGATCTAATTTTATTTAGAAATGTACCAGTAGCTGCTGCATTTCCCACCCTAGTCTTATACTAGAGTCAATACGTTTTCCCAGTTTTTTGGAGTAAAATTAGGGGCCTCGAGGGGCGGGGCCTGACAGCCAAGATGGCCGGTCATGATTACTGAAAGCTCCAGCACCGTCAAGCAAAATATATTAATTATAATCAAAAGGCACTAAGCAAGCGACTCACGGTGCCCGGAGAGAGACATAAGATCGAACGAGGAACAGGATGAACCCGAAATGCCGCGAAAACACCTGAACCGGCCATGCGGCCTACTCAAGAGCGGGACCCCATGTCTTGGGGAGGCACGTTCACAGCGACAATCCGAAGTCGATATACGCCTATATATCGATATACGCCTATAGCTAATATGTGCCTATCCTTAAAGCTGGCTCACACATACCGTAACATACGTGCCAGTATTAACACAAATCTAAGCCTTTATACCTGTTGTAATGCTTCAGTCAGCAATAGCCATACTTGGCGTTAACTTGTTGACATAACATTTTGATGAATCATCGCTATGGTTATTTATGTGTCAAAAGTTTAATTAGAAACACAAGCACTAAGCTAAGCCACCTCTGTTAACCCCTAAATACTGTGGCTCCGCTATTGATCAACAACAAAAGTTAAGCATAAAGAATGTGACTCTTGTTTAAAGCCACCGTCTCTTGCCTAGTGCCAACCGTTAATAACATGTCACTAACACTTTCAACGTAAAAGCTGTCTTTCCTAACGAAGCAAAGCTATATACATATTAGCTTCGTTACATACACGTTTTAACCTGGCATGCTAAAATCTAATTCGATGATGTTTAATAGCCTGTTATCCTCTTGTTATATATATGCAAATATATGAATACCTACTAATATATTACTCATTCATGCTTTATGTTTAGTAAAGATAAGTTTACTTTAAGCGACTTACAAAATAATATAAAAAATGAGGCTTTGATAATAATTTGGAAATGTAACTAACGGTGCTATCGCTATATTAACCCTACTCTGTGAAAATTCTTGCATTTCCCTTTCTTTATTCTGTACCCTTCACACGTGCCTTAATAAAAGAAAGATTGACAAAAATATTAGGGGCCTCGGCTTATATTCGTTTCGGCTTATACTCGAGTATATACGGTAATTAGAATTTTGCAATTATATAGTTATTGTGCTAAGGGATGTTTGGTGTTTTTTTTTGTTTTTTTTATTATTATTGATTTATCTGGGGGATCAAGGCACCCCATTTATAAATTGTCTTGGTGGTGGCAGTGTTAAAATAGTAAGTTATATTATTATTTTTAAGTGTGGGTTGTGTTTAGGGGGATTTTGTCATTATTTCCGGTCTAGTGCAGACAAATAGGGAATTATAACCCTTTCACCACCACAACTACATCACGCAAACTCTTATATTAGGGTGCGTTCGTAACATCCACCACTTGATTTTTAATTTTTTTTTTTTTTTTTTTTATATATTTTTTATTTAACATTCTCTCAAATTGTTAATCCTTTTTGACCTGGTAAACAAACACGATCATCAAAACTGGTCCTCTTTGGTTTGAGGATACAAAAATAGACTCCA
This sequence comes from Pelobates fuscus, assembly GCF_036172605.1. Taxonomy (NCBI): domain Eukaryota; kingdom Metazoa; phylum Chordata; class Amphibia; order Anura; family Pelobatidae; genus Pelobates; species Pelobates fuscus. The sequence goes on from NC_086326.1 coordinate 90,608,880, forward strand.
CTATTTATCTCCATATGCGGACTTGTTGGAAAAAATCATGTTTTTTGTATGTGCATTTGGCCTCTCTAACTCTTTCTCTTTATATTACCGTATACAGTTGAAGCCACACATCTTTTCCCTCCTGTCAAATCTACACTTCGTAACAAGAAGAAGACCACAAAGCACTGTTTCTTTTGTAGAAAAAAAACCGGATTGGCAACAAGTTTTGATTGCAGGTAATTAACCATAAACAGCTTTTCTTTTTGTACTATAGACTGGTAATGGTGACGTGGAAGAAGTATGAGAGAAATGAGCGAATGGCTTAGTCAACAGCTCTAGCCATTGGCAAATTAAAATTTAGCCCTGGCAGACAGGCTTGCAGTGGTTAGTAGCATTGGACTTGAAAATGTAAGCCCTGGCTTAGTCTATTCTGCAGGGTACTTGTGTATTTGTTTTTGGTCTATGCTTCAATGGTATGACTGGGTTTTCGTGTCAAGAGAAAGTTATTTCACTTGTGATGATCAGCAGCACTATAATGTAAGAGACTGAGTAGAGACCAGGTATAAACTATAGCTGAACTACAAAATCTTACTTGTTACTGTTCTTGGCAATGCTAAACAACAATAAACACATGAATGATCAACTAGGCATGGGTTGTCTTGACATGGATTAAGTCTTTCTTTTATAAGGAAAGGCTCAAACTGAATTAAGTATTGTACACTGACCAGCCACAACCTTAAAACCACTGGCAGGTGAAGTAAATATCATTGATTAGATCATAACAATGGCACCTGTCAAGGGGTGGGACATATTGGGCAGCAGGTGAACCGTCTGTTCTTGAATTTCATGCGTTGAAAGCAGGAAAAAGGGGCAAGTATACAATCTGAGTGAATTTGACAAGGGCCCAATTGTGATGGCAAGAACCCCTCAGATCATCTCCAAAATGGCATACTGGTGCAAGGAAGGACAGCCAGTAAACCGGCATCAGGGTCATTGGCGCTCTAGGCTCATTGATGCACAGGCAGAGCAAAGGATAACCCGTCTGATCCGCTCACACAGAACAGCTACTGTAGCTCAATCTCCTGAAAAATATAATGCTGTCCGTGATAGAGATGTGTCAGAACACACCGTGCATTGTATTATTGGGTGTATGGGGCTTCATAGCTGCAGACTGGTCAGAGTGCCTATAAAGACCCCTGTCCACTGACAAAGCGTTTTCGATGGGGACCTGGAGCGGGAGAACTGCACTATAAAGCAATGGAAGAAAGGTGACTGGACTGACTCGCGTTGTCGTTTTGATCAGATTGATGGCAAGGTGTTTGTGAGTTGTTTTACCTGGAGAATATAGCAGCAGGATGCACTATGGGAAGAAGGCAGTGTTTTGTTCTGGACGTTATTCTGCTGGGAAACCTGGGGTCCTGGCATTCATGCGGATGTTACTTTGACATGTACCTCCTACCTAGAGATTATTGGAGATTAGTAATAACAAATAAACCGTGCTTTTAGGCGCTTTGAATATAATGTAGTGAAGAACCTAGTTCCACTGAGCAGCTCACACACGTGTAGGTACCTCCAAACCTTAACACAATAGCATGCGAAGAAAAGTGGGGTAATGAGAGTGAAACAGAAAGGTCACATCAAACAGAACCCAGTGGAGCGCTAATTCAATAGTTTAAACTCACCCTTTGAAAAAAGGGGTATGCCAAACGAGAATATCTAGAGGAAAAAATATAAAGTGGGAACAATGGTGCAGTATATCTGAACTGGATGTTCTTTAAACAGAGCTGTATATATAACAAACTCACATGGTTTAGAGCCAAGCAAAGATAGGCTCAGGTCATAAGCGCAGGGGTATTTTAAAGCAAATACCAGACTTCTTCAATAGTTGAATGATGGTCCTCAGAGAAAGGGAGAGAAAAGGGAACAATGGACCAAAGTCCTAGTGTATTACCCTCACCCAATATATCAGAAAATCAAATACAGGTACTTGCTCACCTTTAAGAGAGCCAATGCAAACTGGGCTCTCAGTGTGATGGGTGTAGTGCCTTTAAGAGGGCACTGCTCTTCTTTGTAAAGCAGGAAAATGGATGCAGGACGTAGGCTCATATAGACAGTAAAAAATTTATTGAAGTAAAACACTTACATAAAGTAAAAGATAAAAAGTCCCATAAAATAATGGTGAGTCCTCGTCCGAGACGCGTTTCGCCTTATAGAAAGGCTTTTTCAATCGGTGTCCTGCTTGTAAAATCCCGCCGGTTTAAATAGCCCAAAAGCCTTTCTCATTGGTGCTTGTCGCCTTCCGAATCAGCCAATGGAGGGAGGGGTGTGTTCATCATCTGTTATGCATGTCCGTAATTGCGGAAGTGACGTATCGTACTTGCCGCAACGTCACTTCCGTTTTTCCCATAGCCGCCATTTTGCTCATTGGCAATTTGTTTATATCGCATTTATATGCCCATTGTTCATTATATGGTGCGAACATAAAGGCAACGAAAGGAAAAGAAAGGGGGAGTCAGACATAATATGTAAACTTCATGGACATTAAAAGTGAATAAAAAGAAAAAGAAGAAAATGGAAATCAGAGGAGAAAAAAGAGTTCATTTCAAGATATGTCCCAAACAGAGTTGTATATTTGCATACCTTCAAGCTACAGTGTTTTCTATATAGGGCATTTTGCCTTATATAAGATACATAGATATATCTGGGTATAGTCATTAACGTTTCTTCCCTTAAAGGGATATACATCAAATCATTATTTTTACAAAATCTGAAATTAAACTCGAATTTTTATGATCCATATATGGACATTAACCTCATCAGCCCTGTGGGTAGGGTACATGAGTATAAGAATTGGTATAAGAATTAGTCTTTAATATAATAGTTGTTTTTAAAGGGGTGCATAACCAGTTTGTTACACAAATGGAATGAATCACATATATTCTGTTTGTTCACAGTGGGAGACATGCGCAAAGGCTGAGAGGAAAATGGATAAAATAAATATAAGAATAAAGTTATAAAAAATGGCAAAGTTCGAAATCATAATTGAGACCTCTAGGATGTAGAGTGTCCAATTGAAAAATCCATTTCATCTCAGCCTTGCCCATTTTTTTCACTAAATCGTCTCCCCTCCAATCTGTAATAACTTTTTGAATGCCCATAAATGACATACCTTTAGGATCGCTATTATGTACATCTTTAAAATGGAGTGATACATTATGCTTCACAAATCCATTTTTTACATTTCTGACATGCTCCTGTATCCTTACCTGTAGGGGGCGTATGGTCCGCCCAATGTACAGGAGGCCACATGGGCATTTCAGCATGTAAATTACCCTTTTAGTGTGACAAGTAATAACATCCTTTATTTTATAATTCTTATTGGGGACGTTGGGATCTGAAAATTCCCTGACTGTTCTCTTATGGTTATTGGTGTTCTTACAGGCCCCGCAGACTCCGCATCCGTAGAAGCCTTTAGACTCATTAAAGGGATTCGAAACTTTAGTTTTAGTTGAATTATTGTTAGAGAGACTATTTCTTAGATTGGATACTCCCCTGTAGATAATTTTTGGCCGTTCTGGTAACAGGATGTTTAATGTCTCATCATTTTTGAGAATTGGCCAATGTTTGTAGATGGCTTTCTTAACTTGCTTACTCTGTACATTAAAGTCGCAAATAAAGGCTAATTCTTTATCTGCAGGGATGGTTGGTTTCGCCTTATATTGCAGAAGGGTTTCTCTCTCTTTGAGGCTTATCTCGTCATGAGCATTGTTTAGTAGTTGATTGTTATAGCCCTTATCTAAAAAATCCGTCTTGATTTTTTGAGCCTGCTTATGGAACATGGCAATATCTGTGCAGTTCCGTCTTATTCTAAGCAGTTGCGCCTTTGGTGCATTGAGTAACCAGGGTGAGTAGTGGCAACTTGTGCCTTCGATGTAGCTATTTACATTGACCTTTTTAAAAAAGGTACTAGTCTTGATGCTGTTGTTTTCAATACAGATGTTGAGGTCAAGAAATTCAACGGAATTTCTACTGCTGTTCCTGGTGAGTTTAATCCCCCAATCGTTATCCTCAATATGTGAAAAAAACATATCTAGGGATTCGCTACTGCCCTTCCAAACGAAAAAAATATCGTCAATATAGCGATGATAGGACACCAGGCTTGCACCCCATCTACTATCGCCAAAGATGAAGATTTGTTCCCAGTATGACATGAACAAATTGGCGTAGCTGGGTGCAAACCTGGTGCCCATCGCCGTGCCACAGACTTGCAGATAGAATGTCTCATTAAACCAAAAATAATTATTGTGGAGGATCCAATTTATTCCCTCCAGAATAAAGTCAACCTGGGACTGTGGAAAAAGTTCAGACTTTTCCAGAAAAAACTTTGTCGCTTCGCATCCCCTGTTGTGTTGTATGATAGTGTATAATGAACTAACGTCGGCTGTTACCAGCCAACATTCATCATCCCATACAATATCTTTAAGTACTTGAAGGACATTGATAGTGTCCTTCAGGTAGCCTGTGCATTTCTTCACTATAGGCTGTAGGCACTGATCGATATACTGAGAAAACCTACTGGATATAGATCCAATCCCTGAAATGATTGGGCGCCCTGGGGGCTTGGTGAGATGTTTGTGGATCTTCGGCAAATAATAAAAAACTGGGATCCTAGGATGTTGAATATTTAAAAACTCTGCTTCCTTTTTATTCAAAATGCCCTCCAGTTTGCCTTTGTCTATCAGTCTAGTGTAGCTGGCCTTAATTTCACTGGTTGGGTCCTTATTTAGAATGGTATATGTTGTAGTGTCTCCCAATAGCCTATTTGATTCTTCGATGTAATCTCTCTTCTCAATGAGGACGATACCCCCCCCTTTATCAGCTGGTTTGATAACCAGTGTATCATCATTCTTGAATTTCTTTAAACTGTCTCTCTCTTGAAAGGTGAGATTATATTCGTTTTTACCAATAGGTTTGATACGTTTAATATCTTTCATAACCATTTTTTCGAATGTGGCCATCTCATTAGAGATGCAGAATTTGGGGAAGAAGTGGGATTTATCTTTCAGCTCGGTATGTACAAATGCGTCATTACCTTCACTTGTCATAGATCTTGGTGATGGCTTTTTATGAAAAAATTTCTTCAAACACATTTTCCTTTTGAACCTATTAAGGTCCAGATAGGTACTAAATTTGTCTAATGTCCTAGTCGGGGCAAATTTGAGGCCTTTCTCGAGTAGTGACTGCTGTGATTTTGAAAGTACTCTATCCGTGAGGTTAAAAATACCATTTTTGACTATTTTTTGTCTCTTTTTCCTCTGTTGTAGAGACATTCCTCCTCTAGTTCCCCTTCTTCTATAGATCTCCTCCTCTTTCCCAATGGGGAACATTTGTATCTTTCCCTCTCCTGAAGCTCCCAAAAATCCTCCTGTCTTGGTGACCGATCTAAATGTGAGAATCTATTGTACGAGAGGGCATTGTCCTCCACTCTTCTCTTAGATCTATTGGAATCTGATTGGTGTTTATCAAAATGTACAGCCTGTTTTTTCCATCTATGTGTATCACCTACATTTGTATGGTCGTTTCTTTTGCTGTTAGGAGAGATATAATCTCTTCTATTGCGGCTAAAGTTGTCCCTTAGCTGGTGATTTGATCTATTTATTATTTTTGTTTGAGGGTCTTTGTAAGTGAGGGTATCTCTGTTGGAGTAGCTCCTAACAGAGGGGCCTTTGTAGGTATTTGTGTGGTAGGTGGTGTTCCTTTCCGAAATATTTCTTTTCGGATACCTTATTTTTTGGAAATCATTTTGATTATATTTGGAATATGTTCTGACTCTGTTGTTAGCGTAGTCGTTTTTATCTCTCAAATATTTTCTCTTTTTGACCTCAATAACAGTTTTTTCAATTTTTTCTAAATTGGTTCTTATATCTTCCGTAATGGAGGTATATTCCTCCGAAGAGGTGTTGTTAATTAGATAATTCTGTAATTCATTTATCTTATTATCTAATTTTGCCAGATTGTGTCGGCGTCTTTCAATAATTAGATCCATTAGTCCAAAGGAAAAACTCTCTAATTTATTATTCCACTCGGTCATAAAGTCTTCTTCCTCTTGGTCAAAGGAAGGATCCTTTGAAAACCGTAGGCCTCTCGGTGTAATTTTTTCCCTATTGTACTTCTCAAGGGTTGCAATTTCCCACTTATTTTTAATCTCTTTTCCTAATGTTTTCTCTAGCATAAATCTACAGTCTTGTAGTTGTATTTTATTTAATTGGTTAGTATTAATGGTGTCTAGTTCTTCATCATTAAACAGGGCATCAATATTTTTGCCACATCTGTTTCTGTTTTCAAACAATGACATTTTACAAATAGCAGCCTGCACAGGTACAGAGGTAATAAACAATAGACAAGTAATAACAAATAAACCGTGCTTTTAGGCGCTTTGAATATAATGTAGTGAAGAACCTAGTTCCACTGAGCAGCTCACACACGTGTAGGTACCTCCAAACCTTAACACAATAGCATGCGAAGAAAAGTGGGGTAATGAGAGTGAAACAGAAAGGTCACATCAAACAGAACCCAGTGGAGCGCTAATTCAATAGTTTAAACTCACCCTTTGAAAAAAGGGGTATGCCAAACGAGAATATCTAGAGGGAAAAAATATAAAGTGGGAACAATGGTGCAGTATATCTGAACTGGATGTTCTTTAAACAGAGCTGTATATATAACAAACTCACATGGTTTAGAGCCAAGCAAAGATAGGCTCAGGTCATAAGCGCAGGGGTATTTTAAAGCAAATACCAGACTTCTTCAATAGTTGAATGATGGTCCTCAGAGAAAGGGAGAGAAAAGGGAACAATGGACCAAAGTCCTAGTGTATTACCCTCACCCAATATATCAGAAAATCAAATACAGGTACTTGCTCACCTTTAAGAGAGCCAATGCAAACTGGGCTCTCAGTGTGATGGGTGTAGTGCCTTTAAGAGGGCACTGCTCTTCTTTGTAAAGCAGGAAAATGGATGCAGGACGTAGGCTCATATAGACAGTAAAAAATTTATTGAAGTAAAACACTTACATAAAGTAAAAGATAAAAAGTCCCATAAAATAATGGTGAGTCCTCGTCCGAGACGCGTTTCGCCTTATAGAAAGGCTTTTTCAATCGGTGTCCTGCTTGTAAAATCCCGCCGGTTTAAATAGCCCAAAAGCCTTTCTCATTGGTGCTTGTCGCCTTCCGAATCAGCCAATGGATGGAGGGGTGTGTTCATCATCTGTTATGCATGTCCGTAATTGCGGAAGTGACGTATCGTACTTGCCGCAACGTCACTTCCGTTTTTCCCATAGCCGCCATTTTGCTCATTGGCAATTTGTTTATATCGCATTTATATGCCCATTGTTCATTATATGGTGCGAACATAAAGGCAACGAAAGGAAAAGAAAGGGGGAGTCAGACATAATATGTAAACTTCATGGACATTAAAAGTGAATAAAAAGAAAAAGAAGAAAATGGAAATCAGAGGAGAAAAAAGAGTTCATTTCAAGATATGTCCCAAACAGAGTTGTATATTTGCATACCTTCAAGCTACAGTGTTTTCTATATAGGGCATTTTGCCTTATATAAGATACATAGATATATCTGGGTATAGTCATTAACGTTTCTTCCCTTAAAGGGATATACATCAAATCATTATTTTTACAAAATCTGAAATTAAACTCGAATTTTTATGATCCATATATGGACATTAACCTCATCAGCCCTGTGGGTAGGGTACATGAGTATAAGAATTGGTATAAGAATTAGTCTTTAATATAATAGTTGTTTTTAAAGGGGTGCATAACCAGTTTGTTACACAAATGGAATGAATCACATATATTCTGTTTGTTCACAGTGGGAGACATGCGCAAAGGCTGAGAGGAAAATGGATAAAATAAAAATAAATATAAGAATAAAGTTATAAAAAATGGCAAAGTTCGAAATCATAATTGAGACCTCTAGGATGTAGAGTGTCCAATTGAAAAATCCATTTCATCTCAGCCTTGCCCATTTTTTTCACTAAATCGTCTCCCCTCCAATCTGTAATAACTTTTTGAATGCCCATAAATGACATACCTTTAGGATCGCTATTATGTACATCTTTAAAATGGAGTGATACATTATGCTTCACAAATCCATTTTTTACATTTCTGACATGCTCCTGTATCCTTACCTGTAGGGGGCGTATGGTCCGCCCAATGTACAGGAGGCCACATGGGCATTTCAGCATGTAAATTACCCTTTTAGTGTGACAAGTAATAACATCCTTTATTTTATAATTCTTATTGGGGACGTTGGGATCTGAAAATTCCCTGACTGTTCTCTTATGGTTATTGGTGTTCTTACAGGCCCCGCAGACTCCGCATCCGTAGAAGCCTTTAGACTCATTAAAGGGATTCGAAACTTTAGTTTTAGTTGAATTATTGTTAGAGAGACTATTTCTTAGATTGGATACTCCCCTGTAGATAATTTTTGGCCGTTCTGGTAACAGGATGTTTAATGTCTCATCATTTTTGAGAATTGGCCAATGTTTGTAGATGGCTTTCTTAACTTGCTTACTCTGTACATTAAAGTCGCAAATAAAGGCTAATTCTTTATCTGCAGGGATGGTTGGTTTCGCCTTATATTGCAGAAGGGTTTCTCTCTCTTTGAGGCTTATCTCGTCATGAGCATTGTTTAGTAGTTGATTGTTATAGCCCTTATCTAAAAAATCCGTCTTGATTTTTTGAGCCTGCTTATGGAACATGGCAATATCTGTGCAGTTCCGTCTTATTCTAAGCAGTTGCGCCTTTGGTGCATTGAGTAACCAGGGTGAGTAGTGGCAACTTGTGCCTTCGATGTAGCTATTTACATCGACCTTTTTAAAAAAGGTACTAGTCTTGATGCTGTTGTTTTCAATACAGATGTTGAGGTCAAGAAATTCAACGGAATTTCTACTGCTGTTCCTGGTGAGTTTAATCCCCCAATCGTTATCCTCAATATGTGAAAAAAACATATCTAGGGATTCGCTACTGCCCTTCCAAACGAAAAAAATATCGTCAATATAGCGATGATAGGACACCAGGCTTGCACCCCATCTACTATCGCCAAAGATGAAGATTTGTTCCCAGTATGACATGAACAAATTGGCGTAGCTGGGTGCAAACCTGGTGCCCATCGCCGTGCCACAGACTTGCAGATAGAATGTCTCATTAAACCAAAAATAATTATTGTGGAGGATCCAATTTATTCCCTCCAGAATAAAGTCAACCTGGGACTGTGGAAAAAGTTATTGGAGATTAAGTTCACCCCGTCATGGCAATGGTGTTCCCTAATGACAGTGGTCTCTGCCACACTGCAAAAATTGTTCAGGAATGGTTTGAGGGACATGACAAAGAGTTGAAGGCATAACCTTGGCCTGTAAATCCCCAGTACAATTAAGTAGTTGTGGAAGGTGCTAGAAACAAGTCCTATCCATGGAAGCCCCACTTTGCAACTTGCAGCACTTAAAGGATCTCCTGCTAATGTCTTGGTGCCAGATTCCACAGGACTTGTTCAGAGGTCTTGTGGAGTTCATGCTTCGAAACATCAAAGCTGTTTTCGCAGGACAAGGGAGACCTACATGATGTTAGGCAGGTAATTTTAATGAGGCTGAACAGTTTGGTCTTAAACTGTATTACATGCAAGCAGACTTAATTGCAATACCCTACCAGATAAATGTGACATCAGTGGCAGAATTTCAATTGGTAGTAGACTTCTTGGTGGCTGTACTTGTAATTCAGTTGGAGCTACAGCACATTACTGCAGTAGAGTCTTTGGGTAATGCAAAGAGTCTTTGGTTAATTTTCGTTTTTTTAAATGTGTAATTTTTTCTTAATCTGTTCCAGATGCGGCAATAACTTCTGTGCAACGCACCGCTATGCAGAAACTCACAACTGTTCATATGACTACAAGACTGCGGGAAGACAATATTTGCAAGAGGCATGTCCTGTTGTCACTGCACCAAAACTTCCCAAAATCTAACTCCAGTCAAGACCAAGAAAAGGATTTCCTTTTCATACATTATTTATTGTTCCCCCCCCCCCCCCCCACACACACACACACAAATAAAGATTTGCCAAGTCACTTAACGTTTACTCGGCTATCATAATGTGAACATCATCTTACATGGTCAGTTGTTTGATCCTTTAATCAAAGTCTAACAAGGGTTTTTTAAAAAGAAAATATTTTTACTATGATGATTAACTTTTGTTACCTCACGTCTCGTGTTAAGTGTTTTATATTGGGGGGGAAAATGCTATTTCACTAGACAAGTCTTTCAAAAGATGCACTTTACTGAATATTTACTGTATAAAGATACAATGTTAAGGAGTCATTTATTCATATTTACTTGTGGTTGACGGGAGAGGGGGGTTCTTGTTTTTGGTTTTTAATTTAAATTGTCTGTCACTTTAATCATTTTTTTCTTTTCTCCTAATTGGCATTATAAACATTTCATTTCAATGTATATTGTGACCACAGTACCAAGCAACACTCTATGGTTTGTAATTAAATATATATTGGGCCACAAAGCCATTAAGTGAAATTAATTTTAAACTTTTGCAAACCTATATTTTAAATGTCTTTCCTTAAATGATTTGTCCTCCTAAAATTATAATAAATATTGCCTTTTTATTACTAGTTGTTTTTACTTTTTGTGTCAACATATTTACACATGTTTACATACATTTTCTAATTTATTTAGAGCCTGCTCAGGCAAGGTTATGCAATGTACTGTAGATTGTTGGGTGTGCCAAAATAAACATTTTAAACTGTAGTAGCCAAACTGACAGCATAGTCAACTTGGATTAAAATGTAAGATTCACTTTGATATAGCGCATATCCATCAATTTTCAAAAATACAAAGGAGAATTGATTTTAAAAAATGGTGTCGAAATCCAGAAAGGGTGACAATAGGAGACTAGTGAAGGTAGAGTAGGTCGGTAACCAGCCTTATTAGTCTTTATATATATATAGAGAGAGAGAGAGAGAGGTGTTTGGTCTCTGGAGAGACAGGCAGGATTATGGGGTATTGGAAGTGTTGCAGCCAAGAGTCCCATGTCTTCATTAGAATTGTGCACAATTTGTGGTTTGTGGGGTTTTTTTTTTTTTTTGGTTTTTTTTTTGTGTTTTTGTTTTAGCTGGTACGAATTGATCAAATTCCATATAATCCTTGCATAAATGAATTGGTCTATTCTGGTCTTAGTCAAGAAATACGACTTCACAGGTAAATCCCATACAGATTGATTTGTTTGGGTGTAGATTAAAAGGAATTTGATAAATTTGCACTAGCTGAAAATTTGTGTAAGTGTCTACAAGTCTAGTATTCATAAATGACAATAGTCTTGTAAGTAGATTGTAATTTGTTCATTTCCTACAGCCCCGTTTTTGTGTTTGCACGCGCAGCACACGCAATATATAAAAATTATATTCGTACTCTGCTTTTCCAGTATTTAGCAATGAGTAATTATTGCATGGAATTGCAACTGAAGACATTTTTATGAGGAACCAACCTTTCTACATATTCTGCAACATATGAAACATTTTGAATTAACTTCCTTAAAACACAGTATGTTAAATCATGCTTCCAGTCGAATTTCTCCTTTTCAATGTAAATAGGTTATTAGTATGACTTGTTAAGTAATGTTACACAATATCTCTGCATTATTTCCAAAAAAGAGAAACAATTGGGGGAAATGCCATACGAGTTGTGTACACTAGGTTTTTCGGTATATAGCATAGTCATGGTTATCCTACCATGGGCAAATAATGTGGAACCTATCCTTAGAAATGTTTATATAGAGAGACAAATGATGAGTGGAACTCAGGGCTGCCATCAGAAATTTTGGGGCCCCTGACCAAGCACAAGGTCTGGGCCCGCCACCTCCCTCCCAGGCCCGCCCACACCCTACCTAGTCCGCTGACAATGATGCGGGACTGAATGTGGTGTGTATAGTGGAAGTGAATTAGAATGTGTGTAATGGATGTAGTGTTTGTGTGTATTAGATAATGTTTGTGCAGTGAATGCAGAGTGTGTATAGTGAACGCAGAGTGTGTTTGAGTAGTGGATGTAGTGTGTGTACAGTGATGTAGTGTGTGTTTGTGTAGTGGATGTAGTGTTTGTATGTACTAGAAGAAATGTGTTTTTGTGGATGTAGTGTGTGTATTAGACGCAGTGTCTGTGTATAGTGAATGCAGAGTGTTTAAATTTGTGGTGGATGTAGTGTGTGTACTGTGAATACAGGATGTTTGTGTAGTGGATGCTGTGTGTACAGTTAATGCAGAGTGTGTGTCAGTATAGTGAATCCAGAGAGTGTGCATAGTTTAGTGAATGCAGAGTGTGTGTTAGTGTGTAATGAATGCAGAGTGTGTCAGTGTAATGAATGTAGTGTGTGTGTTAGTGCAGTGAATGCAGAGTGTGTGTAAATGTGTAGTGAATGCAGAGAGTGTGTTAGTGTGTAGCGGATGCAGAGTGTGTTAGTGTAGTGAATGCAGAGGATGTGTTAGTGTGTAGCGGATGCAGAGTGTGTGTTAGTGTAGTGAATGCAGAGAGTGTTTGAGTAGTGGATGTAGTGTCTGTACAGTGATGTAGTGTGTGTTTGTGTAGTGTTTGTATGTACTAGATGAAATGTGTCTAGTGTCTTTAGTGGATGTAGGGTGTGTATTAGACACAGTGTCTGTGTATAGTGAATGCAGACTGTTTCAATTTGTGGTGGATGTAGTGTGTGTACTGTGAATACAGGATGTTTGTGTAGTGGATGCTGTGTGTACAGTTGATGCAGAGTGTATGTTAGTGTAGTGAATGCAGAGTGTGTGTTAGTGTAGTGAATGCAGAGTGTGTGTTAGTATAGTGAATCCAGAGTGTGTGCATAGTTTAATGAATGCAGAGTGTGTGTTAGTGTGTAATAAATGCAGAGTGTGTGTTGGGGTGTAATGAATGCAGAGTGTGTCAGTGTAATGAATGTAGTGTGTGTGTTAGTGTAGTGAATGCAGAGAGTGTGTTAGTGTAGTGAATGCACAGTGTGTTAGTGTGTAGTGGATGCAGAGTGTGTGTCAGTATAGTGGATGTGGTCAGTGTGTTAGTGTGTAGTGTATGCAGAGTGCATGTTGTATTAGTGAATGCAGTGTGTGTATTGTATTAGTGTATGCACTGTGTGTTAGTGTATGCAGTGTGAGTGTTGTATTAGTGTATGCAGTGTGAGTGTTGTGTTAGTGTATGCAGTGTGAGTGTTGTGTTAGTGTATGCAGTATGTGTGTTGTGTTAGTGTATGCAGTGTGTGTGTTAGTGTATGCAGTGTGTTGTCAGTGTATGCAGTGTGTATTGTGTTAGTGTATGCAGTGTGTGTATTGTGTTAGTGTATGTAGTGTGTATTGTGTTAGTGTATGTAGTGTGTTGTGTTAGTGTATGTAGTGTGTGTGTTGTGTTAGTGTATGTAGTGTGTGTGTGTGTGTGTAAATGTGCAATCTGGGGGAGGGGGAGGAAGGGGAATTTTAACATAATAAAAAAAAAGAAAATTAAATTGTTTCTCCCCCCTCCCTGCTTACCTTTGTCCAGGGAGGGGGGAGATTCCATCCCTGGTGGTCCGGTGGGGGGCCCCCGGCTCCCTGTTACCGCAGAGGGGGCCCAGGCAGCACACAGCCTCTTCTCTCCTCCAATAACTCTCACGAGGCCCGCGGAGCGTTGCCATGGCAACCGGGTCTCGCGAGAGTTATTAGCAGAGAGGAGAAGAGAAGAGGCTGTGTGCTGCCTGGGCCCCCTCTGCGGTAACAGGGAGCCAGGGGCCCGCGGCTGCACACATAGATAGCGATATTCGCTATCTATGTGTGCAGAGAGGGAAAGTGGGGCCCAGGAGGGCCGCCGGGCCCGTGACAACTGTCATGGTTGTCACCCCCTGGTGGCGGCCCTGGTGGAACTAAACACCAACATTGTAGTAAATAAAAGAAACCATCCTAAATTGAACCCAAATAGCTCCTTCATACTTATACTCTGTCCTGAATAATCCTAATAATATTAATAACGGAGTATTTAACCAGGAAAGGTACATTCAGATTACTCTGGTTTGCAAGTACATCCTAGGGATGCTGCCTAATTTGCAAATCTGTTACTGTGCCGGGGGGAGGGGGGAGGAAATCCTTTGCATGAGCTGACCAATAAACTCCTGTCCTATCCCATCCTTTAGGTGTATGGAGAAGGTTGTCTTCCCTAATATTGACCACCGCCGAAAGTGTGCTGTAACTAGGAGAGGCGGATCCTCTGTGGGCTCACCTTTGATTGACCCACTCAACCACCAATGTACAGCCACAGGCTGGCTATGACGTGGCTTAGGAGGCGGGATAGAACGGTATCCACACACGCCCCTCTAATTTGCTCCGATCAGCTGTAGGCTGTTCGGTTACGATATGTCAGGTATTTAAGAAGCTTGGGAGCACACAGTGGTTGACTAGCTCCTGACGACGGCGTGTATCCACGCTGAAACGCGCGTCGAGCGTTTTCCTCACTTTATATGTTTGTCTTACACTTTACTTAGGTAGCACCTTTATAGTTTTTTATTAGGTGGCCTTTTTTGGTTTGCTTATGGTATCAGGTATTTAGCGAGTTTGCCTTAGTTTAGGTGATTGCCTTCAAAGGCAATACTATACTAGGTAGCTATTGGAGAGGTTTTTGGAGGTTCCTTCGTTTTATTTATTTTTATATTCTGTTCAAGTATGGTTTATTAAGGAAGTTGGGGGTACGGCATAGGTCATTTTTACCTGCTCACTCTCCCACTACTCTTTCTCTCTTTCCTGTTACCAGGCATTCAAGTGCCTTTTCCGTGTTCAAAGTTGCTCCTCAGGATCCCCTTGTTTCAAGGGTCTCCTTTTCTGTGTATTTTTTCTGGGTTATCCCCTACTTTGCAACCTTGAGGTAGGCTATGTATAGGGTTCTTGTCAGTATTTTACATATGGTTATGTGAATTATTGCACCTACCCTATTCATCATCCGTTTCTCTGTTTAAATGTTATAAATTTACCCACATTTTCCCTTCTGTCTGTTTGAAGAGGTATTATTTTTAAAATAAAAACCTAAATATTTCCCTAGTGCCCACTTACATAGATTGTTGCAGGGGCTTGTTAATTTCGTATTTAACTATGGATATCTCCCTACAATGCAATATATCGCGGGGTTGACATATATTAGTGGAGATGCAGGTGGGCACGTGCAAGCACTGCCAGGTTTTTTGATTCACACACACTCAAATGACCATGGCATGTGAAAATCAGTAGTATTATTGTAGGCCTTTCCACTATGTGTGCTCAAATTTTGCAGATCCCTCATACACTGTATGCGGAGGAGGTGCACAGGAAGGACACATGGGCACTTGGTGATTTGAGAGTCCTTTAAAGATTCATGTATTATTGAAATACAACTTCATCCTACAGTTTTGGATAGTGAAGGCATGGGTAGGCATCTACATGCATTTTAGCTCTTTGTGAACACCCATGGTTTGCCCCCTCAACCTGCAGCACACTGGGTAAGGAAGAGACCACTGCTTATTTTACTACCTCCTAATTTCCTGCATATGTGATTAGGAAAGAGCTGGGTACCTAACTGTAAATGACAACCCTCTAACACAAGCATGTCAAACTCGCGGCCCACAATGGACATCTTTGCAGCCCGGCGAGCCGCAAGTACATGCTTAGTGTTATAGCAGAGTAGGCACCTGCTTTCACCACATTGCAGATGCCTACTCTGCTAAAATTTACCCTGCTTGAGGAGGAGGAGGGCCAGCGAGGGAGCTCATGTTCCTGCTCCCTCGCGTGCCGTCTGAAGTGAAGCCAGGACCTGGAATATGATGTCATATTCCGGCACTCTGCATCACTAAACCGCGCGAGGGAGCAGATAGAAGATCCCCACTGGACCCCAGGGAGAGGCCCCACATCTGCTCCCAAAAGTAGGGAGCAATAATTAAAATTATGTGTGTCTGTCTGTGAGTGTGTGTGTGTTGGTCAGTGTTGCATTGCCTGCGACTGGACAGTGGAGTACCTGGTAGTGCATGGAGGCACGCAACGCCACGTCACATTCTGACGTGACATCGACATGCTCCACCTTCACAGGGTTTCAAGAAGTAGCGGGAGGATCAGATTTGGCACAGGGTGCGGACGGCACCATTTGGGGTATACCAGAGTCTGGACTCCTGAGTCTCATACTGGCAGTGGCAATGTGAGTGATGTCGGCTTGTTGGCTAGAGGGGGGTGCTGTGGTTTATTAGAGGGAGGGACTGGGGTTTTTTTTTATACTGTACTTTTCAAAATAAACATACGTTTCTATGAAAATTTAAGGTGTTTGGTTTTTTTTTTTTTTTAATTCTTTATTTTTGTTCCAGCATCCGTAACGGCATCAAAAAAAATACAGTAGATGACCCACGCAGGGGTCTTTCATGTTCATGTAATACAGTATTTTAGCAAGATGTATATCGTGTCATTATACATGAGTATGAAGGGTTATGCCGCTCGGCGCTGGTTTTCTATAGTCCGGGCGTTGGTAGCCCAAGTATCAAAAATGAAACATACCATAAAAGAAAAAATAGAACTAAGTGTCTATTAACATGGTTATTAAAGGTCAGTACTACATTTCATGTCATGTTTACCAATTATCTTCATTTGGGTCTGGCAATCTGTTGGTGGGCATGGAGTTTCTGCGTTTGCGAGGTAGTGCTCTGTATACTAACACAGTTACTTTTCGCCTTTTGCGTCTTAGTGCATTATTTTACCCAGTCTAGGTAGTCATACTTGTCTGGTGTGTCAGGCCCTCTGAGGTACTGATCGGTCGTTCTGGAAGGGGGTAGGATAGGGTAGGTTGGGAGTTGCGGGTGAGGGGGGGGGGGGGGGGAGGTGGTGGGAGGTAGAGGTACTGTGCCTGTTGGGGCGCCCGGCAGGCGGAAGCACGCCGGGCCGCAACCCGCGACTCTCGGTTAGTTTGGGATTATTCATTAATATAAATCTCCCATGGTTGCCAGATTTTTTGGAATGATTTTTCTGTATGTCTTACCTGAGCAGTCAGTTTGTCCATCAGATAAGTGTCTTTGATTTTGACTATCACGTCGTTGTCAGTGGGGACCGTGGGCTGTAGCCATTTTTGTGCCAGTGCTCTTCTAGCCGCCAGCGTGAGTTTATTTAGTAGTTGTTGTTCTTTTTTAGAAAGGCAGTCATAAGGTCTGGATAGTAGGATCGCCCAGGGATCTAGGTCTATGTGTCGTGCGAGGACCTCTTGAAGTAGTGTTTGGATACTTTTCCAGAATTTAGTCACCTCTGGGCATTCCCACCACATGTGGATAAAGGTGCCTTTGCCACCGCATCCCTTCCAACATGTGTCTGTCGTTGTTTTTCCCATTTTATAGAGTTGAGCAGGTGTGGTGTACCACCTCATGAGCATCTTATATGCTTGCTCCTGCTGTAACACACAGATTGACGTCTTTGCTGTTGCTTCCCATATGTCAACCCAGTCCTCTCCTTCTATTGCTCCCCCTAAATCTGTTTCCCACTGGTGTATGTAATTTGGGTCTGCGGCTCCTCTGTCTGGGGCACTGAGTTGAGCATAAATTGTGGTGATCATCCCTTTTTGGATTGTTTCGGCATCGCATAGTCGTTCGTAAAATGTCATAGGGGTCTGGGCTGCTTTCTTTATGTTTGGGAGTTTGGCAAAGTCACGTAACTGCATGTGGCGGAAGACGTCCCTGGTCGTTAGGGGTGCTGTAGTTTGTAGGGTTTCAAAGGATTTGAAGGAATCCCCTATGTACATATGTTTATATCTTTGCATTCCTGTGCTCTCCAGCCCCCTGAAGTCTCGTGCGCTCAGCCCGGGCCCAAACGCTTTGTTCCGCAGGTACGGGGTCAGCGGTGAAGGTGTATGTGTCAGGGCGAATTTGGTGGCTGTTAAGTCCCAGATCCTAACGGAGTTGAGGATCGCTGGACAAGATGTTTGCAGTGAAGGTCGGTCCTGTTTTGGTACCCATATCCAAAATTGAGGGAGGTCAGTGTGCATTAGTTTTGTCTCGAGGTCGACCCATCTATGAGCGCCCTCTGGTGTATGCCATGCTACTATCTGGGCCAGTTGGGCTGCGAGGTAGTAATAATAGAGGTTCGGGAGTCCCAGTCCACCCCTCGCTTTAGGTCGGTATAGAGTCTGTCTAGCTATCCTGTGTCTTTTTTGTGCCCAGATGAAATTGTCTATGTGTGTTTGTAGTACTTGTAGGTTTTGTTTGGTGACTTTAGTTGGGAGGGCTTGAAATAGGAACAAAATACGTGGGAGCAGCGTCATTTTGACTGCATGCATCCTACCAATCCACGATATGGGCCTCTCATGCCATTTTTCTAGGTCCCTACAGAGCGCCTGGATGGTGGGCGTGTAATTGGCGCTGAACAGCTTTTCAGGGTCTGCCGTGAGTTTTACTCCAAGGTATTTGAAGTCTGATCGTGTGAGTTTGAAGGGGTAGGTGTTTTTTATGTTGTCCGTCCCTGCCTTGTCCATTTCTATAGGCATGGCTACCGTTTTATCTAGATTAATTTTGTAGCCTGAGACACTTCCATAATCTTCCAGTATTGTCACCAGTCGAGGCAGGGATTGAGCAGGTTTGGTTAGTGTGACCAGGACGTCATCCGCATATGCAGAGACTTTGAACTCCTCCCCTCCCACCTGTATACCCGAGATGTTCTCATCCTCTCTTATCCTCTGCAGGAGAGGCTCCAACGAGAGGACGAAGAGTAGGGGGGAGAGGGGGCAGCCCTGTCTCGTGCCGTTGGTTGTCGCGAACGGGGTCGGGGTAGCTCCCGGCACCTTGGTTTGCGCCCTCGGTTGGGCATAGAGGGCTTTAATGCCCTTTATGAAGGATTCTGGCATCCGTAGTTGTTCGAGAAGTGCAAAGAGGTAGTGCCATTGCACTCTATCAAACGCCTTCTCCGCGTCCAGGGAAAGGATCAGAGAAGGCGTTCGAGATCTCACCGCCCACCATATAATGTCTGCCCCCCTCCTGGTGTTTTCATATAATTGTCTTGTTGGCACAAAACCGACCTGGTCCGGGTGGACTAGCATGCCCAGAAGTTGGTTAAGTCTTGTGGCCAAAATCTTCGCGAAGATCTTAACGTCAAAGTTAATCAGGGAAATGGGCCTATAGTTGGAGGGTTCGGTTGGGTCTCTCCCTGGTTTAGGTATAAGCGCTATGTCGGCCGTGAGCATGTCTGTATTGGGGCACCCGCCCTCCATCCATTCTGCGTACATTTTCACTAGGTTGGGCATCAACGCGACCCTAAAGGTCTTATAGTATGCGCCGTCAAACCCGTCTGGTCCTGGGGCCTTGTTGCCCTTAAGGTCTGTGATCGCCTTACTGATTTCCTCCTCATCTATTGGGGTCCCTAAGGTGTGTAGAGCTTCCGGGGCCAGTCTCGGCATGTTAGTCCTCGCTACGTAGTCTGCTACTTTTTTTATATGGTCCGCGTTGTCGCTGTTGAGTGTTGGTGAATGGTTGTAAATGTTTGCAAAGAAATCTGTGAATATCTGATTAATCTCCGCTGGGTGTTGGGTTATTTGACCCTGTTTATTTTTAATGGCCGAAATGGTATGGTAGGTGGGCTTGGGGTTCAGCGCCTTAGCTAGCAAGGTGTCCATCTTATTGGATCGTTCGTAGTAGAAGCGTTTTTTGCGAACTAAGTCTTTCCCCAGATCCTCTACTGCTATTGACCTGATTTTGTGTCGAAGTTCCCTGAGGTCGTGTAGTCCCTGAGGTGTGGGGTCTTGTTTATGTTTGGCCTCTGCCCCCCTCAGCGCCTTTTGGAGCCCGAAGAGGGTTTCAGCTCTCTGTTTCTTTCTGCGGGTAGCTATTTTTATTAGGGTACCTCTCAGTACCGCCTTATGTGCGGCCCATATCGTGGATTGGGTCAGCTCTGGGTGGTCGTTCTCTCTAAAGTATGTCAAAATTTCCTCCCTAAGGTGCGTCTCTGTCTCTGGGTCTTTTAAGAGTGTGCTGTTAAGTCGCCATTTCCATGGTGGTTTAGGTCCCGGGATCCTGAGGGTGAGTTCTATGTCGGCATGATCCGACCATGTGATGAGGTTAATATGTGTAGTCTGCACCCACGGGATCCCGGTTTGGTTCACCAGGAACATGTCAATGCGAGAGTATGTGGAGTGTGCGGCCGAGAAGAACGTGTAATCTTTCACTCCTGGGTTCCGCAGCCTCCAGGGGTCAAATAGTGTTGCCTGCTGTATAAATTGTGTTAGGAGTTTATCCTGTCCCCTCGTGCTTTGCGCCCTCTGTCCCCCGGTAGGGGTGCTACGGTCCACTGTTGGGCAGTGAGTGGCGTTCATGTCGCCCCCTAGGATTAGGATGCCATGCGACAGGGCCTGGATTAAAGCTTGTATTTGGTCCCAGAAACCCGGGTCCGGCTGATTGGGTGCATAAATGTTAATGAGGTGGTATGTGGTAGCATGGATCGTCCCTGAGACGATTATATATCTTCCCGTCGTGTCCGCTTTTGTCGACTGTACTATAAAGGGGCAATTTTTGTGTAGGAGGATTTCTACCCCATTCTTTTTTACTAGGGCCCTAGAGGAATACACCCTAGTGTATATGTGGTCCTTCAACTGGATCCGGGCTGAGCGCAGGAGGTGGGATTCTTGCACGAAGGCTATGTCCGTTTTTTGTCGTTTCAGTTCCCTCATTAGCAAGCGTCTTTTGGTCGGTGTGTTTAACCCGTTTACATTAAGGGATGTAAATTTTAGCGTCGTCATGTTGTGGAGCCTTTGAGGTTACCGTGAGTCGCTGGTGCAGCAAGACTATGCCCCGCCGCCGAGCGCCCTCCCCGAGCCCTGCTGTTCCCCGGGTATCACCCGTTGGGCCCACCAGACTCGAGCCCGGACGGGGGTCGGGCCGGAAGGAGGGATGGGGGGTGGATAGGTGGAAGGATGGGGGGGGGGGAGTAGGGGAAGGTAGCTTGAGGAGGGAGGGGGAGGGGGTTGGAGAAAAGTCCGGGAAAGAACCCCGGTCTTATCAACTAGTGCCGGGTGTTTCGGGGGGTGACTACCCGCCCCGCGGTACCAAGTGTTAGCGCGGAGGGGGCAATCAATCGCCGAGCACCCCGGTGTCGGTCCTTGTAGTACTGTTATTCGTCGCCCGTTCCCTGGTCATACCTGTGTACGTAAGTCAGTTCGTCTATGAGTCCCGTCACGTGTAACATGCATAAACAACAATATATGCAACAAATATTAACTTAAGAAGTTTTGGCGTAATCAGGCTTAGAACGAGAGTGAGAAAAATAAGAAAAATACAAAATTTTGTGCATCCGCCCCCTACCCATCCTGTTGGGCTGCCTAATCTTCCTGTCCCTGTTCGACCCCACTGAGTGTTTTACATAGGGGTATGATATATGTGGGATTCCCGCTTGTGACTACCCAAGCTACCCTCCAACCCAAGCTTACTGGCGTGACCTGAAATAATGAGGGGATGATTCTTCCGCACAGTGTTATGTCGATTACTATCCGGCACTGCCGGTTCTTATGTCCCCTTAAGGTGGGTGGCCCTATCTACTTGGTCTTGATGGTATACTGTTTCCGATGTGGGTGGGGTGGGGGTGAGGGGGTGTGTGGCTGGTGATCCTTTCCCTGGGCCCACTGACCCTACCGCTCGCCTGAACTGCTCCCTCTCCCCCCGTTAATATGGAAGTAGACATAAATACACATAAATATACAACACAGGATGAAACTTGCGTGTCTAGTTGGATGTGAGGTGGATATAATAGTCCGTATTACACTCCGGCAGGGGCCATAGTCATCAGGGAGTATATGGTCAGGTGGTGCTCTCCGTCCATCTGTCGATACTGCAGGTATAGGCTCGTGTTTCTTTACGTTCAATACACCGCCTTTGAGCGCCTCAGTTCGTGGTAGGCATAGGCAAAGTCTTTGCGCCCTGTGTCATCGACCCATGGCGGTCAGCTTCGTCCTTAGATGGTTCTTTCTTGGGCGGTATTCGGAGAGTGCCGATGAGAGGCGCTTTTAGGGAATTGTCTCTTTCCTTTTCTTTCCTTGTACCCTCACTACTTTCTTCGTCCGGGTTGTCGTTTCTTAAGGTTTCCAAACACATATTTACAGCAAAAAATAAGAAGAAGGGAGAAAAAACCGATGGGGGGCATCTTTGTTGCTGCTCTTATGTCCATTCTTGTGTAAATAAAGTCAATATGTACCCCAATGGTGGAGCATGTTAAAATCCGGCTCCGGCCAGTGTGATGAATTTGCTTTGTAGGTCGTGGTGGGGCAGCTTGGGCAGCAGTTGATCTTCAGGAAGTCTCTGGTTATTTACACCGTATAAAACAACTTTGTATGTAATGCTGAATTGGGGAGCCACATGGGGGGGTTTCGGTCGTTTGAATATACAATGGAGGCGATGTGGTGGGAGGGGGTCGGTTAGTGTCCGTTAGCATGCGTTAAGGTGCAATGCCGTCTAGTGCTTCCCCTTCCCTGGGTAACAGTCCTAGCGCCTGGATACCCCTCTGGGGGAGGTGAAAGTCTGCCGGGATCTCAATTCCTAGGTCCCTCAGGAAGGCTCTGGGGTCCGCCGAGGGCAGGAGCACGGTTGGGCGAGGCCCGTTAAACACAAGCATTTTGAAGGGGTGTCCCCAGGCGAAATTCAGCCCCTTGGCTCTGACTAGATCAGCTATAGGTTTCCACTCTCTGCGCCTGGCAAGCGTTGCTGGTGCTATATCTTGGTATAAGTGGAGTGTGGTGCCGTCTAGGGTATACGTGTGGCGTCTGGTGCTTTTGATGATGGCCTCTTTGGTGGAAAAGAAGTGCCACCTCATAATCACGTCCCTGGGTGGGCCATTGGGGGGTCCTCTGGCCCTAAGTGCCCGGTGCGCCCTGTCTATTACCCACATGTGGTCAGGGATAGCTGGCAGCTGTGTTTTAAACAGGTCGATGAGTACCTTCTGGATGTCTGTGTCTTTAATACTTTCAGACAGGCCCTTTATCCTCAGGTTGTTCCTTCTCGATCTGTTGGAAGCATCTTCAACTTCTGCCTCCAATTCAGCTACTCTGGACAGTAGGGCGTTGGTGGTAGTGGTAGTCTCGTTATGGGCCGTTATTACCTGATCCATCCGCCATTCCAGGGCTTCAGTACGTTGCCCTACAGTCTGTATTTCGGCCTTTACTTCTCTTGCCGATCTTTCAATCTCCCCGGCTAAAAAGTTTTTCACTTCTGCCAGTGACCGCATTATGTCTGATATTGTGGCCTGCTGTGTCGGGGCATTTAGGTCCCTGGTGCCCGGTGAGCTTGGGGAGTCCGCGCTCGCGTGGCCGCCGCCATCTTTATGCGCTTGCGGCCTAGGCGTTGTGAGGAGGTCGGCTACAGATGGAGTACCGTCTCTCCGTTTGTTTCCCGATTTTTTGTATTGGGCCATCTCCTAAACCTTCTTCGTTGCTCTGCTGTCAATTTCAGGTGTTGGTGAGCGGGTGTTTCGCGTCTGGCGTGGTTTTTGGACCGGTCGGGGTGCAGAGCTCTCTGCCTAAGCGGCCATCACTTTCGGCGGTCAAGCCACGCCCCAGGTGTTTGGTTTTTTTGCGGCCCACATAAACGTAAACCTTGTTTATGTGGCCCATGCTAGACTTTGAGTTTGACATGCCTGCTCTAACATTTTCACACTCCACACTAATCTTTGAAGGCCAAACATTATGGCCATAGAGACTGAAGTGATTTATTGAACCATGACAATCTGCAATGCCCAGTATTGACTGTACTTTCAGTATGTGGGCATTGCATCCATTATTAGGCAATATTGTACATTCTGGTAGCATTTTTAGGAAACAATATCCCATAAATGCCCTTTGATTCCTTACAAATAACCATAATTGTATTTCTACTTCTATACTAATATTTCAGAACCTGTCTGAAATATTACGAGATATGGAATACTATATAATCTATAAAATGGTTTACTCCTGTGATATTTTTGTACAGGAAGAATAAATAAATGAAAATGTAAACTTGTTTAAATTAATAAAATTATTATTTATCCAGGAACACTAACCGCTGTATGAAGTTGCATGTTTATCATATGTCCATGTCAAATGTTAAACTAAGATTAAAAAAACAAAACTCTGTAGTGAAGAAGTTAATTGCCTGAAATGATGTGTAAATCACAATTATAAGCTATCAGTCTTCACTGAGTTATAAGCTTCATTTCTGATGCTACAACTATAGATACAAATACGACCAAATGCCTTTAACCCCTTAAGGACCAAACGTCTGGAATAAAAGGGAATCATGACATGTCACACATGTCATGTGTCCTTAAGGGGTTAAAAAAATAATAAATGTCCAGCATTTAACAAATAAGCCTTAATATTTTGTTTTCTTTCAGCACGTTTCCTATGTGTATCCTAAATTATATTAATTTATTCATTTTATTCAATATCAACAAAATAAATGATTAATATTAAAATAGAGAAAATATAGCACTAACCATGTAAATATAAAAAGTTGTAAAACCATGTAAAAAATAAAGTTAAATTGAATCAAAGTTCTTCAAAGGAACATAAACGCTTATAGCTGTGGCAAGCATGGCGGATATCTTATTTTACATTTAATTTTAAACCACAATATAAAACACATTGTAGCCACAGGTAGTAATAGGAGCAAAGTGCTTATTTGTCTCCAAAGACTATAATTTTCAGCTTGATGTACCCGGGTGTCTACTTCACAACATATTGCTCTTAAAAAAAATTGCTATACTGCATTCCTTATAATTTGTTGAGTTACAGATCATTGTGCTGTCAGGTGCCAATTACAATACACTGGAGATTCTGTTGTACTAGACTTCCATCTTAAGTGTCCGCTTTAGCTCTGTACTTCGTATTCTTTCTGTAGCATTGGCAAATGTATGTAGATTCATGCAGGGTCAGTGTAAATACTCTTTAATGTGAAACCTTGGTCTGCAATCTCAGAGAGTCTTTTTCTGAATGTCTTCTTTTATATTCATTACAAGTTAATCCTGAAAAAGACCGAATTCCGTATGATGGATGCATTTATTGAGCAGTGTTCGAAAACGGTGTTTGGATTTCCTTAAAATCTAAGCATGGGAATTACTGACTGCTTTGTTTTCGTGAGTCAGAAATCAAGTGGCCCTGGAAGTGCAGCTTTAATACCTTCAAAAGGTCATTATTCTGAGTCTTGTAGACACTTTATGTCAAGTGGCTTCTAACAATATTTTTTTACAATCCAGTTTAGTATTTATTTAAAAACAAAACAAAAAGAATGTGGCCTGAAGCCAATGCCATACATAGATTTGGGGTCTAGGAACATCTGACAGTAAGTTATCATCATGGTAGCCTTTGACTGAACATTTGCTAGTTTTCCATAAAATGGAACCTAAAACCTCTCATTGTGTTCACGTGGAGAAAGAGAGATGCGGACATATCAATTCTAAGGAAATAACTTTAGGGTGCTACTGGAAAGATGATGGTCTATGTTTGTGACCCGCAGTATCAAACGCTACTGGATAATTTAGGACTAGCAGAAATTCTGCACTTCATTTAGAGGCTGTTGGCATCTTTATTGCTACTAAAACTGAGTGAACAGGGGGGCGGGGCCTGACCATCATGGCGGACAGTCGTGTGTCCCACGAGCTCCCGCACAAGCACAGCCAAGCGAAGAAAATATGGCCCAAAAAAGCAACACAAACGACGACTCCAGACACCCACCTGCTGCCCACAAGAGGGCACGCATTAGGACGTCGAACGACCCGATTGGGGCCAGCTGGAACCACGACCGACACTGCGGCCTAGTGCACGACGGGCGGGGGAGGCGGCCGCTCCCCTGACTCGGAAGCATCCTATGGCCTCTCACTGCACAAGCCAACCCTGCTACCCCCCCCCCCCCTGGACCGGCGGGGGTGACCTACCTAAAATGGCGGCAAGCGCCGATAATCCAGTGGATGACTCCCGAAATATCCTCGCATGAATCCACAACCATTTCGAGGCATTTTGGAAGAAGCTGGAGGGTAAGCTTCACCTACCTGCCCCACCACAGCCTCCCACCTCTACTAAGAGATCACCACTGCACAAATCACATCAGGCAAACCAACGCCCGCGCAACCGCCCACCACCCTCATCCACCCGGGCAAGGCACCCCTGCGGACCTACTCACCAACCTCACCGCGGCTCCACCATAAGCCAGCCCGGCATAGACCGACTCCACATCCACATGCCAGCATGTAGTCAGCGCCAGCAAGGGGCGCTCAGGGGGCAATATCGACCAAGCCTGGTAAAGAGCAGAGGCAGACCGAAGCCAGCTCAACGGAGTGGTGAGAGAAAGCACACAGTACCGCAACAATACAGACGACAGTCCAAGCCAAACCCTGCCCTCGGGCCGCAAGATACAGACCACGCTGCAGCAGGGTCGTTACCCGGCGGAAGAAACCGGCAGAGAGCACAGCCAACAGGGGGGGGAACCCGGAAGGGGCACCTACCTTGCCGCACAAGCAAAGCCATCAGCACATCACCAAGTGAGCGGGCCGCGTTCAGGCCACAACCCGATAGACTGGTTACCATATCTCATAGCACCATCTCACCCTGTGGTGTAGGCTGAACACTCATGCGGACTATCGCAGTACCCACTACCCTGGTCTGGTGCAGGTAGTGGATGTGTCACACTGTTGAGTCTGGGGGGTTGTGGGGCATCGCTTGGGACTGATTTATGTAGAAGCCCTGGTCTCACAAGAGGACTGATTGCTTTAAATGCAGGTTACCCAATCAACTGCTGATCAATCTCATCGCTAGCTAGTCCCCAGGGATGCCACGCCAATGTGTTCTTATCTATAGCCTGTATTATCAGTATATAACCATAGTATAGCTAAACCATGTACATGTCATGCTTTCCCTTTTTGGCACTCCTCTGCTTTCTGTTCTATGACATGCCCATCCTGATGACTAACAAAGCGAGAACCACAACTACCGTAATATAGCCTTAGGTACAAACGCTGCCGCCTCAAAATGTATTGCTACAGACCCTTAAGCGTAACTGCCTCTGTCAACCGCGTACTTAACCTAGCATGTCTGGCGCAAACTACTGACCCTACATAGCCTGTTATATACATGTTGTACAAAACAAAAAATGCTGACACCTCATCTTACTTAATACTTAACACTATATTTACTTCTCTCTTATGGAACGACCAGCCTGCTCCATATCAAAAGCGCAACCAGCATTGTTCTATGCATGTCTAGCTTAGCCTGTTATAACATGAAAACGATGTTTAATAGTTTGATACTCTCATTTATTATAAAAAATGTGCTGTCTAAACTGTCACGGTGTGAAATGTTAACTAAACGCATGTAGTGGCGCTACACGTATGTTGTCAATCTATGCACAAGACAAAATAAAGAATTTAAAACTGACTGAACACATACCGTTCAATGGCACGTTTCAAGTTCCAGAAACCCCAGGTTCCTTATTGTGGATAGAATACCCATAAAGCGACCTGGGAGAAAGCTTAGGGCCCAACCAAAAGGGTCAGTCCTGGATGACTTAAGGTTTTCAGATGATCTCCATTTTCTAACCCTGACTGATTCTTATAAAGGACATCTGTGGGAACAAGGAGCAGCAAAGAGTTATACCTACATCTCCTCTGCAAGGAAGCA
This sequence comes from Pelobates fuscus, assembly GCF_036172605.1. Classification (NCBI taxonomy): domain Eukaryota; kingdom Metazoa; phylum Chordata; class Amphibia; order Anura; family Pelobatidae; genus Pelobates; species Pelobates fuscus. The sequence goes on from NC_086326.1 coordinate 90,636,560, forward strand.
AGCTTGTTGTTGGGTGCCTACAAATCCTACCAGACAACCCAAGTTTCCTTGCTGTACATGTTAGCCAGTGTCTTGCATTGACTACTGGGAGGCTGCGCCATACTAGCTTTGATAGGAGGTGAGTGCCCTGACAAAAGCCAGTGACAGGATGGCTGGCAACTATGGGATCCCCATCAAACCTTCTGCCAGCCTGGCACACAGAATTTAATATTCCGTGAGGGGATGAGAAATGTAATAGAGGTGTGTATGTAATATTAATGCACAGTTGTGTATTTGTATTATATAGGTGTATGCTAGTTTCACAGCTCTAAGGAGGGAGATTTATTAAGTAAAAATGTGTGCCATTCTGAGGCAAAGTGTTAAATAAGCCAATAGAATGTCTTTCATCATTTGGCACTTCACGCAATACAGCACATGTTGCGTGTGCTTGGCATGTATGAAAGTGTGTGCTTGTATCTTTGTGCATGTTTGTACTTTGCACATCTTATAAATGCTTTCGACCTATTTTTAAACCTGCACCTTAGATGTATTTACTGCTAAATGTCACCCCATATATTTTATTCAATACAACTAAGCACATACAAATGTATTTCGCCCTATGTAAAAATAATACAACACATTACTAAACAAGAAACTCAATGGCAGTTAAAGGGTTAATTGGGAGGAAATGGGGGAATGATTGGAAAAAGTGTGGGGTCAAAAATACAAAAATGCTGAGGATTAGAAGATAAATTGGAGGAAAGTGTAAAGGAAAATAGATGTATTGGGGAGGTAAATAGTATTAAGAAGACTAGAGGAAAATATGTGAGATGTATAATAAATATGTGGATGTAATGGCACTGGGCAGTGTACATTTGACTGTTTAGACTATAATCCCCATAGAATTCATTTTTGCACAGAAAAGTGTACTGTACCAGCAAACTATGCATGAGATCAGTATTGCTTTTTAAAGTTTATCTCGTTTAGTAGGGTGAATTGGGACCAGAGTTTACTTCAGGAGGTGTGGTAGCTAAATTGGAATGCTGACTAGGGCCAACTGGAGGCTTAATGGGTTACTCTATTGAGAAAAAAATGATCAGGCACTCACTGTGTAAAGTTTCAGGCAGAGTTTAACGGAACATCAAAGTGCACAGCAACGTTTCTACCTGCACCCAGGCCTTTGTCAAGCTTATGGTGTCAGAAAAAGACCAATAAGTGCTGACCATCAATCGATGTTTGCATATATACAGTCTCATATTTCTCTTTTAATTATATCACCTGAGTTCCAGATACATGGGGCAACTTGAGAAGTACCTTAAAAGCAAAGAGGTTTTTAAAGGAGAGAAGTAGGTCACGAGAAGAGGTTTGGGATCAAGTAGGGGAGAGCTTCATAATAAGGTGAAGAAGTAACAGGATGCGTTTTGAGTAATGGTGGGAATAAAATGAATTGCACAATAACTACTAAAAAGACACACATACACACACACATGTATCCTAAGTTCTAGTGTGCATTATGGATTAATTCAGAATGTCTTCAGTTCAAAGTGAATTTCAAATATAAGGCCAAAATAACCAAATTGAAATAAATGTCTGACTATGCTATGACCTAACCATATTAAGGGAGAATCGAATATTCCCAAGTAGTGTATTTAAATACAATTAAGCTTTCAATGAAAAGCTTAATTGTATTTAAATACACTACTTGGGAATATTCGATTCTCCCTTAATATTAAAACGCGTAGGACCATACCGTTATTTTAATATATTTTATTGATGGTGATTATTCACCTTTTATCAATAAAAACATATTTTTTCTACTACTACCCACCTGAAGTCCTGAGTATCATTAAGAAATCCAACGAGGAATCAAGGGATCATCAGCCCCCCATATCCACTGGGGGAGGCACCCTATGAGCGATTTATTCTCCGTTATCTTGTGAGTGCATTCTTATTCAGCGCATGAGATGTGTTAGACTGTACTTCACTATGTCTATGTATTTTGTATGTTTCTTTTAGAATTACTCTCAGCCGTATCCCGCAGTTTGTTGTAGTGTTTGTATCTTTAATAATCGGTTGTTGGCATGGTATGTCTGATAAATCTCTTTAATGCATTTATCCATCCAATTTCTGTTCCTTTACCAGTGCCCGGTCTGGCCTTTACATATTAAGTATATGTGTTGGCCATCAGCAGAGTCACCACAGCTGCCAAAAACTCAGATGGGTCCAAGAGGTGAATTATGTATCACTCATATTTTTTTTGTGGGATGTGCTCAGCACTTCCATTGAAGAAACTTTGATTTACTAAGTGATTTACCCCATTTCCTGGGGTGGCCAGGGCTAGCTGCAGAAATAGAAAGTCCTGGCAATTTGCAGCAAATCCAGGAATTTTAAAATATTTTTTTTTTCTTGAAATCTTTTTTTTATAGCATTATCTATATAATATATTAAAAGGTTTGGGTTCATGACTGCCCTCGTGTTCTTTTATATAACATAGGAGAGCTTTCAGTTTTATATTTATGCTCCAAATCAGTTAAGTCTTCACAATAATTTTGGTTTGTTAGATGAGCCACTGGAATTGCTGTTTGAGGGTCAAAACATTGCTTTAAAAAAAGTTATGTGAATTTACATCCATCAGATTTTAAGTCTGGCAATGGTTGAGAAATTATCAAAAACAGTTCTCAGGGTTGTATAGATTTTGTTTCGTAATGACTAGGGAGAACTTTACTATGCAATTCACACGCCAAGCACACCTATCACAGTTTGCTAACAGCCATACTGAATTGGTTTTGAAAGCAAAAATATACAGATCTGTTGCTTGAACACGGACCCATAGAGGGCACTGCTGTGTTAGATGTCCTTTAAAATGAAAGCACAATGTGATATTAATCCATCAACAGCACAGTATCTGTAGGACATGATTTCCTGTGTGATGTAAATTTCAGTACGTTGACCCGTGTTCCAAAACAGAAGACCAACAGTTCAAAGACATACCATGTTGCAATTTCACATAACCAGCTTCCTTATTTTTCTACCAGAAAACAAACAGGATATGAAAGGACAAAACCAGTGGGACGATATACCAGATCTAGTTCATCTTTATTGAATCCAGCTAGTGTACATAATAATAAAAAAAAATCAGCTTTGCTTTCAATGCTAAGGTGATTTAGCATCATCATATTCAAATAACTATACAAACAAAACCAGCGGGAAGATATAGCAGAACTAGATAATCTTTATTGAATCCAGCTAGTGTACATAATAATACATTCAGCTTTGCTTTCAATGCACCATCATATTTAAATAATTATACAAACAAGCCTGTAACCAGTTAAAATACCAGGATTCTATGCAGGGGATCAAATATCCCAGCTCAATATCCCAGCAACTTCATAGCCTGAGCGTGGCCATAGGTCTCTGTGGAGTGGCTAATGGTGTGGCAGGCCCATTCTATGAAATACGTCCAAAGCAGGCACAATGTGAATGTTTAGCATTTTTTCCTATGTAATCTACGCCCAACTCGTTATGTATTGGAATTGTCGTTTTTGCTTGTCAATTGCTTCTCAGTCATTGCACAATATTCAGACTGTACTGTACGTGGCTGGTGTGTGTTTCCTGTTTTGTGCAGACTCAAAGCCAGTTAATATTGCAGTTGCACAGCAGGGGGAATTCAGAGTCCACGTGGGTTGGTGTTATTCTTGTTAGTTTCAGTTTGCAATACGTCGTACATATAATCCATAGCAGCTACCGTGACAATTGACTCATAAAGTCAACTTCAACTCTAAATTCAGCACTGCCGTTATATGATGTCAACTGAGCCATTGTACCTAAAACATTGGGACTGTGGATTCCTACCATCAACAGGAGTAGGATGGAACTAAGCTGCTAATAAGAGAGCCTGAAAGAAGAAATGACGATGAGACCGGCTCTCATTGAACATTATTAAAACTTGTGTTTTTATATCATGCGATGCTCTAAGTGGATATGAAAGATTTAGCAGTTGACATCATGATCTATTTCAGTCTAGGCTCAGACAGACCTCACATTGCAATGAAAAAGGAGATTTATTTTTTTGTTTGTTTCTTCTCCTCCACGTACTAAGTTCAATGACGGAAACAAGCAGAACTTTTAGCAATTATTTACAGAGAGCCAAAGACAGATCGTGGATACAGAAGTGTGAAATTCTACATGTCATGTTATTTTCCAGACCCTACCAGCACATATTTGTTAAATATAGTTGAAACATCAAAAATACACAAAATGGCACACCTATCAACATGAGTATTGTACAACCAAAACACATATCTGCCAAGTCAAACAATGGGGCACTGGAGCTATGTGACACCCAATTTTCCCTCAGACCTCTGAATCACCTGACAGCAGGGCTGCCATCTGAAATTATGGGGCCCCTTGCATAGTTTACTGTATGGGCTCCCAGGCCGGTGTGTGTGTTGGTAATGCAGTTTGTGTGTGTAGTGGGTGCAGTATGTATGTCATGGATGATGTGTGTGATGGATGCAGTGTGTGTATAGTGAATGCAGAGTGTGTGTGTAGTGGATGAAGTGTGAGTGGATGTAGTGTTTTGTGTAGTAAATGCTGTGCGTGTTTGTATATGGGGCTACATTCTGTGGGCAAAAAGTTTTTATTGTTTTTTTTTTATTTTAAACATTTTTATTATTAATTTTAATCCCATGCAAGGCCACTTTAGCAGCCCTGATTGGTTGCCCAAATGTTAGAAAGGGTGCGCAGCGAACCTAGTTCTGCCATCCAGTAACATGGTAAATATAGAGGAAAGTCTATCACTCTACCATTGTGAGGATGCCACTTCAAATTTATGGAGGGTCCAGAAAGACTAGAACAATTTGAACCAATACAAAGAGTGATAGGCATGAGGAGGGTGCTCTGTGCACCACCTCACTCCTGCGGTAGACTGCATTCCCTTTTGGTATGCTACTAATTGCTGCATTGCTAAGGATGCATGCATTTCTCTAATTCTCTGCTATGTAAGTTAATATATTTTTTTTTAAAAGAATTGGCTAAATATCATATCACTTTGTTTGCGATACATTTGTTATTGTCAGCATGATTTACTGTGTGATTTCCTATAAAAGAATACCTGGAATACGTTCTTGTTTTTGGGAACACTTCAAACATGCACTTGAAGTCTTTATTGTAGTTACAGATTTCCAAATTCAGTTTCAAGCCCAAACAGTCATTCCAATAATTACTACTTACCCCGAACCAACTAACTACCGAACAAGTTCAGTGGGGACAAAAGTCAATTCAGAATTTTTGTAAGTTAGTGTCAACTATTGTTTAATCTAAAAACAAGAACCTATTGCAATGATTCACTTTGTGTCAAAACTTTAACTATTCTCCAATAAGGCAACCCGGCAAAATGGACTCTTCAGCTTTTGCGTACACAAGATCCTGTGACAAAATCTTTGGATCTATTTATCCATATCTTATCACAGTTATATGATGATTCTGTTAACATCTCTACAGTGTAAACTTCACTCTCACTTCTACAGCAAAGAAAACAACCAATACACGATTAAAGGGGGCGGGGCCGGGCCGCCGGGCCGACTGGCAGCCATGAGCATTAGCTCCAGACCTGAGCACATGAAAAAGGCACTAAAAGTGGGTGCTGAACACCCCAAAGTCGACAACTCCGCAATACCGGCGATGAGCATAACCCCAGTATCAGAAAGACACCCGATAGCCACCAATAGCAAACTGGAAGGTGGGTGCTGATATCCCCGGCCTACTCATGGCTGGGAGCCTCAAGAGGCAATTGAGCAGGGCCAGCGGCATGAGAGAGCCCTATACGCCAATGATGAGAGACTGACATTACGCGGCCGGTGCCTATTATAAAGTCCTGTGCTGCTATAATCCCTATTTGATTATTCTTTCATAAATGTAATGTTCCGTAGATCTAAAGCCGGAGGTTTATACCCCCATCATGTCACCTAATGTTAAGAAATAGCTTGCTTACAGTTTCACCGCTCTTAGCTTATTCTCTAGATGTGTTTGTAATCTTGAGCATGTGGATTTTGTGGGTCCTATCTTGGGGACATCCGTTACTGCTAACCTGAGGGCACGAATTAAAGCCTTGCAACATACTGACCTGTTTAAACGTGTAGAGAGGCAGCTACACAGCAACCAATTAAGCCCCTAAACTCCCATTGTTTAATTATTGCATGATATATTTTGACAGTCTGCTTACTTAAACACGAGCCAAAACAGTTTCAACATCCAGGACACTCTTTCCCATTAAGACATCAGTCAAACCAAAAAGCAAACAAAAACCTACTCCTTACTTACTACTTTACTCACTTATTACTACTCAATGAGGAGACTAAGTAAACAAAAGTATTCCTTACTAACAGAAGAGGCAGGGAAATACGTATTACCAGACCCTAGACTTTACTCACTTATTACTACTCAATGAGGAGACTAAGTAAACAAAAGAGAAACGGAGGTACTAGCTGGGTCAGAGTTACAGATAAGTGGAAATCGTAGAACAAGCCAGGTTAGGGATACAGATGTATAGTAAAAATCGAAATCACCAGAAAAGGAATTGCTTTCTTTCTGATAGATAGGAAGGTTGTATAGTGGTCTCACAAAGAGGCAGCTAACTTCTCAGATCCCAGTGAATTAACCCACACCTTAGTTTAAAAAAAATACTAAAACAAATATAGACAGCAAAAAGAAAAAAATTCCAAATTGCTGATACCAGGAGATAGTTACTGCCACTTTAACGTACTAAAAGGAAGTATAATCGAACTCCACTGAGTAGAATATAAAATACAGAAGGGGTGGATCTACTAAACAATATGTTGGTTATGTACAAAATGATAGCAATGAAATCTTCCAAAAATACAAACCGCTTAGAGGTATATAGGTAATGTCTGTGGATAAAATAATAATGTTTATAGTCCTTAATATATATAAAACATAATACATGAGCAAGATAGTCCTAATGAGTCTTATTAAGTCTATTAAGCTATATGCTCCTGTTTAAATGTGGCTGAAATCCCTTCTATTGGAACAGCAGGGAAAGACTAGCCAATAGGAGCAATGTTGATCTAGCCAATAGGAGCAAATGTTGATCTAGTAGCACACTACTAATAATGTATAACAGTGTGATACATATCAATAGTAACGTAATCCAAATTGTGAAGAAGATGTAGAAATGTGTAGTGAACTTCTCTACATACAGGTCAAACTTGATATTCAACAATGTTTCCCTTCCAACACCAGCCGTTGGTCTTCATAGTACGAGATTCGGAAACATGTCTTTTATAAAGAACGATTTTTATTGTAAAAATAAATGTAATTATAAAATCAACGTAATTCACAGATCGATACAAAGAGTGGGAACCTTATCCGGAGTTGTGACACATTCAGCTCCGATCCTCCGCTGTTGCTGACTGTCAAAAGCCGGCTTGCAGGCAGCTGCAGAGTTCTGTGTATACGGAAGCTGAATGGGAGACTTGCCGCGTGCGTTCCACTTCGATTCACTTTGCGTTCCAATCAGTGTTTGTTTCGGTGAGATGCAGCCTTACGCGTTTCGTGACGATCTGTCACTTCATCAGAAGAGTACATCTGTCATCAAAAGCTGGATATTTATACACTATAGGTTTATCGGTCTTGTTAACCCCTTTGTTACTCCATTATCATATTATAGTACATTTTATAGTACATTTCAACAATCATTAAGTCACATTTTGGAAATGAGAATAAAAATGAAAATAAAAGGATAAAGAATAAAATAATGCCAGTATTTGAAATGGCATATTTGGAAAATAATAACTATTGTGTGTTAATTAATTAATAACCTTGTAGTCTCAAATATGGAGGATTAAAAATTAACATGTAGCCTAATACATTTGAAATTTAATCATCAAGCTATATATTAGCAAAGAAATAAGCTAGAACAAATTACATGAATAGAAAACCATAATTGTAACCATGATTGAATTAGTGCAAAGTCTGGTACCATCACTACTTCAAAATTATATCAAACTTATATAGAGATTCTCTATCTCCAAATTCTCTTTATAAGTTTGATATAATTTTGAAGTAGTGATGGTACCAGACTTTGCACTATATTAGCAAAGAAATAAGCTAGAACAAATTAAATGAATAGAAAACCATAATTGTAACCATGATTGAATTAGTGCAAAGTCTGGTACCATCACTACTTCAAAATTATATCAAACTTATATAGAGATTCTCTATCTCCAAATTCTCTATATAAGTTTGATATAATTTTGAAGTAGTCATGGTACCAGACTTTGCACTAATTCAATTTAGAAATTGCTCAACTCTCGAGGATTTTAAAATAAAAGCTGCCACCTTACGGAAGTCCTTTAAAGACAAAGGGTACCCTAATAGAGTGTTGAAAAGGGCCTATTCTAGAGCACTAAATTCAGATAGAGTGGACCTTCTTCATGATAAAATTCCACCTTCAAATCATCAGATTCGATGCATTGGGACTTTTGATGCAGGATGGCAAACAGTGCTGTCAATTCTTGGCAGATATTGGCCAATCCTGACATCAGATACTCATATTAAGTCAGTGATTTCATCATTTCCCTCCGTTACAGCACGTAGAGGGAAGAATTTCAAGGATTTATTGGTACCCAGTCATTTTGGCACCCCTAATAGCCCCCCTAAGATGTACCTACCTAAGGGCACATACAGGTGTGGCCACTGTAGCGCCTGCCGATATATAGCCAGGGAAACTAGGACCTTTTCTGACAGTTCGAATTATGACTCCCATTCAGTACAGTCAATTTTCAATTGCCGTACAGAGGGGGTAATTTACCTTCTGACATGTTCCTGCGGTATCAAGTATGTAGGAAAGACCTTCCGTCCCTTTAAGCTCCGCATAAGGGAACATGTTAATTCAGTCAGAAGGAAATTAGAAACTCCCATCTCAAGACATTTCAAAACCCACCACGCTAATTCATCCAGTAGGATACGCTTTATGGGCATAGAACTCATATCCCAAACCCAACGAAAAGGAGATTGGGATCGTAAGCTAAAACAAAGAGAATCCTACTGGATCTACAAGCTAAAAACACTTTCCCCACAGGGACTAAACAAAGGTTTTTCGTTTACATCATTTTTATAGACTTATAGGTGTTCCATCCACAGAAAAATGGGTCTACTCAACCAATAATACCGGTCTGACTGTTCTTTTGCTGTCTGTAAATATGTTTATATGTAAATAAAAGTTTTTTGTTTTTCTTATTGAATAATCGCATAAATTCCTACCAGCCCCCACCTGACTATAGGATTTACCCTATTACCCAAACTCTAACCACTGTTTAGATCAGTGGTAGTCAACCTTTTTTTACCTACCGCCCACTAATGCATCTTTTTGGTTGAAAAAATGTCCTTACCGCCCACCAGTTTTCGCGCAAATGCGGAATATTTTTAAGAAAGGAGGGTGTTTTAAAAAAAAAAAAAAAAAATGTACGTACATTTATCTTTTTATTTCTACTTAATGCAGGTTTATAAGGTTTTTAACTTTATAAAGTTTAATGAGAAAACAATAAAGTAAATTGAAATTACCTTTACTAGTGATTAATGAGATCCTTGAGGTTGATGCTGCGAGACTAAATATTTGATATCTGGTTCGATTTTCGTAAGGAACAAACGAAGGTCTCTTTCAGTGATATTCAGACGACTTCTCTGTTTGCGCATAATATGATTTCTCATTTGTGCGTCAGCTCATCTCCTCTCCCTCCTCAATTCCCCTCCCCACCTTTTTTTCCCCTTTTTTCTATTTTTTAACCGTCCTTATAGCAATGCCCAGTAGGAAGGCTGAGCTAGGTAGCCCACTTACTATAGTCCACTATAACAGACAGGCACACATACAAGACACACATACAAGACACACACACAAAGACACACATACAGACATACACACAAGACACACATACAGACACACATACGACACACACACACACACACACACACACAAGACACACATACAGACACACACAAAGACACAGGCACACATACACGACACATACATACAGACACAAACATACATGCACACACACATGCAAACACACACATAAGACATACATAGACACACACACACACGCAGACACAAACAGACATGCACACACACACATGCAAACACACACATAAGACATACATAGACAGACACACACACACATGCAGACACACAAGACACACATACAATGACACATACATACAAAGACAAGACACACACACACACATATATACAGACAGACACATACACACACACACACAAGACACATACGACACACACAGACATACAAGACACACACACGACACACATACAGACACAGACAGGCACACATACACACCTACAGACACACAAAGACACAGACAGGCACACATACACACACACACAAGACACATACATACAAACAGACAGGCACACATACAAACAGACACACACAGACATGCACACACACATGCAGACACACACATAAGACATACATAGACACACACACATGCAGACACACAAGACACACATACAATGACACATACATACAAAGACAAGACACACATACATACATACATACAGACACATGCACACACAAGACATACATACAAAGACACAGACAGACACACACACACACACAAGACATACACACACACACAAGACATACCTACAAACACACACACACACATTATATTTAAGTCACCCTCCTGTTTCCTACCTTTAAGGTGCAGGAGGGTGACTTTCCCTGGGGTCCAGTGGTGGCTCAGTTGGATGGGAGTCAGAGTTCCCACTCTGACTCCCTGGTGTTCCTCCCGCGCGGCTCTCAGTTTTAGCTGGGAGGAGTGACCGGGGAATCACTTCCTCCCAGCTCTGATGTCATCACAGGGGGCCCGGTCGCGCTGTTAAAGCGCCCAGCGCTGACCGGGCCCCCTTACAATCCGCATCCATCGGGTGGCCCTGACAGCATGGGCCACCCGATGGACACTTTGGAAGGCGGCCCCGGCGGTTTGCCGCGCGGGCCGGAGCCGCAATTTGTCACGGCGGTACCCAGTCGCACGGGTACCGCCGGCTCGCACCCGCCCGCCCGATCAACCTGGAAATCCCTACCGCCCACCTGGAATCCTAAAACGCCCACTAGTGGGCGGTAGGGACCAGGTTGACGAACCATGGTTTAGATTATGAACTTCAATCCCCTCCTCTAATAATGTTCCTCTCATTATATGGTATACATGTATACAATTTTGGGAAAATTGGTAAATGTGCCTGTCTCCCTCTCCCCCTTTACTGTTTATAGTGTGGATTGTATACTACTTGGTAACTTATCTAACACTATATGTCTTTTGACAGTAAATGGTTTTAGAGCATATGGGATGTGATAGCATCTATTTTCGGGCTGTATTTATTATCTTTTGTCCGGGTTAATATTCGATTAGACGATCGTTATTTGTAATTTATCCTCGGACTGATTGTACAGAGGGTTTTTTTGTTTTTTTTCAAATTCTTTATTTTTGGAGTGACATTGGTATTTCTTCGTATAACACATCGCAAGTTATATTACAAGTTCCCCTGTTTACAATGGTTTGTGTACAATTGGCACTGGAACATACCGCGTCCGCGGTTTAGATATAGTTTCTCAGGTTCGTTAGTGTTAGCTAATTGGTGTCACGGTTATACATTATATACATTGTACATGTAAATAATACAATGAGAAACGACAATAGTCATAAAAAGAGAACGACATAAAGAACAAAAACATATTAAATGTGCATGCTATAGAGGTGCCTAAGTAAACTTGATTAAACCATGTAGTATCCAGCCCGGAGGGACGAGCCACGTAGCCCAGACCTGTGCTCCGAGCGTGGGGTATCCACTCATGTATCATCAAACACTGCTCGTTGGCTGGATACTTAATGGGTAAGTCCTCTCGATGCTGCGGATGAGTAGACTTAGCCTGTTGTC